>NC_072797.1:23158365-23468269 GCF_028583425.1 Eublepharis macularius | reverse complement strand
TAATTTTCATAAGCCAGAGCTCACTTCATTAGATCTTATCATCCTTAAAGGATTCACTGATCTTTAAACAACAGCTACATTTCATTTCACTGTAATCATTAAAAGCTATATAATAAAGAAGTTCATAAATAAGAGTAATTGTACCAGTATTCGCTCAATCAGCATGTCATAATACTGTTCAGCAAGCTGCGGTCGACAAAGCACAAACCGACCAAGCAACTCAACGGCTGCTTCTCGTACACTAGTGGAATTATCCATCAACCGTCCATGAACACCTCGTTGCATATCCAACTAAAAGCAACAGGCAAAATAAAAAAGTAAAGTAAGAAAAAGCTAGAAAAGTTGCTTGTGAGAACAGAAGGAAGTATGTATGTATGGTTATAGATTTTTTCTTTTACCCTGGCTAGAATGCTGGGGTCTACAGCAACAACCTCAGACAAACACTTCATGGCTTTTGTTCGAACAGCAATTGCATTTTCACCAAGCACACGCAGAATCTAATAAAAACAAAACAAAAAAATGGCATTTTATTGCATTTTGAAAAGATCAGACAATGTTTAATAAACAAAAAAATGACATGGTGGGGTGGGGGGACACATGCTAGAACCAAAACATAATGAAAAACCAGCTATCAGAAATATAACATAATTTACAAATGGGAGAACTCCACCTGGCATGGCTGTTGTACAACCTCCATTCAAGACCCAAACACAGGTCAACAAATCCTGACTTTGCTCAGTAGCTACACCATTATCTGTGGTAGTCACCAACTCTTACCCTTCGACAATTGCTTGATTTGCACACAGAGACAAGCCATGGGGGGTTGGGGTGGTCTCTTATGTCCTGTTGCTCCAAACATCAAAGGAAGCAGTGTGCTACTGCCAATTCTAATACTTGAGGTAGGTACAGAATTTGAGTATCTAGGGATTCACCAGGCTTGCCAACAATGGGAAAGTAGGTGTGTGCCCACCCCCTGCTACATTTACCAAGAATTTAGGTCAACAGGGGGAGCTGGGAATGGGTGGCACCCCCCATGGACTATGACAGAAGTAGTGCCATGCTACTGCAGTAAAGCTTAGGATCTAAGAGGAGAGGAGGTCTGCACTGTAGGTAAGCATGGAGGGAGCCAGAGATCAGGATAGCTGGCTAACCAATCCCGCCTATAGTTAGATAGCTATTTGCCTTCAAAAAGTAACTGTATGGCAGAATTTGCTGCAACGAGACTTGGCTTCTCATTTCAGGTAAGCAACAAAACAAAGACAAGCCTGGCCCAGGACACCCTTGCCATGGCTTGCTAAAGGGATAGGGGCACTTGTCCTTGGATTTGAGGTGGTGGTCTAGGTCGCTGACATGAACAGAGGCTGTGCAACAACAGTGCAAGGTGAATTATATCCAAAGTGAAGTAACATGTATGATGCTTTCCTTGCACAGGAACCTAATCAATGGGTTCTCGTATGCCATGATGCGTGGGGCGGGGGGGCGGGCGGGGGCAGGAATAAGCCAGAAGAAGACTCCAAACATCCCATTATTTTCCATCCCCATTTCCCATACACTCCGGGTCAAAAACCCACTGAATACCAACCAACCGCACTAAGTAAGAAGACAGATATTTCTGGAGTCTCAGTCTGGCACCCCACTTGCCCATGCTCATATTCCCCTGAAAGATATAAAGCTACTTATTGAATTACGGCTGTCCTCGTGGCAAAACCATTCACCACAAGCAAGCCACCGAAAGTCATTAAGCTACTCTGCAGTGACTAGTGAAGACAGTTTACAAAGCCATATTAGGAATGCAAATAAACATATGTAAATCCCACTGGAAGGTATCCACAATTAGTCTGTTATACATCCCCTCACCCCTGACAAAGGACACAGATGAAATCTATTTAGAGCAGGAATGAAATACATGCAGGATAAATAAAAATGTTTATGTAACTGACACAGAATTATGGAAGCATGTGGTGATGTTATGACCTATTAAATACCTGCGCTCAACAATGAACAGATATTGCACACTACCCCATAAGCGTTTGGAACCAGGAAACCAACTGTATTTCACTAAGACTTCTGGCACAGTTTACCTGTGTCAAATAAATATCGAAGCTCTGGGCAAACGGCCTCATAGAGGCCAAGTAGCGAACAATCAAGCAAGCATCTTCATAGTCCACAGTATCAGAATTCATCCTGTAATGAAGCAGCAGAATGTTACTTGAGTATATGTTCCTCAGCAAAATATACCAATATGCAAAAGCCAAATGAAACAAAAAGAACACTCTTTGTTGAAGTCACTTCCTCAACAAAATATGCCAATATGGAAAAGCCAAATGAAACAAAAAGAACACTCTTTGGTGAACTCACTTTAACGTACTGAACTGAGAGGGTGCGATTTTAATGATTTTACGAAGAAATTTTTTGCGACTTTCTGCTCTGTGCATGATTTGTCCTGTCGTCTCAACTTCTTTTGCATGGTGCGTTCCTTCAGATGAATCTTCATCCTTCTGAGACTTCATTGCTTTCTCGGTCTCCATTGTAGTGTCCCGAAACCATTGCGCTATGTAAAATTTCCGAGAAAACTGGAGTGGTAGGCAAGAATGTGGAGGAAAACAACAAATTGAAACTTAAAAAGAAACAGAGGAAGAAGTCAGGCTGTTTCGAGGAAAAAAGTCAAACCAAGTTCTAGGGTTACTGATATGAGTATTTTGTAACATTTACTAATACAACTGGTTCATTTCATACAAGGTCAATGACAACTTTGGGGAGAGGGTGTGGCTCAGTGATACAGTATCTGCTTGCAGGAAAGACAGAACTATGCCCTCTTGATCTTTTAAATATGACTGAAAAGTACAGACATTCTGCTCTTTTGAGTAACTTTACAGAAGTTCCTACTGCTGTTTATGTTCAAGCAAATGATGCATAAGCATATTAAGTGACCATAACATGTATGCAACTCCCACATCCGCTCCCCATACTTATGAGACTCATCAGATTATGAGACTGCTGTTGACTTGTTTGTTCTCCAAACATCTGAAGGAGCACCCAATCATAGATGTGACTATCAGCAAGAGGTGCTACATGTCTTTTCCTCCATTGACTATACTGCACTTGTGCAACTATAAATAGGCTGCCACTGCATAGGAAGAATGTGCATTTCTCCATTCTGAAAATGCCAGAAGCATGGAAAGAGGAAGAATTAATCACTGGCATACAGTGTCTCATCTTCTTTTAAACAAAGTGACTCCAGACCTTTATCTATTTTGAATTAGTTCAAAAGTTGAGTGATTGGGCTACTAAAATCATTGTGTTACAATATCCCAACATTTGCATGATCTTTCTAATGAAATGAGTTTTGTATAGATTGTATTATAATAAAGACATACCACTAATGATGCATCAGTCTCTGTATTTTCATCTAAATAATCTAGCAATGCCTTCTGCAGTTGTTGTATTTCATCTTCCCCTCCCGAGACCTGTAATACATAATACTGAACTTTAAAGTCAATTCTCACCATCTTATCAACATCAGGAAAAAGAAAAACTCTCAGGTTTGTGTACTAAACATGCCTTAAATTACATAGTATAGAGGAACATATGACAAGGTCTGGTAGGATGCACTCACTTATAGCCATGGTTCAATTAAATCATGGAACACAAAGCTATTTCTGGTATCAATTTGATCTGACTTGAACTCAGATAATATATATGAAGACACCTTTTTGTTTGTTTTGAATCTCTTACTCATGTCACAGCCATCAGGGAACTAAGTTAGCCACAGATACATTACCCACGTGAAAGCACCAGCTCATACAAATGGTACATCTAGGTGACCTTGACAAAACTGTGCCTGGTAGTTGAAGTCTCCTAGAAGCATCTGCCTGAGGCTCATCATACACTTGAACAAATCATGGCTGGATCCAGCAATTCAACAGTGAAGACACTGATGGTCAGAATTGTCACATGGTTCCCTCCACTCAGCTGTGCCATCCGACTCCAAGAAAGTCAATCCCTGGGCCTGAAGGATGCATACGGATCAACAGCCACATGAGTCGGGTTCTGCCCTTCCTGTCTCTTCCATCAGTGGAACTGTGCTGACAGGAAAGGATAATTTTGCCAGCTTCCCCATCTTCAGTGTAGCCTCCCTCCCAAATGCATGTGGCTATTATTCTATTCATGTCCGGGAGTCAGACGGGAATGCTAGGGGGAGGGAAACACAGATCGCATCTGCAATCGCTTTGTCCATGGGTTAGTGGAGCCTATATTATGGGGGGTGTAGAGTTTTCCATTCTTCTCTCAAAAAGTACATTGATAAAGATATCTCCTTATTAATAAAGATAAAAGAGATCCAAATACCTCTATTCTTGATTTCCTGAGGATCAATTTACCACACTGTACACACCCCATAAAGTAGCATAAAAGAGGTGATCGTTTCGTTTTTGACAGACACAGAGACCAGGTATCAGGACACCATTTTTATATAATTGTTCAGAACAGTATGCTATAAACTTTTAAAGAATACTTATCTCTATTACTATTTGTGAGATGAGCTTAACTGATAAAAGAAAGCTTCATTCAAACCTGTTTCAAAATTCGGGCTATAGATCCCTGATCCATTTTGCTAGAAACTGCATCCTTTCTCAATCGTGCTGCTACAGTTCCAAGATAGTCAAGTGATGCTACTCTTAAAGCCATCTCTGTAGATTTATTACTAAATTGATGGACCTATCAACAACAATAACATCACCAAGTTAATGATTACATTTTGTCTCTCCAATGCTTACAACAAATAATTGCTTGATCCTATCCTAAACACTGTAATGGTAACAAGTGACATTATTTATTTTGTATTTTTATTTAAATTCTAGCCCATTTAAACCCAAAACCTTGAGGCAAACAACAATAATACTTTGAGTTAGTATAAAACAGGTATATTAAACACATTTTGGTACCAACAGTATGTCATCTTTTTCTAACCTAATAAAACTATGTTGTGCTAATGACTGCATCTTTTTTGGCCGCAATATGGCTGGCTCAGTTGCAGGAATTCATGATTTAGAAATCTGATAACTTAAAGTAACTTCAAAAATCCTCATTTATTTCTTAGGTCCATAAATGCCAAACAGATCAGTTACAGGCATTGGTGCTTTACTGTGATTCTCTGGATACGAATCAGAGAAGTAGGGGAGGCACGCATGCATACCTGGCAACAAGCTGGGTTTGCGCACATTTTCCCTTAACTGCAGTTATATTTAACATCTGAATGCAGATTTTGACAATGTAGACTGTTGATAACCTAACAGATACGTGGAATGTTAGGACTATGACTTTCAAATTATTTCCCAGTTAATAATAGCTATGAAATTAGTAACAATGGCTTGAATTCTAAAGATTTGCTTCCACTTACACCACACCTTGTCCAGTACACGGCTTTCTTCCATAGCAGAGTATGTTCCTCTGGTTCCAGTTCATTTAAAGACATCGGTCTTAGAGGAGCAGAAGTGCCTAGGCCAGAGCAACACACTTTGCAGTGGAGGAAAGCCCCTCCAATGGAAAAGAGCTCCATACTAGCAAGGCGTAAGTTCTAAGCCAACTGTTAGCTCCTCTGATGGACTACGTTTATTATTTTAAAAACTCAATAATTATAAATGAAACATAAATCAATCCAACAACATCAAAACAACAGTCATCACAACAGAATCAGGTTTTTAGGCAGGCTACAAACTAAAGGCTTAAGGTAATAAAATCAAGTGTTTGTCAGATGCCTAAATATCAACAGCAAAGATTGTTCGGGAACGTTTCCAAGGACTTGATGCCACTTGTACAGATGGCCCTGTTCCTGTGGTCACTGGTAGCTTCTCCTCCAAGACTGACCCAGAGAAAGACCTCTGATGGTGATCTAAGTGTAGAGCATGTAGAAGTATTCACTCCCCTACACTGGAAGTTTTATGGCAACAACAGACATTTACAATGTCTGGTAGCAATGGACAAGGATTCAGAGATTTTGCCACCAAATATGTAGTCACTTAAGGATTAGCCATCTTTCCTTGCCTTGTTAAGAAATAAGGCATACAAAAACGTGATATCCAGCAACAATATCTGAAGAAATGAATGGTGTTTCTATAATGATGGTGTTTCTATAGTGAAACCTGGGGGAGGGGGAAGTGGAGAGATTAACCCTACTAGACCATCATTAACTTGTATCAGGATTGGTGTGAAGATTACACTATGCAAGAATCTGTGAATGTTTAATATGCTACTAATATGGTCAAGTCATTATTAAAGAAAAGCAGAATTATTGCTTCAAAAAAATCTAGGTATCTTACCAATAATCGTCCCAATAAACTAAGCAGCAGCTCTGCAGCTGGCCATTCTGGCTTATTGACCGTGGAAAGAAGATCTTGAACAAAGTTCTCAAACAGCGGCCTATAATCCTCTTCCCCCTGCTTGCTACCACATCTGTTTGAAGCACAATGAAAAAGCATAAGGCATAATTTCCAAATCACAAAATGTACTGTGTTATAAACAACCAAACTATTCCTATGTTGCAAAACCAGAACAAATTATTAAAATCTCAAAGAAAAATAATTTACATTGTGTTAAGGATCCTACCTAGATTTCCACAGGCACGAAGTATGATTTTCTTCAGTTCCCCTCTCATGCAGCTCCCCCACCCCAAAGTATTTTTCCTGGGTAGAGATTCCTAGTAATAGCTGGGAATGAGAAGATTCCCACAGAACTGGGGATCAGCAAAAACTGCCTCCCAAGCCCAGTGCCCATTGGATTCTAAGTGGGATCTGACTACCTGGATCCTTCTGTTGTCTCTCAAACAACTTGTATACAATTTCGTTACAGTACATCCCAGTATGTTTAATGTAACTTATTTCCTTTTGAGTATGCATAGGATACCAACCTCAAATCTATCTGAACCTCAAGTTTGAATTCAAAGTATAAAAGAATATAGTATCTGGACTACAGCATCAAATGCCGTTGCTGACAGTCAAGCGTCTGGATAGTTACAGATTGTGACAGGAGAAAACAGGGCATGTTCAATAGGTGGGCTGAGAAAGTGGTTAGAATTGCACTGAAGTTTCCAATTTTCAACTAGGCAGACAAGATTATAGAATATGGATTTCTGTTTTCAAGAAAGTTATGGCACTCTTCAAATTACTGTGGGGGGAGTGGAGAGGAGGTAGAGGGGACCTTTAAAAATTATTTCCTAGTTATGATTCCACAGTAGCCTTCAAAAAAGAGCACTATTACAAAAATTACTGTGGCTTTTCTTCTCCCTTGTAATTCAAGCATCTTGTTCCAGATTTTGAGGCCTTAAAGTTAAAGTTATATATTCTTGGAAGTACCATCTATGCAGACTTATACACACATTGATCTCACTCAATTAGCTGCTTCTACTTCAGAACAACTAGTGACTAGGGGTGTGCGCTTCGGGTTCCCAGTTCAGAAAAAAACTCGAATCAGGCCCGATTTGTAAAGATTCGGTATTTCCAAATTGGGGCCAGTATGATGGCCCCATTTTGAAATACTGAATCAAAGCTTCCAGAAGCGATTCTGGTTGCTTCGGGAAATTTTTGGTCCTTTTTAAAGGGCTCCCTCCCACCACCACCCCACTTACCTGGGCGGCAGCACAGGCGACATGGGTGGTGGAGGCGCTGGCTGTGGTCTTCCCTGTTGCCCTGCTGGCCACAGCTGAGGCGCTGGCTGCAGCCTTCCCCGCCACCCAGCTGGCTGCTGTGGCAGTGGAGGTGCCAAGCGGCTTGCCGCTTCAGGTTTTGGGTTATTCCGACTCTTTTTCCCACTTTGGGTAAACCCGAAGCGGGAACACTGAATATTTCCCTGGTGCACACCCCTACTAGTGACTTGTCCTACTGCCACTGAAACAAACTTACACATATAAAGAGGGAAGAGGCAACAGCCCAATAGCTCTACTGAGCTTTCCAGAAAGGCCTACATCCACATTCTTCACCTCCTGCCAGGCTATCTCCTAAAGCCTCATCAATATCAGAAATTCTGATCAGTGAAGCAGTTTTTGCATATGAGACCATGATGCCTGCATAAGCAATTGGAAGTAGGCATCCCTTCTGCCTGTGCAAAAACATGCCAATCCTTTTTGCCTATTGCCACAACACAGGAGTTCACAGAATAAATCCATAAAGAAGTAAAAAAGTTAGATTACTACTAATCATCATCAAGGTGTGACCCCATTGTCAGCTATCAGACTACAGTATCCTGATAAAAGTACACAGTAGAGTTCTTATGTTTAAGAATGAACACTAAAGAATCATCTATGCTATACTTTTTAACAAACTTTATTGGCTTTTTTAAAAAAGAAAAATGAACTTTTAATACTGCATTTAAAAATTCATGAGACATAGAAACATAGAGCTGGGAGGTACCCAAAGAGTCATCTACTCCAACCCCCTGCACAATGCATGAAATTCACTATTACTTCCCCCCCTCATCTCCCCCAGTAACCCCTGCTCTATGCCCAGAGGAAGGCAAAAAACCTCCAGGATCCCGTCAGTCTGGCCTGAAAGAAAATTCCCTCTTGACCCCAGAATTATCGTTGCTGTCAGTTGGCCATCTAGCCTCTTCTTAAATACCTCCAAGAAAAGAGATCCCACCACCTCCCGAGGAAGTCTGTTCGACTGAGGAACTGTTCTAACTGTCAAAAAGTTATTCCTAATGTTTAGTTGAAAACTCTTTTGCTTTAATTTTAACTCACTGTTCCTGGTCCAACCCTCTGGGTCTACAGAAGACAGCTCTATCCTCTATGTGACAATCCTTCAAATACTTGAAGAGGCTATCATATCAACTCCTCTGCAGGCTAAACATACCCAGCTCTGTTAACCTTTCCTCACAGGACTTGGTCTCCAGACCCCTCAGCATTTTTGCTGCCCTCCTTTGGATATGTTCCAGCTTGTCAACATCTTTCTTAAACTATGGTACCCAAAAATGAATACAGTACTCCAAGTGAGGTCTAACCAGAGCAGAGCAAAGTGATAAACAGGGTTGCATCTACCTGTAACTGTTGTTCATCAAGTGTTCTTCTGTGCAGGCACACATGGAACTGTGCATGCACAGGCTAGCCACAGACAAAGCTTCAAAAGTCATGAGACACTCGACTGGCCTTTTCGCGCACTTTCTGAGAGCGCACGGCTATAAAAGGCGGGGCGAGTGGATTCCTCCCTCAGTTCACTAAGCCAGAGGGAGGGATGTGTGACTGCACAGAACACTTGATGAACAACAGTTACAGGTAAGTGCAACCCTGTTTTCATCGTCGTGTCTTCTGTGCAGTCCCACATGGGAGATTAGAGAGCTGACTTTCCCAGGAGGTGGGCATGTTGCTCTTCATTGAAAAAGACTCTTCAGGACTGCTTTGCCGACTGCAGCATCCCTTCTGGAGTCTATGTTAATTGCATAATGTCTAATAAAGATGGATGGTGTCAACCAGGTGGCTGCCTTGCATAAGTCCACAAGTGTAATGCCCAATCTAAATGCTGACGAGGTAGATTGGGCCCTTGTAGAATGCACCCTAACGTTCAAAGAGTAAGTTTGTTTGGATTGCTTATAACACTCGCTAATGAACCACGCCAACCAGTTGGAGATGGTTTCAGCAGTGATCTTCTGTCCTTTTTTAGCTCCCTTGAAGGAGACAAATAAGTTAGGGTCCTTTCTGAAGCCAATAGTCCTGTCCACATAAAAACACAGTGCACACTTGACGTCCAAAGTGTGTAGGAGTCTGTCAGCCTCTGTAGAAGGCAAAGGAAAAAACACAGGCAGAGTAATGTCCTGGTTGAGGTGAAAAGCAGAGACTACCTTGGGAAGGAACTGGAGGCTGGGGCAGAGAACCACTTTGTCTGCAAACATTCTGAAGAAAGGAGGATCATACCTCAGGGCTTGCAGTTCACTCACCCTCCTAGCTGATGTTACGGCTACTAAGAAGGCCATTTTAGCTGTCAGAAATTAGAGAGGGCAGGTAGCTAGAGGCTCAAAAGGATTATGCATGAGAGTTGCTAAAACTAAAGACAGGCTCCACTGAGGAATGGATTTGGACACTGAAGAGTTATTAGCCAAACCTTTAAGAAAGGATTCACATTCCAGTTGGGAGAAGACGGACCTACATTTCACCTCCTCATGATAGGCCAAGATGGCCACCAGATGGACCTTCACAGAGTCCTTGATTCTTTAACAGGACCAGATAGAGATGGTAAGGGTGTCGAAGAAGGGGCTAAGTCCTGTTCAAAAGCCCAAAAGGGGGAAACGTTTTGACTTGCCAGAGTATGACTTCCAGGTATGACTTCCAGGTAGAAGGTTTTCTGGCCTGCTAAAGTATGTTTCTGACTGGAGAAGAGAATTCTACTTCAGAGGGGACACAAGCCAAACTTTCAGCTTCAGTGTTCTAAATCATGGTGAAGAACTACGTTGTCCTGAAGAAGGATTGGTGAAAGCGGAAATCAGTACATCCTTCCTTGTGACATTCTTTTCAGGATGGAGTAGCAAGCCAGTCTTGAAATTATTACAATCGCTGATGCCCCCTCCCTCATCATTTTGCTGAGTGTTAAAGTCATGAGAGGGAGAGGAGTAGACTGCCTGGCCAGGATATTTGAAAAGTGTCTCTTAGGGATGACTTCTCCTTGCCTGCTTGAGAGCAGTATTGGGGGCACCTCTTGTTGAGTGAAGCAGCAAAGAGGTCTATAGTTGGAAACCCCCACTGTTGGAATAAGGGTTGATATTTCCCAGACATATGGATGGCTTTCAGGGAAACCTGATGCTGGATTGCCCATTCCCAAATCAGGGAGGACTCTCGGGAGAGGGACAGAGAGACCGTGCCCCGCTGCTTGTTCAGATAATGCATGGCAGTTGTGTTGTCTGTGCATATCTGAACATTCTTGCCTCTGACAAGGTGGAAGAAGGCTTTCAGAGAAAACCGTAAAGCCCTTAGCTCTAGAAGCCTGATGTGTAACTTTGATTTGTGTTGAGACCAGAGGCCCTTCACCTGATTGTCTCCAAAGTCCCCCAACCCAACAGGGATGCATCTGTGCAGACTGAAAGGTGAATGGGGCTGGAACCAAACAAGGTCCCTAATATTAGGTTCCATTCGTTCCATTCCATTCACCATGACAAGGATCTGTGAATAATTCTCAGAACTGAGAACCGCTTGTACGGGTTCTGGTAGTGTGGATGAAATACCCCGACAAACCAATTTTGCAACAGTCAGAGCCAAAGACTGGCAAACAGAACTATCAGTGTTAGAGAGGCCATACAACTGAACAGTTTTTGGATTTCCCTTGCGCTTTGGTGTCTGAAAGAGTGCATCTTGTTCAGAGTGACTTGGAACCAAGTTATCCATTCCTTGGTGGGAAAACCAGAGCCAGTGTGGAGTCCCACACTGCTCCCACAAATGTTACCCTCTGTTGTGGAACCAAGGAAGACTTCTCCAAATTGACCTTTACGCCCTATCAACTTTACTCTATTTCTTAATTCATTTCTAATAATTCTTTCCTTTATATATATTATACATAAGTCACATTTCCAATCCCTTACATTGTAACCAAAATTGTTAATCCCTTAATCATTCCAGGTGTAGGAGATAAAAATAGAAACGTACAGAGTATAAGCAGAAAGATAAATGATTCTTATTTATATATCAATATAGGAAAAAGGAACATTTTTATACCAGTTTTCCCTCATTCTCTCCTCTATTTTAACCCAGCCATCTTCACTTATAAATTGGAATTTTCATAATTGTGAGGTTGGGAAGACCCACTAATTTATGTTCTAGAGAGGGTAGGTCTTTCATCTGGTTTATCCAAGCCGTCTACACTTATATATTTGAATTTTCATAATAGTAAGGCTGGGAAGAACAGGTAAGTATTTGGCTTAAGCATTAGTTTATATTCTAAAGAAAGTAGCTGAAGTCTAGGAAGGATTAAAGAATTCCAAAGACCCAGTTATCACATTATCACTAACCCATTAACAGGAAATATACAAAATCTAACATGTTACAAAATCAAAAAGAGTCCAGTAGCACCTTTAAGACTAACCAATTTTATTGTAGCATAAGCTTTCGAGAATCAAGTTCTCTTCGTCAGATGCCTGATACAGCCACAGATCTCTTTGTCAGATGCATCTGGCAGGGAGAGCTGTGGTTGTCGAAGGCCCATACTACATTGGAATTGGATGGTCTAGCTGTTTGGCTGCTACAAACTAACAGGGCAAACTCCTTTGAAGCCAACTGATACACACACCAAAAGATGTTTACATATACTAGCAAAGGAATGTTTTGATTGCTCCCTCCCCCTCCCCCCCTAATTGCCGCCTCTCTTCTCTCTCCTGCTCTTCTGTATTTGGCCAGTATCTGTATCAGGCATCTGACGAAGAGAACTTGATTCTCGAAAGCTTATGCTACAATAAAATTGGTTAGTCTTAAAGGTGCTACTGGACTCTTTTTGATTTTGCTACCACAGACTAACACGGCTAACTCCTCTGCATCTATAACATGTTACAGAACATCTAAACTTTCAATAAGTTTGTATTACATATCATTAAACATAGAGAGGGAGCCTAAATCATAATCTGTTTCTCCTTCTTTCTCCCTTTCAAACATGCAACAAAAAGAGAAAACAAAAAGCTCCGTCAGTCCCCCTCTCTCTTATCCCTTAACAATATAACAGGTTAGAAAGACAGATAGATATAAAAGGTTAAGCCTAGATTATTGGAGCACAATCTGGATTTCATTCTCGTTTTTTCTTCTTCCACCCTGTAAAATGGTACATCAAGTCTTTTCCCCATCTGCACCCCCAAAGACGACTCTTTTTATCTTCTAACCAGTTCTGGAAGGGGTTAGTAAGAATGGTGTAAGCTCTCTGATCATTCTTCTTCTTTAAGATATGTTGCATTGTTTTCTCCTCATTCAGAAACAGTACACTAGGCTTCTTCTTCATGGGTTTGCTTCGTTTCCTCTCCCCTTTCTTGTTTAGGCCTTGTCTTTTTACAGAGACGTAGTAATGTGTTCCTCCATTTTGCTGGCTAAACTTTTCCTCATTCCATTGTTTTCTTTCAGCTAGGTCTGCCCCTTTAGAAATGTCTTCTGCCTTATCTTTTGTAGTGTTTCTATCCATTTCCACTCCAAGTATCATATCTGCTTTAGTTATTAATTCAGTCATCAATTTAAGCAATTTCTTGCAAGTTGGAAAATACTTCTTCTGGGAAGGCCATTTCAAAGTTACTTATAAGTGTTATGTCCAAACTCTAGTCCAAGTGGTAGGAAGCTTCGCTTTTATTTATATTTTCTAAGGGTTTAATGCTTTCCAGCCTCTGCTGAGAGAGTTTTCTTCGCAATCAATCTTCCGTGCCTCCCTCCCTCCTCCCAGCCTTTGCCCAGGCAACCGCCTTGCAATCAAGCTGGTTAGCCCTCGTAAAGTCATAAAACAATCTTCTTACGTGATGGGAAGTCTTGTAGGGTCGCAATGCTCCGTCTTCCAGTGTTCTTTATTTATCTTATCAGGAATCTGCTTAGTTCTCGCTTCAATTTATTTTGGCTTGTCGGACTTCGGCTTTTGTAGCTTGGTAGCCATGTTGGCTACTCCCTTGGTCCTTGCTTTTCGAACCGGCATGAGAGGCTTCCTGGGGGTTGTCAGTCTCCTTGAGCTCCTCCACCTGGTTCCAGCCTGACTTGGGGGCCCGAATTCTCAAGTCCCAAGGAACCAGGAAGCTCACGGCAGAGAGCTCATAACTTAGTTGCCGTGCCTTGCCACTCCATCCCGAAAGTCGCGTCTTTTGGAGTTTTGATACATCCGCAGCTGCTCTGCGCATGTGCAGTTCCCATGTGGGACTGCACAAAAGACATGACGATGAACCATCAGTTTGTGTGATCTGGACACTATGCTTCTGTTGATACAGTATAAAATTGCATTTGCCTTTTTAGCCACATCACATTGCTGACTCATGTTCAGTGTAGGAGCTGCTAAGATCCCTAGATCCTTTTCACGTGGACTATTGCCAAGACAAGTCTCCACTATCCTATAATTATGCCTTTGATTTTTCCTACCTGAATGCAGAATGCATTTTATCTGTTGAAACTTATTTTGTTAGTTTTAGCCCAGTTTTCCAGCCTGTCAAGATCATCCTAAATCTTGATTCTGTATTCTACCGTATTTGCTACCCTTTCCAATTTCATATCATCTGCAAATTCAATGAGCATCCCCTTTTCTCTCCATCCAGTTCATTTATAAAAAAGTTAAACAACCAAGGGCACAGGACAGATCCCTGAGAAACTCCACTTGTCACTCCTCTCCAAAAGGATGAGGAATCATTTACAAGCACTCTTTGGATGCAATCTGTCAACCAGTTACATATCCAATGAACAGTATTAGGATCAAATCCACATTTATCCAACATATCAACAAGAACATAATTTGGCACCTTATCAAAAGCCTTACTGAAACGAAGATAAACTATGTCCACAGCAATCAGGCAGTGACTCTCTTGAAAAAGGTTTGTCTAACTTGACTTGTTCATGAGGAATCCTGATCTTTCTGTAGACTGAGCTCAATGTCTAAACTGCCTGAAAAAGCTCAAGTAATCTCTAGAGTTTGAAGTCTGATTCTGCAATGGGCACATTATAATGTTACAAGTAGAGATGGGCACGAACCTGAATTCAAACCAAAAAAACCCATAAACCACACCGGTTTGTGGTTCGCGAACCAACAGTTCATGGAAGATCGTTTTCATGAACTGGTCTACTGGTTCGTTTGGTTCGTTTTAAAACAGCAATGCCCTTTTCTGTGTTGCTGCAAAGCGGCAGGGAAAGGGGCATTTAAACCCATGGCTCAGCTGCCTCCCCACTCAGAGTGGTGGGGAAATGGCCATTTAAACCATGGGTGGGGCTTGGCTGGCCGGGCCAAGCCCTGCTGTTTAAATGGCTGGCCGGCCGGGAACTCCCAGCCGGCCAGCCAAGCCCCACCCACAGTTTAAATGGCCATTTCCCCGCTGCTGGGAGTGGCCATTTAAACAGACCCTGTTTAAATGATCAGCTGCTTGTCGGGGATCTCCCCAACAAGCAGCTGATCCGGGGGTTTAAATGTCCCTTTCCCTGCCACCACTAACGAACCACGAACTGGTTCGTGAACCTGCCCCAGTTCGTGGGAGTTCATGGTTCCCGGTTCGTGAAAATGCTACGAACCACGTACCGCATGGTTCAGGTTTTTTGCGGTTTGTGCCCATGTCTAGTCACAAGACAAAGCCTACAACACAAAAGCAGTCAAGTTCTACTCACTTCTTGAGAAAAATGGAAAGGAAGTTTTGTGCTGTTCTCATGGCTGTTTCATATGAGTTTGTGATGAGGACATCTTGATCCACCTAAAAATGAACAAAATACTGGTTTATTGAAGGCATGTTGTGATTTCTCTGAGGAAACATACATACTAAATATGTACATTTTCAAACACTTAAGACACATCTTACTTTTTTATTTGATTCCTCGTCAGAGTTTTCCTTATCTCCTGTTGGTAAATGTACAACACACTGAATAAGCTGCAGCACCAGTGCAGTCACCATCTGAATATACATAGGTTCTCCGTCCGTATCACTGCTGTTCAATCTGTTCAGAAAACAAAACTATTCACTATCCTCAAATGTAAATACAAAGTAAACACAACACTGAAGTCAACGGCTGATTGTCAACTGGCTTCCAATTATTCGTACATTCCATATCTTATTTACAATAGAGGGAATTTTCACTATTCATACTCATAAAATGAATTATATAGAATAATAATAGAATACTTCTGGAAGAGAGGCTTGATTCAACAAAAATTGCAATTTTATACTGAATCACAAAGTAATGCAAGCATTCCTGCTAAAACACACTCATACATAAAATCCTACTTTTCCATCAATGCCTATTAGCCCTTTGATGGGTAAACCAATCTTGGAACTTAAACAGAGACAGAACAAATTTATGATGGATACTGAACATCATAATAATGATTGTCAAGAAAGTTCTGGATTTTTGACCTAGTTAGGTGCTAATTAGAAGCAAAAGAAAGCTTTCTCTGGGGAAGTGCAGTTGGGTAGCATTTTGAGTTCCCAGCTAGATAAGAGGATGAGATGTACCACAGGTGCAAGTTCAGAGAAGCTTCAAGGCCAGGCCATGGAAGGGAATTTTCATACCCACAATCCATCTCATTGACACATGGCATTCTGGAAGTGGAGTGACTTGTTCCCCACCTGTGAAGACATGTCAGCTGCAGAAGCGCGTTGTCACAGGCCAAACTCTGATTGGTCAAGCTGGTCAGGCCACATTGTGGGCAGGTAGCCTTAAAGCTTGAACTCTTATTCTAGTTTTGTCCTTCTTCGGGCTACTTGTTTGTGGCTACGGGTCAGACTTCTGCTTCTGAATGATATGGTTGTGGGTAGAAGCCAGTAACTATACACCATCTTATCTCTGTTCTCCAGCATAATTGAAAGGTAACATCTGATTTAGGACTGAAAATCTTACTATATTTCTAGCTTAACGATTTAGCCTGTTATTATTTTCTTCTCCCATTTTGCATACTTCTATAATTTGCATTTACTTGCACACTTTTGAAAAACTTTATTAACTGTATCCATGCAGGGTTATTTAGGTTTGCAATACTTCAATCTGAATCCAGCACCTTGGCCAATTGCTATAGCAACCCAAGTAATGGTTTTCTGGAACTCAGCCTGCAAAGTGTCCTGCCTTACAATGCTGACTTGTTATGCTTAAACCCTGTAAGACTTGAGATTTGCCTCTTGGTCTCAAGTTGAGGGTTAGTCAAAGAGGCTCTGATGGCATCACTACTCTGGAAAGTAAGGACTCACTTCCCAGCTTTTGAGTTTTGTTTCTGACCCCCCAAACAAAAAATAACTCTGTGAAACAGGTGGGTTTTTCTACAAGGATGGTGGTGGTCTTCCATTTCAAGATTGTTTGGTTATTGAGGGGAGCCAGTAGCCATACTTCGCCCATGGCTATAGCAGCTGTCCTGAAATTCTAGTGCCATAATTCACGCATGTCTTATTCTTGTGTAGTTATCTGAAAGCAACACAGCTGCTATCCTGAATCGTTGATATGCTTAAGTTTTACTGATTTCAACAGCGGGTAGTCAAGCATAGATTAAGCAGAGTTTTCTTCTAAAAAATTCCAGATATCATTAAGACATAATATAATAATGCCAGGGGTCATTTCATAGAAAAAGAGCTGGAGGAACTCATTAGCATGTGCCATGCCCCTTGACATCACCTGAAGTGTGTCTTTATTATAACTGATTTGCATATGCCACACACCCTGACATCACCTATCCTGGCTGTTTTGGACCCAATCTTGGCCATTCAGGGCTGAAATTGGGCCCAAAATGGCAAAATGTGGCTGAAAATGGCCAAAAAGGGGTACAAAATGGTCAGGATCAGGCCGCTGCTGAGTGGGAGAGTGATCAGAGGCCCAATCCAGACTGTTTCGGCCCCAATCCAGGCTGAAATGGGCCCCAAATGGGCCCGTGTGACCTCTTTGGGGAACTGCCGGAACTGCGTTCCTACGCGTTCCCCCTCGAAATGAGCCGTGGTTTGTGCTGTATGTTACCTGAAATTCCGCAGACTCCTTTTGCTGGTTGGTAATCTTGCGAGTGATGTGAAAATTTCTTCTAGTATCAATTGCCTATGCTTTTCATATCTTGAGAAAACCTGTTAATGAAGGTTTTTAATATTTTAGAACATTGGCTATTTTTTTTTTTGCAAGAGAGCAATCAGCCTTCTACAGTAGGCTCATATTATTTATATACCTTGCAGACACTGAATTGTTAACTTTGACAAAACAGCTATTTTAAAATTATTCGAAACTCAGTTTCATTTCAGGAGGAATTAAATCCCAATTCTGAAATCTACAAGTGCATTAACACTGAAGTTTCCCGCCTACCTTCCATTCCATACAAATTAACTTATGGTGGGGTGTGCTCATGGACTTCTTTCTCCATCAGTGATGTGTGGGACAGAGGATGAAATAAGGGATGCTGAGAATGCTACCTATTTCCAGCAATCTCTTCTAGATGCTGATGGGAGTGATATACCCACAGGTGTCTGTTTCTGTGTATGGGTCACCTTTTACCAGGAGCTTAGAAAATCAAACTAAGGGCATTTGAAGATAGCTATATTTCATTAAGCATCATTATTTTAGCTGCCTGGTAATGCCAATATATTTGTTGCTTGGTAATCATGTGATAGTTAACAAGCAATGAATAAGCAGGAAGCCATTTAGTCCATTTGAAGAAACCAAAACATAAAATTCTGATCATACCATTCAGTTCATTTGAACAGCAATTACTTTAAGGTAACTGTTTTGTCCTGTTGGCTGTAACATTACACATAGTTCTACTAAAAAGCTGTCTTATTCATAATGATTTTACTATATACATAACACTTTTGACCAAAATATTGCTGTAAAAGGAAAACTCTTATTTAGAAGTGAGTAAGTACATTCTAAAGAGATTTTTTTAAATGACATATTTCTTTAGCACAGTTAAAATGCACTATTACCAGTAAAAAGAGAAAGTGTTTTAATTCTTGATTTCCCCTTTCTACACAAACTCCAGTCATCCATTTCTAAACATTCTAAGCACACGGTTATTATTCAATACTGGTTAAAAGGGTGCACTTACTGCTGTGACTAGCTTGATGGCACACAACTGAAGTTCACTGACATTTTCTACAAAAAAAGGAGTAATCCCCATTGAAGAAACCTGTCAATGAAAAAATTTAAATAACTGTAAATGTTAATTATACTTGGTAAACATACATGAAATTTGCTTTTAAAAGAAAAAATCGTCTCCTTAATACATTCTTTCACTGTGTGACAAACTTTTAATGCAGTTTTAACTAACTATAGTTTGTAAATGAAGTGATGAGAACTAAGGTACACAGCAATCAAAACACCCTCTTGTCTTCTTTGTTAAATTTCTATTGCTTTCAGATAAACCACAAATAAATGAGGTGGCACATCAAGGCATTCTTCAACAACAGCGTGTGATTTTTTTTAAAGGGGATGAATGCTGGAAAGCTAGGGATGTTCAGAAGACTCATATGCATGGCAAGCAAGTTGGACGGCATGCAAACCTTGAGAGTTAACTCTAAGCCCTCTAAATCTAAGCCCTCTGACTCCATTGGGCTTAGGACAGAGGAACTGCACTGTATTATTCTGTAAATTTGATATTTAGAATTATTAATATTTAGAATTACATATGTTTTGTGCTATATTCCATGTAGAATGAGTTTTTAAAATCTCTAACAGTTAAAATTATGAATTATGCAATACAGAAAACATGCTTCTGATCACTTATAATAGCCAACGGATGGGAGCTTTGGAAGCACACCAGAAAAAAAATACAAGGTTTGAATGAATTGACTGAACTTACCTGAAGAATAGTTGTGTCAGTGAGAAGCTGGATCTCCAATAATTCAGCTAAACTGCTAACAATATCACATACTTTGTTGTACAGCATCACTATTACTCTCTGTTTATGGGTTGAACATTTGGCACGCTTTGCTTTTGAGCTTAGCACACCACCTAGAAAGTTTTAAACAAAGTTACATTTTAAAGAACTTCAAATACACTAGAAACAATAAAATAAGATGTTCTTTAAAAAGTGAATACGACTAATAAAAAATTCATTTACCAATTATCATGTATGGAAGGGAAGGTCTAAAATAGGGATTAAATGCTTTTACAGCATTGAGTTACAGGAATTAAGTTGCAGTGCACAACAGGTCTCCAAGATCGCACACAGTCTAACAAGTATAATCGCCCTAAACAGGGTTCCCCCCGCTTGCCAGAACTAGCAGGGCAAACATTGGGTACTTGAGAAGATGCACTTATCAGAGCTGGCAATAGGAGTCTCCTCAACTGGAAGGCTCTAGAATGCAGTAAAACAGCCATGAAAAAGACAAAGGGGATATTAAAAAGTCAGGAAAAAAGAGAGAAAAATGTGTTCTCAAAGAAGGTGAAAAACAACATGATAGATTAAGATGAAGATTTCAAGCGGCATGGAAGAAAAACCGATCATAAGTGACTTTCCAGAACTGACTACCACAAAGTCACTGAAAACTTTGGCAGCTGTATCAGTGATGTACGGCTCTTGCAAACTTGGCTAGTGGGCATCATTAAGTCAGAAACTGAAGGCAATGGAAACTTGGGGATAATGACGTGCAAAGGGATTGGTAGTTGAAAGGAAATAAAAGGCCTAATCACTGCAGTATAGTTACTCTGGTAATATTTAAAGAAGTTACAGCTCAGTGGAAGGCATCTTTGCTTAAAATAACATTTGATTTATATACCACCCTTCAGGACAACTTAATGCCCACTCAGAGCGGTTTACAAAGAATGTTATTATTATCCCCATAACAATAATCATCCTGTAATGTGGGTGGGGCTGAGAGAGCTCCTAGAAGCTGTGACTGACCCAAGGTCACCCAGTTGGCTCCAATTGGAAGAGTAGGGAATTAAACCTGGTTCTTAAGATTAGAGCCTGCCCATTTTAACCACTACCAATCTTTGTGGGAATCCCATCCAATTACTAACCAAGGCCAACCTTCCTTAGCTTCCAAGAGCTGATGAAACTGGGCTTGTCAGGGCTATCTAGCTCAGGGCACCTACAATAGATCAATGGTCTGACACAATAAAAGACAGTTTCATGAGTTCACGTGGGCAGACATAATATGTTTACTTCCAATGCAAGTACAACTAGCCTTTGCA
Organism: Eublepharis macularius; assembly: GCF_028583425.1. Taxonomy (NCBI): domain Eukaryota; kingdom Metazoa; phylum Chordata; class Lepidosauria; order Squamata; family Eublepharidae; genus Eublepharis; species Eublepharis macularius. The sequence goes on along the minus strand of NC_072797.1, from coordinate 23,447,499 downwards.
GAGTGGTGGTACTATCACAGGAAGTAACCATATTATCACCAACACACACGACAAGTTTTCTTCCCTTGCTGCTGCTGCTGGCAATATAAATCTAGGGATAATAAGCAGCATATTCCAAGTTCTTACACTGCTTTTTCTCTAACAAATCACCTACCTGTGAGCTTTTTAAATTCAACTGATTTTTCTTTATAGTCAAGTATGGTCGAGCAGTAGATTTACTTTACATTTCTGACAGGTTTTGTTTGCATTCCCTTCTTAATCCTTTTCGCATTAAGGACTAACGAAGTCTAGCATAAGAAATGGACATGGCAATGGGATGGGTAGGCTGGCACCAAGCAAAGCATCTTTGATAGATACTCAGTAGAGGATGAGGGATCTGTCTGTCTCTATACCTTCTACGACTGTGAGCAATTTCAGAAAAGTTACCAAAAGTATGTCTAATAATTTTCATACTAACCACCATGAGGATCCAACCGATAAACAGGATCATATTGAGGATAAAGAGTGTTCTGCAAGTGAAATTTAGTGTACTGAATAACTCTTTCTATTACATCTTCAATATATACAGCTTTGGGCATATTGGGGGATGTCATGATGTTGATTGCTGTCAGGCAGGCGTCTGCAGATTTTGTTACTCTCTCCATAATCAAGTCTCTCCACAATCTTTCCTCATCTTCAGTGTCGTTATTCTGCAGAGAAATTCAGAGTGCTAAGGATACACTTTAAAAAATGTTCACAGAAAACACAAGCAAACAAATTTCTAGATAACAGAACATGAAGTAGTATATTGCTTTAATAAAATATATTTCCCTTCTTATTTAAAAAGGCTTCAATACTCCGATATAAGCCAAGCTGATCTTTCTACTCTCCTTTCCCTCACGTGCCACTATCTCAGACAAATCCAGTCAAAGCTGGGCTGCAAATTTTTGTTTTACTGTCCCTGCTCCTGTGCCTTTAGCAGCAGCTTGTGATGCAAACATTAGCAGATGACAGCATTTACCTGTAGGTCACTTGAATCCTGCAGATCAAGCTGTTAAAGGCACTTAGATTGGACAGGGCTTTCTTTTATGGTTGGCTGGCAACTATATCCCAAAGTGACCTCTATAGTCACACAAGTGGGTGATGCAGGCACAGTTAGTGGTAGTAGTATGTACAGTACGGGGTGTCTCTGAAAGGGAATTACGGCATGCTCAGCCCCAAATCCCACCAGCACACTATGCTACAAGAACTGGTCATTACCAGTAGGAAAGCCGCATGGAATGTGAAGGCATCAACTGAACACTATGCTAGAAGCACAGCAGAGGAAACCCTAAATGGATAGCAGCTAAGTCTGCATACCAACCAAGGCGCTGTGAATAGGTGGCAGGACAGACTCCCTCTTCCAAAAATGAGATAAGACAGTAAGCCCATATGAAGGGCCATTTCCTCACAGTCTAAAAATAGTGCAATACTCACGGAAGGTTGCTGGCTTCCCCACGCGATTTTTGACACCATCCGTTTACAAAATGCCACAAATCACATTTGTGACATTTTGTAAATGGATCACACTATTTTTAGACCGTGGGGAAACGGCCAAGGTGTAGGCAGCCGGCTTTGTCACCAAATATACCTGGTAGAAGACTGACAACTTGCTCTTTAAATATTTAATTCATCCGGCAAGATTTACATGGGGTTCTCTCTTTTATATTTGATGATTCTTTGGAATATATCAGCTGATAATAAGCTTTTAGAGCAACAGGTGGGTACAGGAGAGATCTCTGCCAGTCTTCTCTCCACTGCAGTTCCTTTCTCCCTTGAAAAGTCACTTGAAAGGGTCAAAAGGAAGGCAAAGATTTCTACTGATTTCCTTTCTATCAGAGTCTAACTGCACCCAGCAGGGGTACATGTTCCAAGAGCCACTATGACAGTAAAGAAGGGAATCAACAAAGATCTTGTCTATGGACTTAACCCTTTACAGTGGTTAAGTAACAAAAATCTTAAAATAAATATTGTGGGTTCTAGGGCATGGGTGGGATTGACCTCAGACCTGGGTGGACTTTTTTTATTTGTAAACAATCTTCCTGTAAACATGCATTTAATACTTAAATTAACAGAAAGAGGAGTGCAGTGAGAAATGCAAAAGGGAGAGTGGATAGGGGAGAGAGAGAGAGAGAAGAGGAGAGAGAATAAGCATAAATGTGTGCTATGAGGCACAGACAGAATAGCCAGGGTCAACAGAGACAGGCTCAGATAAACCTTTGGTGGTTCAGAAAGAGACAGAGAAGAGACAAGACTATGGAGTACAGCGAATGGGGGAAATGGACCACCTTTAATTAAAACGTTAATAAATATTTTTCTGCAGTTAATGTAATGGTGCAGTAAATTATCCAAGTTCTGCATCTGAGTTAGTAAACATTCATCTCAATGTAAACCAAGTACATGCTAGGAGTTTTCAGTGAGGAAATCTACATGTAGAACTTCATCTTTCACAGCTTTTGGCATAGTAGAGTGTCTAATGTTGAACTAACTTCTCTGGTACTATCCAACTGCAGACTCAGAGGTTTCATTTAGACATCTCACCAACTACACTACCAACTACACACAAACATCACATGTTGCTCCTTCCTCCCCCACTAACACATGGACCTTAACTGCCAACTTTCTAGTTTGATCAAGATCCAATTTACTGAGACTGCTGAATGCTTGTGCCTCCCCAAACTTCAGTTGGTTTACTTCCAATAAACCAAGATTCTAAACCTTGGATTCAATCCCAATTTAGACTCCCAGTTTGCACTGAGTAAACAAATTCCAATTTGCCAATAGGTTTGCATTTGGATATCATGGCTAACTGGAGACTGACCAATCCAAGAAGTTCTAGATCAAGTTCTGTACCCATACAGGAAGGAAGCAAGAGATGTGGGGAGCACACAACAATGGACTGTGTTTGTGTGCCATCATAGTTTAGTTACAGCTAGCTGTGATTTGAATACAGCTCCAGCTGGAAGAAAATCTTGCTAAGCAATTTTTAGCAGGCGTGCAGGCCAATCAGTTAAAGAAATTTAAAGAGAAACCAGGCCTTCTGGCTTGCATGTTTATTAGACAAAAGCTTTAGGCACATTTGCTGCATTTCTCTGTAATGAATTCTATGGCAGAGTGAAAGGGGTCACCTTGCAGAGTAATATTTATACATACCACAAAAGATGTACAGTAAGAAGCTAAACAATGACTAAAACTGAAACACCATTCCAAGCAACCTTATGTGTGATCATGGTGATTTTCCTTCTGCATATGCACAACTGGATAATGAACTATCATCCGTTAATGTGGATCGGAAAGACCACTTGTTCAAGTTTTCTTACATGAAACGGTAATGTGGAGAGTTACTTCAGTGCCTACTTTAACAAAATTCAGGTCCTGTAGAACCTTAAAGACCAACTAAATTTTCCAGGGTAAGAGCTGCTGGGAGTCAGAGCTCCGGAGCTCTGAGAGCCAGTTTGGCATAGTGGTTAAGAGCGACAGGACTCTGATCTGGAGAACTGGGTTTGATTCCCTACTCCTCCACTTGAAGTCAGCTGGATGACCTTGGGTCAGTCACAGCTCCTCTGGAGCTCTCTCAGCCCCACTGACCTTACAGGGTGATTGTTGTGGGGATAAAAATATACTTTGTAAACCGCACTGAGTGGGTGTTAAGTTGTCCTGAAGGGCAGTATATAAATTGAATGTTGTTGCTGTTAATATCATCATCATCATCATCATCATCATCATCATCATCATCATCATCATCATCATCATCATCATCTCAAAAGCTCCTACCCTGGAAATCTAGTTGGTCTTTTAAGGTGCTACAACTCATCTTACTCCTCTTTGCAGATTGAATATATTGAATACAGTTACTGTGAATAGCCACATGATGGCAACAATGAGCTTATTTTCAAGACAATGAAAAGATATCCAAGCACATCAAATCATGCTAGCTTCTCAGTGGAAGACTGAAAGACATTCACATTCAAAACAAACAATTATTGAATTTTCCAACTTATTGACAATACAGGAATATAAGCATACTCTACTCACCTTCATTATTTCACAAATTAAAACAAGGCTCAGATACACTTTAACTATATACTATTAAATAAAACTATTCATTTGAAATTATGCTGAATTCATTTACAGCTATGTCCACTTTTTTAACAAAGGAGAAATATCCGTGACAATATTTCCAACAGATAGAGAATCAAAATCAGTAAATTAAATACCAACTCACATGGTTAAGCAGGGTGGAAAGTTTTGAACCATCTTGAATATTCTTCTCCAAAATGTTTAAGACTTTCACTGTTTTTTCTGTTGAAAGCTAAAAAGGAAATGGATAAGACAACCTTTATGAGTTTGTTATGGAATTAAAACTGATGCTCAGACAAATTCTGCCTCTAATTCATAGGCTTTTCCAAAGCACAGAAGCTGCATTAAAAGAGATACTTCCTAGGTTCTGATCCGAATTAGAGATTTTCTTTAAAAAATCTGCTTCCAAATTGCCAGGGCTACTAAATGTCAAACAAGGAGGAGAAATGTCTACACTGATGATACACATACACTTGCCTACCCACCCACCTTTTTGGCTGTATCAAGATGCAAAGTGTCTTAAAGGCTCATAACTCCTCCAGACCATACACATTTGCCCTTCTTGGACAATTTTATGTTACATTCCACATTTTAAAGGCATCAATAACGTACCCTGTCCATAATGCCCATTGCCTTGATTTTGGCAGATTCACTGCCCAATTCACTAAGTTGATGCTTTCCCAGTAGTAACTCCTGAGGAATTTCATCATCATCACCTGAAGGGAGAAAAATATTTACTTTTTAATACAGCTGCACTATATAGCCATTGTTGTCAAGAATAAGCATCAGTAAGCCTGCAGTAATGCAGTCCAGAACTCTATTTCTCTCCACATTTAACTGATGGTACAAGTAGCTCACAAACTACATGCATAATAATCACACTATAGCTTAAAACGAAATTGCAACTTCAAGATTTCTCTCCAAAAGATTCTATCTTTAAAATGACTTTATAGTGTTAAAAGCAACCATCATGTTTAAGTGAGGAGATGCTAACCTTCAATGCAGGAATTGAAGGCGGGGGGAATGACACAAGCCTTCTCAAATTCACAAAGTGTAGGAAATGTGCATTATGAAAAGACAGCCATGAAGAATAGAATGTGGGAAGGATGGAAGATGTCACTCTCTTATATCAAGCCTCTGCAACCATATCTGAGACAATCCTTTTAAACAACTTCTATTTCTATCAGTTCTGAAAAATTCTATTTGTATTATAAGGGTATTATGTAAGTATTACAATTAGATTCAATGTGTTCTTTTAAAAGTTTGTGCAAAAAATACTATCGTTTGAAAGAGAGGATACAGCAAAGATTTGGAGACTGACAGCCTTTTAAAGCTAACCTTTGAAAATGATGCTGTACCATGTATCTACTTTCATATACCAACTGATAAGAAGTACATCAGTGCCCAGTGACAGCAGAGGTAATTGTTACCATCCAGAAAATGCAAGTAACTCTCAGTACTTTCCAAAGTCTTTTGCTAAAACACCTTACCAAGTTGGCCAGGTTTCTCAAAAACAACACTGTCCCCCTTCAGTCTCAAATGGAATCACTTATCTGCTGGTAACATAAAATTATGAGTCTCTCTAGATCTTACAGTCATTAATCATTAGAGCAAAATGGGGAAAACAACAGTCGGAAACTAAAGATGCTAATAAAAACTGTAAAGACATGGACAGCAGCCTACAACAGAAGATTCCATTTTGTACAAAAAGACGGAAAGTATCTGAGCAGTGATGACACTGAGGAAAATACATAAAGATTTTTTTTTTACCAAATGCAGTAAAATCCATGTCTTCCAAGTTGTCCAAAATATTTTCTACTGAAGCGGTGAACCTCTTGAATGTAGAAGAATCCATCATTTCTGACAAAACATCGAAAATGTAATTTATCAGAGCCATGTACAATACATAATGAGCAACTATTGGCAAGAGCATTAAAAGTGACAAAACTTACCTTCTGGTGTTAACTTTGGTTCATAAGCTTTCCTCTTCTTTTGTTTTTCTTTTTTCTTCATTTTTCTAGCCACTTAAAAATACAAAAGGTATAAACATGAAATATCTGCAGAAAATGCTTTTCTCTGTGGCAACACACATTAATTATAGAACAGAATTTGAAAAAAAATTCCCACTAGCCTGGCCTGATTTATCTATATTACCTAAGAATGGACCAGGTTTTAGAAATACTTTTAAACAAAACTTGCGTAACAGTTATGAGATTAAGAATACTGAGAGAAGTGATGATCACCTTCACTGAGGCTAGGAGGAGGGGAATAGTCATCCATGTCTGAGTCCTCTGGACTGCGGTTGCGATATCGACTGCTTCCAGAGCTCCTCCTTCCTTCATGGTAATGGCTACTCCTTTTATGATCTCCAGAACCTCGTCTGTCATGCTCTTCATATTCCCAAGCCTTATCATCATCTCGGTCTTTCTTATGCCTTTTACGGGAAGCTAGGAATGAACAGAGTATTATGAAACATAAACCCAGTTTTAAAGTAGGTCCACACATTGTCAGCTATGAAAAATACAGAACACACATTTCAACTGTTTTCTTCACACTCATAGGGCAAATATATAAAGGCAGAATTTGCTAAAGCCTACTGGAAGTTTTCAGAAATGTGCATAATTCTCCACACAAGAAAGGAACACAGAAGGGCACGTGCAAGCCTGGGAACAAGCTGGATGCAAGCACATTTCCTCTCTTAACTGTGGTTGCATATAATATCTGAATGAAGCCTATTCCATCAAGGGATCAGGAGGAGGTGTAAGGGGGAGGAAGACGAGAGGAAAAGACAGAGACCCTCCACCTATTTGTTAGCTATCCAGCTGCTGTCTGTCACAGCTGCCTCACAGCAGAAACAGCCATAGCATGGCTAGTGTTCTTAGGTAGGGAGAAAGAAGGAAGGAAGGTGGTATTGAAATGCACACCTCTAAATGTTTTTTTCGTATCTGAGCAGCATTTCTATGTTTAATATTGCTAAAATTAATCTTTTCCATTTCTATTATTAAATGCTGGTTCAGCCTAATTATTTCTTGTCCTAAGTACTACAAGTATTGCAGCAATTTGCTTTCTGGCTTTACTCTCAAAACCTTTGGGCCATAGTCCAAGTAATTACAAACATGCTCACAATCTGACCTCGCTTGCTATTTTTGATGAAGAAGTTCCCACGATTGCTTAAATAGGATTTTAAGAAAAAGAAAAAGTAACAACAGCTTGACTGTGCATTTAGTTATCAGATATGTGCCCAATACTTCTGTAAAGGCCAAGGTTCAAAGAATTCCCCTGTTTGAAACATTTATCTTGCTCACAGTAATGACCATATTACCTCCCAATCTCATCTTGTATTCTTTCGTTTCTTTTATGTTTTTAGCGTGTAGGCCATTCTGAGCAGGTGCTATATTCTACCTCTTTGTAAAGCACTTAACATACCCTTTCTATTATTTTGTAACCCTGACCTGGGTGGCCCAGGCTAGTTCAACTTCAGATCTTGGAAGTTAAGCAGGGTCCACCCTGGTTAGTACTTAGATAAGAGACGACCAAGGAAGTCCAGTGTCACTAGACAGAGGCAGGTAATGGCAGACCATCTGTTTATCTCGTGTTAAAAAACCCTATGCAGTCACCATAACTCAGTTGCAACATACATAATTTTGTAAAGTATGTGGTGCCAACTAAATGGTAACTATGTGTACACGGTTTCCACCTTCCCATTTTGCTCTCAAAATCCCTCTCTCACACCCTGAGAACCCAAAAACAGCTCTCCTTTCCTCAGACATTACTGATATAATCTCCTTTCAATTTGTTTTCAATTAGTTCAATAGATTAGCATATCTGCAACTTTATAATACAACATTAATTAATCCTGTGAGTTTCATTACAGTGCATTATTCTTTCTATAAAACCATTAAACTTTCTAGGCCAGTATCAAGAAGCTCCTAAAATAAATCTACATATTGTTTAAGAAGATATATTTGATGCTCCCTGATGAATAGTCTCCATTGCCTGCTGACATCCTTGACCCTCTGCTGGGTGACTTATGGCCCCATGATCTTCAGAACAGTCACCAGCCTCCTCCATCCAACAAGGACACTCCCTCCTGCAACCCCTTGTGCCTGTGGAGATCATGAGAACTCAACCCCTGGTGCCAAGGAATAACAATATTATTAACAACAGTGTGCTTATATACTGCTCTTCCAGACAGATTAGTGCCCTACTCAGAGCAGTGAACAAAGTCAGTATTATCATTATCCCCACAATTCAGCTGGGGAGCTGGGATTCAGAGGAATGGCTAACATAAGGCCACCTACTGAGCTCATGACAGTAGCGGAATTCGAACCTGCAGAATACTGATTTGCATCTCAATCACTTAATCACTGTGCTAAGACTCTGAGGAACCCACTTAGGATGGTAATATCAATAGAGGCTGTTCAACTCTAGGATCCATCCTACTTCCAGCATCATGCAGCTCTCTCCCAAGGTCTGGACCCCTATAATAATTGCTTACATCCCAGGAAAAGAGAAGGGGCTTGGCTCAAGCAGAAGCCCATACCAAGAGACAGAGCGCTTGCTCAAGGTCCCTCTACTTGTATGGAGTGAGATCAGAGTTAGGACTGGCTTCAATAAAGCACTAGTAAGAAGTGTAACGGGTCCCTTCAGTTTGTTTGGCTTGGCTGCTGCAGCAATCTTTCTTCAGAGCAGCTCCTCTTGGGTCTCTTCAGCCCTTGCTACCTAGCTGGACAGCTCCTCTGCTGCTTCAGTAATCTTGCCATAAACCTGGTTCTTGTGCTGGCTGGACAGCTCCCCTCCTCCCTCAATAACCATGCCTTGAATACCAACATCCCTTGTCTTGTTGAACCTGCCGCACACCCAAGACCAAACTCTAAGGCTCCTGGCTGCAGTGTTGGCAAGAACAAGACAGAGACTCAGAAGGAACAGAGGACATTTTGTCCCCTCCCAGTGAATTTTCACTACCAGCAACCCCTCAGACCAGCCTCCTGCTGGGTTAAGGAACCTTGCTTTGTTCTTAACCCTAGAGGGACCTTATACATGTATGAAAAGTTATACCTTATACATGTATGAAAGCTTTCAAAAGCTACGCACATCAGGCTTGAAAGAAGGAAACAACAGGAAAAACTCTGCCCCTCAAGTCCTAGCTGTTCCAAGGACAACACAAACAGAAGTTCTTTTGGCTTCTGCTTTGCTGTGCTCCCTCTGGCAGTATCCTGTTGTAGTAATCCCCAAGCAGCTCTTTACTGAGCCATGCTTTGAGGGCTTCTGAAGTGCCACATCCCTTGCAAATTGCTCGAATTTCTGGTTAGGCTTAGTCTGTTCAATAGCATTGCAGCAGGCCATTCTAGCCTTACCCAGGAGAACGCATCATTTGTTTTTTGTCACACATACACACACATCATCAAGATTAATACATCACCATTATTAAAATGAGAAACATTCACACAACTCACTTTCAAAAGCCTCTTCACTGTCATTGTCTTCATCAGAACTGATTTCAGCATATTTTGGCTTCTCGTTTACCGTGCTACGTTTACGTTTGTTCATTTTCACTCGTTCACAAAGAGGCATGGTAGATTCAATTTCTGCTAGCAGTTCAGGAGGTAATTCCTTTAACACTGACTGATCTATGCTACCTACCAATGAAGAGTAAACTGTAAGTGAATATAAACTTAAGGACATATCAATATTAATGCAAATACAAATTTAACATTTTTATTGGGCATTTCACACTCAAGATGGCTTACAAAATATAAAAACTTTTGAAACACAGGGTTGTCCATAAACACAAATTCTCACTTTAAAGGACAAAAAGTTTGCTGCAAAATAAACACAGTATAAATCAGCTTTCCACTGCAGAATGATTGCTCTCCCTAACTCAGAAGATGCTTGCTTTAGTTGATCTTCGTAAGTATAAAATACAGCATTTCTCTCATATCTACCCCATTTTTAATTCTGAACATATGCAAAACAATTTTGTGTGTAGGCACCAGCAGATGGAGCCAAGTTTCAAGTCATTACTACATTTAGGGATGTTGGTTATTTTGACAAGTTTCACACTTCCTGCCTACAACATAAAGAGCATCTTTTAACAAGCATCTTTTCTGACAATACTGCTCTCCCCCCAAAAGCAGCAAACAAGAACAGAGTTTCACAGTTGCATTTAAGAGGCATCATGCAATTGACACCATGCAGAACAAATTATTTGGGACTTTCTCCAATTCATACACTTCAAGTGTTACATTTATCCATAGCTAACTGAAATACGTCACTGTGTATACAAGGGGCTTTCCCCTACACATGAGAAACTCCAACTAAGCAAGCTTCAACCAAGTGAAAGATTAGCCATCTCCCTTCTGGTGACACATAACTGAAGACATGCAGCATATCGCTTGTCTGGAGTGAGACAGCAACATTTTTGATGAGCTTTTTCTCTCCCTCAGTGACTACTCGATGAATACTTCCACCTACTTGCAAAGTGGGCAGTTAAATCATTAAAATATACATACTACATCTGTCATGAGATAAGGAATTGTTTGTATTCTTAGATTCATTTTCCAAGACTTTGCTCCAGTTATGAATTGAAGTTTGAGAACCATTTAAATAAACATCTTACTTTAGTACTGTACTGATTTTCTACACAAATTACTGACTTGTCAAATTTATCTGTTAAAAAGAGATAATGCCTCATTTTTCAAACTCTTTTTGCAATCAAGGGATAAAGCAGAACAATTGAAATACAGAAATAACTACATTTCTAGCATCAGTGTGATTATACAATAAATGCTTGTCTACAGAATTGTTGCCAATATAACCATTTTTCAAATCAACATAGATTGAAATATTTAGCAGATTTACAAATTAGCTACATTAAACTTGCATTTCATGGATCATTAAACACAAAGCAATATTCTGACACTGTGCTTTGAAAAACAAATACATTTTAAAACAGATTAAAAGTTACACATTTATGCCAGCCCACTGCCCAGCAGGGCATTTAACTGAGAAAAAAATATCACAGAGTCCACAAATAAGAAAACAAGTTAAATAACAATCACTTCAAAACCAAGAAAAGAACACAAAAATGAAGGTTAAAAGTTCCTAGGTCTGTTCAAAATTTAAAATATAATTTATTTTGCATTTCTTGATTGTTAATACACATATTTAAATTGTAACAATAAATAATGGAGTAATCCAATCCATATGCACTGTACTTTACAGAGGAAAGATTGACTGATCTTCAGTTTTTCAAAAATGATAACCTACCTGATTTCTACAATAGTACAATTTGGACAAATACTGTTCAGACTTTGTACTCTTCCAAGTACTCCAAACCAAGACAGATGACAGTGTACTTCTGAACATACTAACAGTACACTCTGAAGACATAACTGAATCTATCAAAATACCTCCTGGTGACTGCAATTAATGTAAACACTTTGTACATTTCAATATGGATTAACTGAATCTCAACAATAAGAAGTACAGAGAAACCACAAAAACATGAAATCTAGTAAACTGAAGCAGCAAGTGACCTTTCACCCACTGAATCAGCACACAGAAGTTATTTGGAGGATAAATAAATGCTTCCAAGATGTGGCAGCCTCCTATTTTTTCCCAACTAGCAGAACACAATCCCTACATCCACCTATACCTTAATTTTCTCCCAACTCTTTTCCCAAAAACTCAGAGCAGCACACCCTCCTGTTTTCTCCACATGACAAATTATTGGGGTAGGTAAGGATGAGAGCGATTAGCCAGCGAGCCCCGTGGCTGATTGGTACTAGAACCAAGATCTCCTCCAAATGTAAAGTGACACTCTAACCACCATGCAACATTTGCTGACTCTAAAAAATATGTTTTTAATTAGAAGGATGCTGCTATTTCATTCCATTCCTCTTCAACAATTGTGGAAATGGTACCTTGTGCTTATTAATGCTGCTTGCACTCTCACCAACACAGCCTTGCCAGGTACAAAATACGTAACTAGGTATGTAAAAAATATATACTATTCCATAAAAAAATTGTCAGCTTGCAGTGTACTGCAAGGGGGGAGCTAAAAGTCAAGGAGGAGGAAGCAAACAAGTGAGAAGTTATCTTTAGAATTCTCCTGTCAGTAGGACCAGCATGGTCCTGAGTCACATACGAAAGCAACTCTATACGCTCCCCCCCCCCAAAAAACTTTTCTAGCAAATTCATATTTCTCTCAATGACAAAGGGGTCAGTTGTGCCCCATGCACTCCATGTTTACTTTGAAAATAATTGCAAGTTAAAACTAGACCACTATTGGAGTATGACTGAGAATCATTGAAATGAATAGGAAAACTGTCTTCAAACAAGCATTAGTACTTCATTAAATATCATTTTCTGTATATACAGAAAATTCTAGAATTGTATTGGGGAATCACTTATACTCCTAGTGGAAAATTGAAGTCACCTGCGTACAGGTTTGAATTAACTTTATATCACCACTATATGTATTTCCAAACCATGCCATAGAGGATATGATACATAGAGCCATAACATGGACCTAGGGACAAACAGGGAATTTCTCTGCTAACTTGAAGTCTACGGATTATAGGAAAAATCTGAAATCTAAAAGAATACATCAGGGTATTTAAAACATCCCTCAAATAATAGAAAAAGCACGTGCAGCTTTAAGAAAAGTATGCCCACTGAGTTCTCAGCAGCCATTTTGGAGGTTTCTAGGCAACCACAACAATGTTGCTGACCCTTCTAAGCCTTGAATTCGGTAAACCAAAGCCATGAGAAGGCAAGAGGTGGACATGAAAGTCAAAACAGCCATGGAAAAGATCCTGTCTCAACCAGGATAAGATTGGGGGGGGGGAGGCCAAAGGGAGCAGGGCCAATTACAAAAATGCTTTTCTGCACTTCTCTATCCTGCCCCCCCTCACCTTGTTGTGGTATCAACCCCCCTCCCCCCACAGCTTTCAAATGGAGAAGGAGCCTGGCTGTCTCAGCAGCCTCTGACCCTCTAACCACAGTGATCAACTCCCCCTCTTTGGGCTTTCCAGAGGAGGTGGAGGTTGTAGGAATGGCCTGCATGAGCAGGTATGTGAATGTGCAGAGTGGCATGTGCAAGTTGCCAGTATTCAAGATGATGTGATTGTTGTCATTGTGAGCAGTTTCGCATTTGGGACGGAAAATCAGTTACATAATCAAGCACAAACGCAAAACATAGGTTGACTTTAGCATGGTTCTTGAGGAGGGGGTGTTGAGAAAGTTAAGTACTTCTGGGTAGAACAGGAGGGAAAGGAAGGCAAAGGGGGGAGGTCAGCTTCTCTAGTTAGAAAAGTAGGGGAGGAGGGATTGGAGGCTTCATTGCTCCATTTGAACAAGAACTAGCTGTTAAAGATCTTATTGGCCTATTTGAGTGAGAGCTGGTTTGAAGAAACCTTTGGTATGAAGATAATGAAGATTACCGTTGTATGGACCTATAGACTTACTTGATGATGTCAGAATGTAATATATATAGTTCCCTTGTGTTCCTGACATTCAGATACTTAAGTCTGTGGATCAGGACAACTTGAAGAGAAAACAATTGGTTCTGCAAACCTGAGTGACTTCCCAGGTTTGCAGAAAAATCTGAAAACTGAGAAAAATACATTGGGGGAGGGTTTAACACACACCCCTGCCCCACACACAAGAATGCATGGTCTGTACATATGCTTCTTACTTCAGAATTCACTGCAGCAGAGGATCCAAACTAGCATTTCTGTAGTCACAAGGTTTTCTGCAGAGTGAGATTTTGTCATCTCCCGCACCCATCACTTTCCTGTGGGACAGGGAACTGCCTCCACCCCCACCCCGGAACAAAAATTTCAGGGTATTTCAGGATGGAGAAGAAGGAAAAAACATGTAACATGGGCCAAAATCTTGCAGCCACAGAAACACTAGTTTGGATCCAAGCCCATCTTATATGTGTACTCTTTTATTTCATTCTCTTCTCACTCTGCTTGCCATTTAATGATCCAAACCATTCCTGGAACTCCGGGAGTAACAATAATTTATCTCTTAGAATTTGCAGAGGGCTTCAGGGAGGCAGGAGGGGCAGAGAGGAGCATCCAAACCATCCCCCAGCTGGTCTGCAGTGCATCAGCCCATTAACCTTTAAAGGGCCATTCTTCTTCAATGGGAAGACCTGGTCTCTGAACTCTGGAGGTCAGGTCTACCCTATTCTGAAATGACATTTTCACAAACCAAACAAGCCAGTTTGCAAACCAGGCAATTTCATGCTGGTTGGTGGTAAAACATGATGAAAAACAAACCGCAACGAACCACCATTTTTCCGGTCCCATCTCTAATCCTGATACAATAGGGCCTTCCCGGAGTTCCTGACAATCACAACACATCCTATCGATCTTTCCTTAACCACTTCCCTATACACAGGCAACTCTGGAGCTGATAGCCTCACCCATTCATACTTTGTGGGTCATCAATCATTATTGGTAACTTTAGTTCCTCCCGGGAAGACCTTATCAAATCCTCCGAATCTTTTGTCCCGCCCCAGAGACAGTTTCCCAAGTCACTGTCTCACCTTAGAGACAGTTCAAATGTTTATTGTCTCACCCCAGAGAAAACTTCTCAATCCTTTGTCCCACCTCAGGAACAATCATGGAGTCTTTGGTTTGGGGGCAGATGATGCAATCTTGCCCCTGGGTAAGTTCCACAGTATAATTGGACTTCCTCTCTGCCATAGCTGTAAGCATGTCTTTGGATCCAGCATCCACCCCCGAACCTATGTTCAAGCTCCTCCACCTTAACTCGCTGGTCACTTGACACTCTCTCTCCAGGATGCCAACTATCACCCAATCCCTTACACTCTAGCCAACTTTCACCACTGCTTTCCAGTTAGCTCTGAGTGTGTGCGATGTGTGTTTTGTATGCTGTTGATCTTTGTTATTTTCAATAAAAATCCGTCTGTCTGGACATCGCAAGAGTTTTCTAGCTGGGATAATCCTCATATACACTGGTGGAGATCCCAAAATTACCCCCTCTCACTGCCTCTCCTTGCACGCTAACTCCCCCAACTCACAAGGAGACTTTCCCACTGGGTAACAGTATTATTTTAAGAGCATGATGTTTAGGTTTCAAAATTTCCAAACTGGAAAACTGTGTCTGAAGCAGACTCAAGAATCGTATTAACACTCCTAAAGTTTCAGAAAAATGAAATTATGCACTTTTAGAAAAACCAACCCAAATTGTTTTGAAGAATACACTGCTAATCCAGAATTTCAGTTCAGTGCTTTGACCTCTGTTTTTTAAAATAACTGTCCACAGCCAGAAGTTTTTAAAAAACTGATTGTGTCACGTGTGCATGGGGAAGCAGTACACTTTAAAAAGTGTTTCATACATTGTTGGATGAGTGCAACCCTTTAAGATACCCAACAACACACCTGTATGAACCTAGGCCCTATTCTATAGTGGGACGAAATGCTCAAAGATAGTATGCATTTAGTTTACGCATACAACATAGTATGAAGAACAGATCTGTTACTCATATACTTGAACTTATGTCTCAAAGCAAAGCCCGCTCTGAATTACATGCAAGTCATTGTTAAATACAGCATGATACAGAGTTCAATCACACAGTGACAATTAATTAATGAAGTACATATATTTTTCATGTACATCTTATATGGAGATACAGCCATTCAAGCTGTATAGCTGACACAACTCCGTCCTTCTCACAAGTCACGGGAGGGGCTTTGTCTCTATGCGCTGAGCTTCAGATGCCCTTGGATGCGTCTCCAAAGTACAGAAGATCAAAATCAGGCTCCCATAAGCCCCACACTCAGAAGGGGTCATGAACATCCCAGTGGACGATCTGTCCTGTGGATTAACTCAAAGCACCTCCAAAGCATAGTGGCGAGGGAGAATCCATCTTCCAAGATCATAAAGCCTGATCAATTGTTACAGCATGTTAATGAACCATCATGTTCCTCCCTATTTCACAGATGAGGGCTTGTCAGCTTGCTATTAGAAGGAACATTTTTGCATGGTGACCATGAAGAATGAGGTTAAAAAATCTGATACAATTACCACAAAGCACAAACTTTCAAGTGCAGAGAAGTCCTAACCAATTTGTAAAGTACAATTTATTTTAATCATTACAATCACCATCCAGTACCAACGCAACAAATATGAAGTTTGAAAAAGGAAGTTGATTCTTTTTTCCCCTACCCAAATCAGGAGAGCAATCCTATCAACACAAGACACTAAACATAATGGATAAAAGTTTGAATAAGTCTTACCTTTGTTTGGTCTGGATGACTTGTTCTTGTTAGATTTGAAACAAGAGCTCCTAGATTTGTCTTCTCTGTCCTTAATAAATTTTTGTACATCATCCAAAGAAAGCTTCTGCAGAACAACAACTGGTTTAGCTCCTTTATTTAGATCCTCCACTAGCCCAATCTTCTCTACTTTGTCCTTTGGTTCACCCTTAATTTCCGATTTCCTTGCATCATGCATGACATTGCCATCTTTATCCCGCTTTATTTTTGGAATGATAAAGTGTTTCAAAGCCCCAGATCTTCCCCCCAACAAATAACTGGGAAATTCCGCTTTGCTGTCAGTATGTGCTTTATTACTATCCATTTTGCTCTTATTACCATCTGTCCTTCGTTCATCTTTACTGTTGGGTGATTTAAAACCTGGTCTGTCCGCTCTTAATCTACTACTATCACTTTTACTTTCTTGTTTAATACGAGGACTGTCAGGTCTTGATCTCTGATCCCCAGAAGGCAGCCTATCCCGGGACTCACCAGACGCATGTCTGTGTTTTCTTTCTAGTCTTTCAGCTTTTGTGTTATCAGATTTAATGACATACTTAGAGTCATGCTCATTCTTACTTGAAGACCTCAAATACTCAGGCCTTCTTAACTTTGATGAATCTCTACATCTGTCCGATTCACCCCGGTCCTCAGATTTTTGTTTAAGGTTATCATGATCACGCCTTAAGGAGTCAGAAACTGAACGTCCATCTTGCCTCTGTTTTAATGCATCAGACCTTTCAGATTTCACCCTGGAAGGATCAGATTTCATGTCCATTTTATGTTTAGATAAATCAGACTTCTTTTCTGAAGAGGATTTACCAGAATCCCGCCTGTTTTCATGCCTGTGTTTTGGGGTTTCTGGCCTGCCTTCATTCCTCTGCTTTGGGGTTTCTGGTCTGCCTTCATTTTTCTGTTTTGGAGTATCTGGCCTCACTTCATTTTTCTGCTTTGGAGTCTCAGGTCTCTGTCTTATTTCCTGCTTGCCATTATTTTGCTTGCCCTCGTTTTGTTTTACATCCGTTTGCCTACTTTCGTGTTTGTTTTCATGTTTAATTTCTGTCTGTTTGCTTTCACTGTGTTTCGTTTCTATCCGTTTACTCTCATTTTGCTGCACTTCTGCTGGTTTGTTCTCATTGTGCTGTATTTCCACCTTTAAACCTTCAGATTCTGATTTTTTCCTAGGGGTTTCAGGATGGTTCTCAGATTTTAGTTTAAGTACTCCGACGTCCTCTTGGGAAACGAACACAGAACCATCATTACACTGCTTTGTCTCTTCAGGCTTTTTGATGATATCTGAATCCTGAGTTACAGCTGCCTGAGAATCTGCCCGTCCTGCTTGCTGAAGATCAATACTAACCATCAAGGCTGGCCTTGACCCATTTCCCGCAGAACCTGTCTCCTGAGAAGCTGGTTTGTTTCCTCCAGTAGCACCTCCAGCCTCCTGCGGATAGGAATCTTGCTTTCGTTTCTTCAAAGGCTTATCTGCAGATCAAAGGGAGAATGAGTTAAAGTGTTCATCATGTGCGTGAATTAACATAACATCACACATGAAAAAATATGTACATCTTAGCGGGTTCACAGGCTGATTCAGAATTCATTGCTACAGATAGCGACAAAGTATAACACTACAGTTTTGAGCCAGCTGCATTTGGAAAGTATTCTGGTGTGAAGCTTCTACAACCAGGGAGAGCAATCAAGCATTTCCCAATGGTCTCATCCTTTAGAAATAAATATGATGGATTGTTCTGTGTAAACACACAGATGGGCAACACTGTGTAACATCTTACATGGAAACTTTCAGTATCTGTCAGATTATCTTGATCTGAATGCCACAGCTTCATGTTGGTTAATTTTGTAATGGCAATGGGTTAGATCCAACCAGCTGTTCCATTGGTAAGAAGAGAACCAACCAAAATAGCTATGGTATAGATCTTGGAACCTGCATCAACAAAAGTCTTGCAGGACAGGGACTGTTGTAAGGAGGAGAACTGGGTGAGACCAAGCAGCAAAGCTGACTAGATCCAATCTAATATAAAAATAACTACATCATAATTACAGTTCCAATATTTGTGAAATGAAGGTTAAAGCACTAACCAGAGATGCAACACTCTAGTTCAAAGCTTAAATGAAGCCACTTTCTATACAGTCTTGAAGGCAGGATGCAAAGAGCACAGAAAATACCTCCCTGCTATAGCCCACAATGGATCAGCAACAGTTTCCCCCTTACAGGCAAATAGTTTTGTTTAATAATTTTGTGTGAAAAGGTTAATTCAGTATGCTGATAAATGCAGTTCAGTTTCAACACAACCATACAGGTGATTTTAAAGAGATGGGAATGGAGATAAAGGAAGGATTGAAGACCATTTGATAAATATAAGCCAGGAGACAACAGCAACATGTAATTGTGCAAAATCTGGTACAGAATATTACAGAGACTTAAGTGAGAAGAAAATTCAAGCCCTAAAGAAGGCAATAACATGTCTTACTCGCTGGCAGATAGGCATGCCACACTGGTTTAATGAAGGGGAGAGGGACAGAGAAGGCATAGGTCTATAGGAACCTCCCCACTTCCAACATACATTACTGGAAAGGGCTGTACAGCCTTTAGCAAGGGTAATGACTAATGAGCAATGGCCTGCTGATTGGTGCTTTCTCAATCCCCTGCCTAATCCCACTGTGATTAATAATGGTTTTCAACAAGTGAGCGTGTAGTAATATGAAAGAAAGAAATCTGATTTCAGGTTAGCAAAGCTCCTTACATTGAATGTAAATATTTAAAGCACACTGATTTAGATTCATGTTCCATATAAAAAAATGTGTTTAATTTTCGTTCATAATATTTATCATTGACTGTAAAAAACTGGTATATAGAATAGGACACACCACTTGTAATCTACTAATCTGAATTCAGTCATAAAGTCTGTATTGTTGCTTGCCAGGTACTCACGCCACCCGTCTCTGGTTTCTCAGTCCCTGATAGTTTAAAAAAAACTGCTGACAGCTTGCATTCAGCTTGGTGGGTCACAATTTGAGTATATCTGGCATGCACGCACGGACACAAACTCATTCATAATATTATTGTCTTCCCAGTATGTGTGTGTTTGGATCCCCAAATGGTAAAAAGTTGTACTACCAATAGTAAAGTACTAGCACTCCATACCAACAGCTGATCATAAGAAAATATTTAATGTTAGTAAGCTAATAAAGCACATTTTAATATACTGACACAACCTTAAACATATTCTGAAATACAGTCTAGTAATCTAATTAGAAAGGACAGAAGTTTTTAACTGTATATAACAAATGTCCATATCAGATAATAGTGAGTGATAAAGATATCATCTAGCAGTTCTCTTTGAACCACAAAGGATTCTATGTGATCGAATCAATCATACACATTGCTGGGAAAATAAAAGTTTTGGGAATCCCACAAATTTTAAAAAGGCCAAAACAACACTGACAATACTGTAACACAAAAGTAACATGGCTAGTCCCCTTTAGTCACTTAAATATATGCATATTGCACAAAAAATAGGGCAGATTGGAAATATTTAGTAATTCCATACATGTGAGTAAAACGCGTGGCAACTACTGCAGAAATTTGAAATTGACACTTCGTTTTAAAAAAAAAGCTTGAGTATACTTCAAGTCTATAACTTTTTGTACGAAGGGAAGGGCAAAATGTGGAGACCTCTGCTTGTATGAAGTATCTTAAACAAAACTTGCAATTTCTGAATGCAGTTTATAGCTTTTCCTGGTGTTTAATATAAATCTATACTTTAGTAAGTGGAACCTATTGCTTCTTCTAACTGCAGTGAATGAGGAATCACAAAACTCCAGACGCAGTCTTAACCATTGTTGTACACAAGAGCATACTTACGTTGAGCATCCTGGAAATATGTTACTGTTAATACACCCAAAATTGGGACTAGCCTTGTATCAACACTGACTCACCCTTGCTCTGTGACCTCCTATTACCTCAGTCTTATGCTGAAGTGATACTATCTAGTCAGTTATTTCTAGTGTAGATTCACATATTTTTTCTCCCAGATGTATTTTCAGCCATGCTGTATTTCTTTTAAAGCCCTCCAGTCTAAGATAATTTTGAACTTCAACCTATTAGAAACTGTATATATTCTTCAAGTTTTACAACATTCCCAAACTTGGTAGATTTGCTGTCCACCCCTTGACTGAGATGATTAATAAATGTACTGAACAGCAGCAGTGACCTCACTAACTTATGCAAAACGCTGATACCTGTTCGGTTTGATGTTAGATAACATACTCTTTTTTTTTTTACACAGTTTTTCAATCAACTGCTTACAATCTTACATTAACTTTCTTCCAGCCCATGTTTCCATATACCATTTGCTTCTGCCATGCAGAAAGTTTGTTCTCTAAGGCTACTAAACCTACTTTCTTGGTGACAAATAGAACAATTAGGTCCAATATTATTTATATTTAATTAAAATGTAAGTTTTCTTTATGTACTTCTAAATTACTTCTAAAAGCTTGATTAAAAGGTTACAAAAGGGTTTTTTGATCCCACATTCTAAGAATCCAGACCCTCAAAGGAGTAAGAACTGTAATCTACCAAAAAAGCCGTACTTGCTATTCAGAAGATGCATTTCTGTATTTAACCATTATAATAAAAGTTTAAGATAGAATGGTAGAATCCCGATGATCACAAGCAGAGTTATGCTTCCAGAATGGGGATTCTTCATTTCCTTCCTGTGGTTGTAGCAAAAGCTGCTCCTACAGGAAAAGTCCTTCAGGAATGAGGTGGTTTGCTGGGAGGGGGGTGGCGGCACTGAGGCTACAGGGGAAATCCACGGAAGCCACAGACACCCTTTCCCAATAATCAAACAGAAGTTGTTCTTCTTGAAATTGGGGGTGAGTGGGAACCAATCCAGAGATTTCAGAAGACAATTCACCACTATTTCATATACCACTGCTAAGATAATGTCTTTCTAAAAACATGAAACTGAACGCACAATGCATCCAGCTAGAAGGATATTTAGTTTGTAACGGCCTTTGTCCTAATGCAATAAACCTTACCTACCTAGAAGGATATTTACAAGGAGCATCTTTTAATATGGTTCTTTAGTAGAAGTACTAGTTCCACAGAAGGAGAAAAATACACTATCTCTGCACATGCTGAAGCAGTAGTCGGACTGCCATCATGCCTAAGCAACACTGAGGCATCTCACCTGGCAGCAGGTCTTCAGCTGCTCACCACATTGATTGTAGCATCAAGAAGGAGCACCAAGGCTTTCCCTCTGGTGGATGCACAGCAATTCTACGCATTTCCCTCCTGCCTGAGGCACTTGAGGCCACTCAGTTACTTCCCTCTGCCTTAATTCAGGTCAATCACTAATCCCTATCACAAGCAGCACCCACCTGCTCTCTCCCCCAGTCCGCACTGCTCCTTACAACCATAATTTCAGGAGCTTCATTATCCGGTCAGACATAATGCACTTCCCACTAGCATACGGGGTCCAGCAAATAATCAGTCATGTCAACCATGATACTTGCGCTGTGTAGCAACACAAGTTATGGTATGGCAGCAGCAAAAGCAATATAAAAAGCAGGATCCTTCTAGCCAGAAAAACACAAAGACGCATTTGAGCTGGACCCAAAATTAAGTTTATGAAACTGACCTACAAGCAGAAGAAAATTAATTTTTAAAAAACATTCTAACAACACACACTATGCCTTTTCTTATAAATGAAGCAAAGTTTGACTTGGACTTAAAAAGTAGACAATAATTACGTTGCATATATTACTATTTACTTACAAATATAGTTGAGAAAGTGAACCACTGAGTTGTTTATACAAAATACAAATTGGACAACAGTACCAGCAACGTTCACAATGAGTCTTCAATGGAGAAGTTGAGGTTCAAGAAAATTTGGGAGAATCATTCACTCAAACTGTCATGTCTAAAAATGTTTGTATGTTAAGTGAGTTATCTTTCCCTATATCTATAAAACCAATGACATGGAAATGTAGCCAAAAGCACATCAACAATAAAATATAACCAGGCTACTCAGATACTAAAGAAGCAACAGGCATTTCTAGATCTATTTACTGAAGAATTATACAGCGCATATTGCAAATAGTTGCTCTTCAAACATTTAAATATTACTCTAATACTATAACTTTAAGTACATTCAACTATTACTTGCTCTATTGTTAAAATCCTTAGTAACTTGCATCTCTATCAGTCCTATCCTACCTCCTATTTATTTGGAATTGTTACTAAATTTAACTGTACATATGACTGCAACTTACATTTCTCATAAACCAAAAGCAGCAAGTCACACTACAGTTGGATTCTCTAGACTTTTAGAAATTGTAAGTGATCTTGTATTACGAAATAAATGGTTCACTTTCAAGGGCACCTTTGAGAAAAATGTATATTAGCACACGTATGCAATATTTTTACCTTTGTCTTGCACTTCTTTTGAAAATCGTTCCCTTTCAATAGCTGATTCACGTTCTATCCGTTCAATTTCAGCCAAAGCATCCAATTCTACTTCATCATACGGTGTTATAGTTCCATGTTGTGAAACCTGTTGATGCGTCTGTACCAAGGGATTTTGAGGTTGTTTCGCAGAAACTGAAGTGTTCGGTTGTAAAACAGGCACTTGTTGTGCCTGAAGGAATGCGGTTTGTTCATGCTGCGGCAAACACTGAGCAGCATTTAGTGGGCGATTAATATCCTGTGGAGTAACGGGTGTTTTAGAAGTCTGTCCTGGATACTGAACATTAAAAGAAATATCCCCTTCCGAAACATTACTGTTTTCCAAACCAGAAAGCATATCGTCCTGCTGGTCCATATCTGAAGATCTTACACGAGTGAGTCTTAACGTAAGTTTAGTAGAGTCCTTGGATGGAGAGCTAATGATATCATACATTGCAGCCTTTTCAGTCTGGTCTTTTTCATCCTTGCCTAACTTCATTTTCTTTTGTTTCTTTTGCTTTCTTTCTGGAGAATCTAATAATATGTCTGGGGGAACATCTCTAGGTGATGAGTAAGGTGGAGGCTGAGATTGAAGTATTAATGGTGGTCTTGATCCTAGAACAATAATTCAGAAAAACTGAACAGTTATGTTGGTTCACATTTTTATAAAAGCACACTAAAAATAATCTTTATTAATCATTTGTATTTTTACAGATATTTGCACATACAAAAGTGAAAAAAATTAAAGTTCCAAGGGATAGCTCATAATCCTCATTAATACAGAGCTATAGTAGCGGCAATAGCCTCTCATCAATTTGGCAATCCGTATCTAGCAAGAAAGGTATCACTCTAAAAAGAGATGGCAACTATTTTGACATCATGCATTTATAACAGGCCAGGGCTTCAACTAGGGAAAGCTATTAATTAATTAAAAGCCCACCAAGCCCAGGGCATACCAGAGTCTACTAGAATCCAGAGATAAAACCCCATAAAGGTGAGTATCAGACAAGCAAACAACACTACAATACACACATACAGTATCACAGAAATTCCCTGTTCTGAGATTTGAAAAAAATCAAAACACAAATTAATTGAGGAATACTTCATTTGCAAGAAGAAAATGATCTTGTTCTCTAAAAGAAAATCAAATCATCTGCTTTCATCAATTTCCAGCCCCTTAGATAGATTAACTGCACAAATCTTGTACACTTTATACAGCTGGAAACATTTTTTACTTATAGGTAGCTGGAAGTATTTTTGCCATGACATTACATTTATACTATTGTTTAGAACACTTCCACCCATCTAACATGTTTTAACCTCTACCAATACCTTTCACAAGAATAGGCAGAACGCTTGCCAGTAATATATTACATCCTGCCAGTAATATAATGCACCTTCTCACCGAGGAGCAAGGGAGCAGATGAGTCCAAAATTCATCAGATTTGTGCCTATCATTAACAGTTTGCTTGTGTCATATTAACTGAGCACGAGTCACGGTTCAGTCCTAACAAGTGTCTAGGAGACTCACATTAAATATAACAAAAAGCAGGCTCTTCCACTTAGCTAGAAAGGAGAGGAAGGCAAATTCTCACAACATGCTACTGTATTTTCAGCTAATAAAGTACCTTAATCAAGAATTTGCATGATAAGCATGAGAAAGTTTAACATGACATCCAAATATTCATCACCATCTGAACAATCCAATACAGGTAAGAATGTGTTCTGCAAAAAAGCTAGCAGAAGTCATTCTACAACAAAAATGTATTTAAGTAATAATTTAAAAAGGAAATGTGATAAGATCAGAAATCAAATTGAAGAGAATTCACATTCAAAGGAGAGGGTTGCCTCTCATTGCTTTTTACATTGTCAGTTGTCTTAACTGTCCTGCCATTTCCCTATCCCTGCATCTTTGAGATACTTTACAATAGTTTGTTCCTGCATGAAATATGTTTCACATGGACAGTCATGTTGGTCTGCAGTAAACAGCAAGTTTAGAGTCCAGTAGCCCCTTAAAGACCAAGATTTTTAGGGTATAAGCTTTCAAGAGTCAACACTCCCTTCATCTGATACCTGACCAAAAGAACTTTGACTCTCAAGAGCTTATACTCTGAAAATCTTGTTGGTCTTTAAGGTGCAACTGGGCTCTAATTTTGCGCGAAATATGAACATCTGGAGCATTCTCATTCTGATTCTTACATCATTCCAAATCTCTCGAAGATTTTATGTGCTAGGGATATGTTTGCTTCTTTAGACACCAGCATAGTAAATGGGCAATTCCTTTGGAGACTCAGAATGTGGAGACTGGAGACTCAGAATTTCAGAGTCATAGGTTTTATCCACACTGATCACTCATTCTAAACAAAGACAGTTTGGCAGTTGTTTAATTCTGACATTACTATTATATCAAAATGTCTGTCTTCTCAAAGGAAAATGCCTAAAATTAATTTTAGACTGGCCCTTGGGGGACGACGCTATTTTCTGTTAACATTTATGAATCACCAGTTACATTTTATTTTTGTTCTGCATCTTTGAGGTTTGTTTTTTTAAAAAAATATATTAGGGTCATGATTACTTAGACTGTCAGGAACATTTAGCAAAAGTTAAAGGGGGAACACATCATGTGACAGCACTGAAATGGCAAGTGAATTCATTCCCAGGAAACAATTCTCTTTATTAGGGATCCTCATCACTGCACCACTTTGAAGTAGGAGCAGTTCAGCAACCGAACAAGGTGAAATCAATGTATTCCCTTTCTCAGAAATTTTCAAAGATAATAAAATCAAAATGCTTTCAGTGCAGTTAACCTGCCTAGAAAGTATGTTCAGTAACATAGCCTGTTTTGGTTCCATCTAATGATGTTAGAAAAAGGCTAGTAGTGGAGGGTACTACTTCCCTTCCATTAAAAAAGTGTATGTAAACTCAATCTGGGATGATTATAGGCAGTCTCTTCTTCTTTTGCAGATGACTGTAGACAAGGCTTGCTGACCAGGCATCAGCTAACATATTAAATATGCTTTAGAAAGATGCAAGAGTCTCTTTTTCCAGATATTTCACCAGGCATGATGATATACCTGAAAACTTCTATGATGGATTTATCCTTAGCTAGGTATATTTCACACAGAATCTGACTCTCTTGTGAGTAGGAACTTTTTCTTATGAACTCTGGTTTGCTTCTTGGCCCTCACCTTCACGGTAAGCCATTCAACACATCCAACTACAAGGAGTTTCAGCTTGTTTGGTATCAGCAACTTTCAGGTACAGGAACAATTCAAAGTTGGAAAGATTTACTGCTTCATCAACAGGCGTTCCTCTAGACAAGTAATAACTCTATAGCACTTTTGATATACAGACGTCTTTTCCCCTACTCTTTCCCAACAGGCATGTAAGTACTAATGTATCTTCTCTTAAGATGATGCTCCTTCATCTCTACTGAGACATTCTGTGGTCTCTACCGTTGAATTCAACTTCCTTGTGATGCCTGGTTCCCTTCCTCATCCATAAAAGATTGGCAACATGGTACATGCACTACATGAGCTATTTCCACCAACTGAAGAAATGGTTCACTCTGGATAGTGCCTTCATTTTTCTTTCCCCTTTTAGCCGGAAATGGAAGGGACCCATCAAGCCCTCACCTAGCATCCAGAAATGAATCCAAGATCAAAGGATGTTTCATCCAACTGAATTCTAGAGTCCAAAACTTGTCAGGTTTTCTGCATGAACAGGTCTTTATTCTATGTTGATTTTGCTTTGAGGAATCACTCATCACACGAGCTTGTTACCAAGATGTTCCAATGAATATGTTGTTCAAAAAGCGGCATGGACGGTCCCTATATTGTTTAGCTATATTGCTGCTAGCTATTTTACTGCCTTCTTGAATCATAGAACTATCTCTTGAATATCTTGAAGAAAAAGTATAACAAAATACCCGGTATTAATACCTGAAGACTTCATATGCAGAGGAATATCTAACAGCAAAATTTAATTGTACAAAGGGGGGAGGGGTAATACATCAGGTCCATCGGTTAGGAATTTATCTGCTATAGAAAATGTGATAAAAAGAAACCAAGGCCTTGGACTTAAGTTCAGCCTTCAATTCAGGACTCTCCCTTAATTTTTATTGCCAGAAACCTTCCTTATCATTCTCTTCATCAACAGTTAATGAAACTAGCACTTGAAAAAGTGCAATCCCTATACAATCTTTACTACATGCTTGGTAATTTCACTAAAAGAAACATTTCCATCATTCTAGAAATCACAGAAGATTACAAGTTTTGCTATGTACAAACTTCATACTTATGATCCAGCTTCAACAGAATATAAAACTTTGTATTCAACCTCAGTTTTAGGGCAACGTACTTCATACAGGTTCAAATACCACATAGAGCTGGAACACTGAATCTTTTTCTCCATGCAACTGCAGATGCAGAATGGTTCATGGTTCAAGTGTGCTGAATCACCCTCACAGAAAAGTGCAATCCACAATGCTTTCCAACATAAATGCATCAGCTGAACCAACATTTTCCTTTATTCCATCTGTCTCTCACTTGGATCTCACTTACCTGATAACTAGTCCATTACAGCAGACAGGGCAGCTTTTAGCACTTTTGAATGCGTAAACGATGGCCATTAATCTTTAGGCTAACCATTCCAAGTGGTTCACCATGCACGTAAACCAGTGTTTTAAGTGGAAATTTTGAACCTCTTGTTCAAAATTTTGAACCCCCTTGGAACTTTATTGATATGCAATTTATTGATTCCAAGCCAGTCATGGTATACCCCTGGAACATTTGTGATTTTTTGACAGAATGCAAACTTGAAAAGAACATAAAGTCCTGCTCAACTGGATCAGCGATCCATCTAATCCAGTATCCTGTCTCACACAGTGGCCAACTAGTTATTATGGAGGGCTAACAACAGAGCATAGATGCCAAGCCTTCTTCTGATGTTGCCTCCTGGCATTATTTTGGTATCCAGGAATTTACTGCTCCTGAATGCGGTGCCTTTAGTCACCATGGCTAGTGGTCACTGATAGACCTGCCTGCCATGAATCTGAATGTTATTATTATTTTAAAGCTGTCTATGCTTGTGGCCACCATTACATTATCTGGCACCAAAGTCCACATTTTAATAACTCATGTAAAGAAGTATTTCCTTTTGTCATCCTAAATCTACTGCCCCATTAGTTTCACTGGATGGCCCCCGAGTTCCAGTATTTTTGAAGTGGGGGGAAAATTTCTCTCTTCACTCTCTCTACCCTGTGCTTAATTTTAGAAATCTTCATCATGCCCCACTTAGTCAGTTCAGTCATTTCTTTCCTAAACTCAGAAGTCCCAAACACTTCAGCCTCTCTTCACAGGAAAGGTGCTCCAACCCATTAATCATCTTGGTTGCCCTCTTCTGCACTTTTTCCAGTTCAGCAATATTCTTGTTGTACTACGAACAATATTCCAAATGAGACTGTACCATAGATCTATTCAGGGACATTATGATATTGGCTGTTTCATTTTCAACCCCTTTCCTAATAATCTACAGCATCAACTCCAAGTTCTCTTTCCCTCTCAGTCTTAGTTCAGAACCCATTAGCATGTACTTGAAGTAGGGTTATTTTGTTCCGAAGAGCATCAACGTACACTTACCTACAATGAACTTAATTTGTCACATCGCTGCCCCATACATCCAGTTTGGGGATCCTCCTGGAGCTTTTCACAGCCTGCCTTGTTTTTCACCATCCTAAATAATTTTGCATCATCTGCAAATTTGGCCATGACACTACTCACACCCAGGTCCAGATCATTTATGAACAAACTGAATAGCAGAAGCCCCAATACCGATCCTTGTGGGACTCCATTACTTCCCTCCATTCAGAGGAGTGTCCACTTATTCCTACTCTTGGCTTCCTGTCTTTAACTAATTTTTAATCCGTAAGAGGGTCTGTCCTTTTATCCCACCAACTGCTACGCTTACTCAGAAGTCTTTGATAAGGTATCTTGTCAAAAGCCTTTTGATACACCAAGTATACAATGTCTACCAGGTCACATGATCAGAAAACACCAAAAGGCTGGTGAGGCAGGACTTCCCTTTGCAAAAGCCATGCTGATTTTCCCTCAGCAGGCTTTGTTCCTCTATGTATATAATTCTTTCTGATTACAGTTTCTACTAATTTGCCTGGAACAGACATTAGGCTAGCTGGCCTGTAATCTCCTGGTTCCTCTCTGGACCCATTTTTAAAAATCTGTGTGACTAATTTGCTACACTCTAGTCTTCTGGTAAAGTGGCTGATTTTAGTGATCATATATGGATTTGTAGATTTACAATCTCACATTTGATTTTCCTAAGAACTGTCAGGTGTATGCCATCAAGACCTGGAGAGTCACTGATTTTAAATTTCTCCAGTAGATCTAAAACATCAACTCTTGTCACCTCAATTTGACTCAGTTCTTCAGATTCCTTTCCTGAAAATTGTGGCTGGGGCCTGGGTACATGCCCCACACTTTCCACAGTGACTACAGATTGAAAGAATTCACTGGGATTCTCTGCCATCTCCCCATCTTCCTTTAGCAATCCTTTTATTCTGGCCAGTTTCCTGCTATGGAAAAAATGTTTATTGTTTGTCTTGATGCTTTTAGCAATCCACTCCTCAAAAATTTTCTTCTCACATAATTTTTAACTTACACTTCTTTTGCTAGATCCTATGCTCCCTTTCTGTTTTCCTCATTTGAGCATTCCTTCCAATTTTTAAATGTTTTTTTTAACTTTTTTCTGGTTTCCCTGACGTATTAACTACATCTTTGTCAGTGCTTTTCCTTATCTGGGGAATGCTTTCTATCAGGGCTTCAATTAGTGTGGTTTAAAATAGTTTTCAAGCATCATCTAGAAGTTTGACTCTCAGTTGTCTCCCTTTCAGTTTCCTTCTAACTAATCCCTTCATTTTTGTAAGTAACTCCTTCTGAAATCAAATGTTACTGCTTTGGACTTCAAGGGCCACTTGATATGAATGCTGAACTTAATAGCATTGTGGTCACTGTTGGCAACTGGCGCTACGTTATCTATATCCCTCATCAGATCTTGAGCTTTGCTCAAAACCAGGTCCAAGACCACCACCCTTCTAGTTGGTTTCTGTTCCAATGCAGTCATTCATGATGACCTCATTTCTACAGTACAATTTGAGCACATGTTTAATCAGTCAATGTGTGGACAGTTTAAGTCACCCAGTATCACAACATTATCTGCTTTAGTCACTTCCCTTATTTTCTTCTCCTTCTCAATAGCAGCCAAAGGGGCTTGATCAGGAGGGCAATAGTAACCCCCCAATTTTAAGTAATCCTTAGGGCCCAGTATTTCCACTCATATCACTTCTGTTGGTAAGTACATGTTTATCTGATTCAATGCCCTCTTTGATATACACCAAAATACCTCACACAAGGAATAATTAGTATATTTGGGGTGCACAATTTTTTAAACCTTCCAGATCAACATTTTTTAAAAAAATCTGTAACTCATCCAGTCTAAAGCATACATTTTTGAAATCTGGCAGATTACACTGTTCTCCAGGTACACCATCAAACTGAAATTGTATTAATTTTATTATGAGTAAAAAAAAGAAAACTAATGACCTTAATGATAATGTACTCTCATGCCAGTATAGTATTTGGAGATCTGACAAGGTAAGAGTAATATTTTTATGGTACAGCTTCCCATACATGTGCATTCTCTGTGGGGGCCCTTACCTTACAGGTCAGGAAAGCTCCCACTCTTCCAGCCTTCCACAAACCATGCAAAACTGAATTATTCAAGAGGGTTTTTTATTCAAATAAGAGGGCTGTACTGTAAGGAAGTGATCTCAAACAGATCAATTCAGGGAAGAATAATAAACTTTACTACTATTGTTCTAAGTATGATTCTACTGGATATTTCCTATATTGCTTAATATGTCAGTCTTAGAACTGCTTATGCTGTGTTTCAGCGTTTCTTCAACTCTGTATTGGATTCCTGGTGGTTTTAAATTCTTTGCAAATTTGCATGTATATATCCTATTACACCTTTATTGAAATGACTTTGAAATTGACTGTATTGACTCACACTGTATCATCTACCTTGAGTCTCAGTGAGAAAGGTAGACTATAAATAAATAAAAGTTACGGTGATTAGCTAATTTAGGGGGTGAAGCATTCTGTTTCATTTGGCATACCCCCAGTGCATACCCCCAATACTCTTACTGGCCCTTCCTCCTGGCTATGTTCATATGTCTAGATGTTTTTATTCTACTGTTAAATATTTATATATGCATTTTAAATATTGTTTTAACATTTTAAATGTTCCAGTGTCTGAAGTCTGCCACTTTGAAGACTCTATTTGGGTGCAAAGGCAGCATATAAATGTTTTAAATA
Organism: Eublepharis macularius; assembly: GCF_028583425.1. Lineage (NCBI taxonomy): Eukaryota > Metazoa > Chordata > Lepidosauria > Squamata > Eublepharidae > Eublepharis > Eublepharis macularius. Next base: position 23,416,246 of record NC_072797.1, on the reverse strand, counting down.
AATAATAAGATAGTGCCATTTAAATCTAAATTCAAAATATGTTTAGAAAATGTACCCAATTTAAAAGAGCTATCTGTCATGTGCATTTCAGATCTATGGGCAAATGTAAAAAAACTTTCATCCTGACATGGTGCCCACACTGCACTTGTAAATTTTTTCATGAAAGCATTTGCTCCAGTGATTTACTATACGTTTTATGTATTTTATGCTTTTAATTAGTTTTGTTCCCCACAAAATAACATCTATACAATAATTATATAAATTTCTTCCTCCCTTCAGGTTCATTCTGTGCAGGGTTAGGACTTTGTATTAATTAGTTATTGTGATGGAGTTCTTTGTATGAAAATATACCACGGAAGAAGATCCCTGGGCTGAAACATGCCTAGTGTCTATACCTATGGAGATATATGGCACAGTGCAGTGCTGTGCCAGCTGCACTGGCTTCCAGTGGAGTTCCAGACCCGGTCTTAATCATAATGTTTAAAGCCCTTCATGGACTGGGACCAGCATACCTGCAGGATCACCTCTCCCATTACGTCCCCTGCAGGGTGTTGCGCTCAGCAGACAAGCAACTCCTGGTGATCTCGGTCCGAGCACATCTGTCTGGCCTCAACCAGATCAAGGGCTTTTCCTGCCCTGGCCCCAGCCTGGTGGAATGCTCTTCCGCAGAAGATTCGGGCCCTGCGGGATCTACTATAGTTCCGCAGGGCCTGTAAAATGGAGGTGTTCCACCGGGCCTTTGGCTGAACGGGTGTCCCCTCTCACTCCATCTAAGACTACCACCTCTTCTGTGACTGCCCTCGGCCATGTGCTCTGCCCATATGCTATATTGCAGGTTTCTGATTATTTATCTAAAGTAGCCTATGTATAAGGCACCTGGATTATTTTAATGACTGTTTTAAGATTGCTATTGATTTTATAGATGATGATTAATTTATTGTATTTTATGGATGATGTGAGCTGCCCTGAGACCATTTGTGGGGAGGGCGGGGTATAAATCAAATCAAATCAAATCAATAAATATATTTGGAAATTGTCTCTTTGAATATATAAGATTATGGTACTAATATGTTGAATCACACTGTTACTGTTTTTAATCATATTTTTGTATAGTTTGATTAAATTATATAACACTTTTATTCATATGTATTACGTTTGTAATTATATTTAATATATGTTAGGAACTGCCTTCCTCCATATGTCCATGCATCCCTTCATGCCTCTGGTCAGCTGACAGTAGCTTCTAAATAGCTTCTCCGTGTAACAAACACAACAAGTGGCCGGGGGGGGGGAGCAAGACGAGAAACATTCTTGGTATTGGCTCCTCAGGACGTTTTCCCCAACACTCTTTACTCAAAGGCTCAAAACCCAAACCTGTCTGGCTTCCACAAGTAATGCAAAACCCTTTTTTTGGAGAACAATTTTCTGGATAAAAATGATAATTTTTTAAAAAAGAAACTCTATAAAAATACATTTTATTTAAATTGTTGCTGCCACCTACTTCAGATAATGATGCAAATAAGCATCTATTCTTGTTACAAAACTCAGAAGCTGCACCACTACTGGAAAGATTAAAACTGTGCTTCTAATTAACAGCATCTTCATATGGAAGAATGGCAATTTCAGCAGTCTACTGCCTCAGTATATATTTGACACCAGCTTGCCACACATTCAAATTCATTACAATAGACAGCAAAAATTGCATATATAAATGTTACTAAACACAGTGTTTGGTTCATCTGAAGACTTGAGAATCTTAAAACTTTTTCCACAATGACAGTTTATAATAGATCAAAGACCATTCATAACTTGGTGAGTTGTGAGAAATACACTTCTCCACAGATGCGACTGAAGAATTTATGCTATTACAAGGGGGTGGAATCCAATGTTTCCATATAGCTGCTTCCCTATTTATTGATTTTACAGCACAAGGATGACAAGTGCTTTTCAAAACACATCTCATTAGAAATACTTTTCAATCTTCTGATGTTCATTGACATTGGAACTTAGGGCCATGCTGATTGAATCAGAACTACTATTTGTGAGGGCCATTGTTTAGGATCATCGATCGGTTCTGGAGGAACTGCAATATAGTGTTTCTTCATTACTAAACCCTGTACAGCAGCCTTGAAAAACAGGTGACCATCATGCAAGCCCACCAGGACCTCAATAAATCTCCTGTTTGCATTGTTTCCTTAGAACTACAAAACACAAACAGGGATTATCAAATAAACGGCAGGGCACAACACGTGGCCTGTGGTCTTGTAATCATAGATTACAAGTTTTTAAGAGATACAGGGAAGGGTCAGACCAGCTTTTCTGGTGATGCAAGAGGGAAAAGGGGGACCTTTTCATCACAGAAAAGGCTATGCCAAGGATCATGGAGCTTGTGAGATTAGGCTGCAGGGAAGGGGGGGGGCGGAATTAAATCCGTCCTTCTTGGCCAAAAAAGCTAGCAGAATCCAGCCCTACAAGAGGTACTGAAGTTAATTTGGCAGCTTCCTTACTAAAACCATAAATTGCAATTTTATTCACGATTACATAGACATTTAAGGGGATAGGTCCCATTAGATAACACATCATCATTTTATTTTATGGTACTTCGGATAACTAAGATGTAATTGTGCATTTAAAATATGCTAAACACAATTTAAATTACGCTAAATGTTTAAATGTGCTGCCAATACAGTTTAACCTTCCATGTGGAACAATGTGTTCTAAAAAAATATATTGATAATTCTGATGGTATCACTTCAAATGCTGAACAGGTTTTAATGGTTTATCAACGCATGAGAGTTTTCTGGTTTCATCTGAATTATCCACCTGTCCTGAACTTTTAGCTTATATCTAGAACTCTACAATTGTAAGAGAGAGCTATAAAAATACCTTTAGGTGTTCCATCGCTTCCGGCAGGAGAGCACACTGACTGCGGAGACCTCAAGGAAAATGATGCAGCATTCCTTATTGAAGAATCTCCATCCTAGAGATTAACATATTAATCAATTGTTAGAAATGAGCACTTCAGCAATGACTTTGTATATTTGTTTCCCATTAAGTAATTACAGGGATACCACCTACCAGTAACATTTGTCTTTCATGCAAGAATCCCCCAAACTTTGTTTCAAATGGAAATGGGGAAAAAAACCCTAATAGGAAGGTTGCACAATCAATCTACATAGGATGTACCAAAAAAGGATAACTAGATTTTGCTGCTGAAATCTAAGATTAAGGACAAAGCAATGTTCTATCTGCCAACTGACAAGAATGTTTAGCAATGATCTGTGTTTCAAGTTTTAATTATGCATAAGTAAACCTTCATCTTTCTAAAATTAACACACAATACAAATACCTCAACAAAGAAACATTTAATTCCTGTCACTGAACCACACCTCAATAGTCAAGAAAATGCTGCTGAAGGACAAACTGATGTTAAGGTATTGGAAAAATGAAAAGATAGTATTAAAATGGTAGTATGTTACATACTTCACTGCTTATTCTGTGCACCATCTGCAGGTAGTCTTCACTGGAGCCATGTCTAGAATTATCAGTATGATGATTGGCTGAACTTCCAGACAACTGACTTGTAACCTTATTTTCATGTATATTCCTCATCCCACTTGAGACAATGGGACTGGATACCGAAGCTGAAATAAGGTAAGAGTGTTGAAAACATTCACTTTTAATGTCTTTTATCATAAGCAAGCATATATTTGAGTAATGAATCTTAATTTCTTTATTGAAGCATTAACCATTTCTTTCAAAAATGGAATTACAGCATTACTTCAGCCCTGGAGTGATCCTACAATGAATGACTAGTTAATTTCTAAACAAAGGATTGTTCCCAAAACTGAGTTCTATATACTAGACAGACATTCAGTGCAAAATATGGGGACTGGAAAGGTGCTGTATGCAGAGATTTAAAAAAACCAAGTGACAAAGTTGCTCTTAATTTTTGAACTACTGAAGTGGTAGCTTTGGGATCAGGACTCAGGAGGACCAGTGAAGGGACAGGTTTTCATATGCAGCAAAATGGGAAAGGTTAGTCCAATCCAAAAGTGTAAGTGATGCCAACTATTAGAAAATATTTTTTAAAAGACTAAAAGTGCAATTCCACGCCAAACCACTCTAGCCTGCTTGTTTATTTCCGGTGACTTCAGCCAATTTCTGTACAAATTGCACTATACTATGAGTTATCCCAGTGCAAAAGAAATACTCCAGACCCAGCAAATTATATATGTGCTTCTATTTCATACTACTTAGTTTCTTTATTTAGATGAATTGTTTTTACTGAATTATTTTAATTTCATTTCATTTATATCCTGCTTTTCTCCTCAACGGGGACACTAAAGTGACCTAAGTTGTTCACCTCTCCTTCATTGTGTTCTTACAACAACCCTGTGAGGTAGATCAGGCTAAGAGTACATAACTAGCCCAAGGTCACCCAGCAAGCTTGCATGGCAGAGCAGGGATTCAAACTTTGCTTTCCCATTTCCTAGCCCAAAACTCTACTTTTTAATATCAAACCTGGGGTTGTTATACTTACAAATTCCTCCAACCTATGCAGTTCTTCAGCTAGAGGAAGGCTTCAAATTTTGCTCAGTACAGTGGCAGATTATATACTACTATCTCTTTTACCATGCTTTAAGATTCACTTGCCTCTTCAGCCTTTTCCAAGTCTGCTCCACATTCTGACATACTCAAGAAAGCTTTCCTTCTCCAGGCTTGCCCACATTTCTATTTCACATCTCCCTAGCCAAAGTCCCTTTGTATAATTTTAGGTTAAGCTAGTGGGGCACATCTGTACTACCATGGAACTGAAATATATGAATAGTACAGGTCTACCTGTACTGGCTCCTGCACAAATAAGACATACAACGTGCTCACTTGAGGAGCCTTTAAGACAGGTCCCCCATTTAATCCCAACATAATGTCTGCACGGTGTCGCTGGGAGTTGATGATTTACAAAACTGTTAGCTCCTATTGATTAATGAAAAGCAGTGCTTCAGAAAAGGAAATAAAAGATGGGAAAGCTTCAAATAATTGCACAGTTGATAAAATCAGTGTCCTTTCTGAAATTGTTGGTTCAATTTGACTAAAATTCAATACACAATTTTTATCAAAAATTTTGTGTTTTCTCCTATTTAATGCAACACTTAAACATTTCCTGAATCCTATTAATTACAACAAAGGATCTATGGGCTCCACCTGACATACTTATTACAGTGCAAACCTACACAGATTATTCTAGTTTAAACCAGCCTAAATCAACTGGAATAACCATTATCTGGGAGAAAGTCAAGTGTGCAGATGTTTTAAATAAACAGGGTTGCACTGCTGGTGTCATGAAATGAACACAATTTGATTTTGTAGCATACACAGGGTACCATTTATATGCTGTCTTGTGCAGCTCATGGATTGTGCTGTGCAACAATTTCACCCATATTGATTCAGACTAATTAATTAGCAAGGGATTCTCTGTGTTAGGATCCCAGGCCTTGTTATCAGACTTTGCTGAAGAGTCATCTATGTCTTGATGCTTTTCACTTACGAATGTAGGAAACAGCTTTTACATTCTATCATGAACACTGCACCACATTTATTTAAGTATACACTTTAGAAAACAGCGACTAGTAACTTATATAACATGGTAAAAATGTTTTTAAAAACTCTTCAGGCATCAATCATACATGAGTGCCCCCCACCATACTTCCATATTGGTAAAATACTGTATGAAACAGCTCCAAGGACTCTCATAAGCTTTTAAAAAAGTATTCACATGAATTGTTGTGTCTAAAGACAGAATGTGTGTGTGTGTAATTACAGATTCAGTCCTACAAGTACAGAATACTCTAAGTTGGGGCTTGTTTGTTTTTAGTTCTGGTAACTTTGAATCACACTTAATCACAATTCAGAAATAAGAGCTGAACTAATCCACAACACAAACAAGGAGAAAATATCCAAGTACTTTTATTTTATTTTCAGATGTCCTTATACCTACTGAACTTCACAGCTGTGTTTTTTTAAAACACATTCCAAAGGAGTAAATGCTCCCACTGCTATTTTATGCAATGTACTAAGTACACACAATGCAGAATCTGTTATAAAACCATCATGTCCACAGTGGCTCATATTTGTCCATCAGGCTTATGTGCTCCTCTCCCCTGCACACTGCAATGGAAGCAGCAAATGCAACAAACATAAAACAGGTACACTATTCACTAAACAGAGGAAAGCCCTGGATTTTAAAACACTACTAAATTGCCTAAAGAGTCCAAAGAAACTTTAAACTTCTTTGCAACAAATGTAATGCTAAGAACCTGAGCAGACAGTAAAAACACTTAACAGAAAACAAGCTAATTAGAAATTTATAAAGACAAAGTGTGCATGTGGAGGGGGGGGGGAGAATTTGTTCTCTCTGGAAAAATTGTAAAAATTAAGTAATCTGTACTTGGTCAGAGTGTTTTTTTTAAAACTGATGCTATTAATCGAACTGTTTTAAATCAGTTTGATGCACAAACTCTAGTTACTCTAACAGTTGTGAGGATCAGACCACAGTCTGGCTGTCAATCCCAGTTAACTCGACTGCTCACCTCCTTTTCCACTCCCAGGAAGAGCAAAAATATGAGTCCAGTTGCATCTTAGAGACCAACTAGATTTCCAGAGTATAAGCTTTCAAGAGTCAAAGCTCCCTACTTCAGACACATTGAGGACCAGAGGTCCCTGAGCTTTTATATCCTGTTCAGGAGGAGAAGCAAAGAAGGGAGTCCTTAAGGTAAAGGTACAATGTAGCTTGATTAGAGCCGAAATTAGCATCTGTAGTGAGATAAGAATCCTATGTCTCTACTCCGGGTTCCATTGTTCTGAGTTTATGAACTAAAGTTACAACTGCACTTTAGAGACCAACTAGACTTCCAGAGTATGAGTTTTCAAGAGTCTAAGCTCCCTTCATTAAATACGAGGAGGAGAAAAGGGAAGGAGTCTTTATAATCCAGGCATAGGGTGGGAGGAGTATTGCAAATAAGAGTGTCAAGTTGCAAGCTATAATACATGGTATAATTAGCTTTACAGAGCATGGGTACAAAGTACAGAAAATTAACATCTGTAGTGCGAGAAAAGTCCTATGTTCCGATCCAAACCTGGAGGATTCATTGCTTCACACTTGTAAATAAACTCAATTTCAGCAATCTTGCATGGTAATTTCCCTTTGAAGTTTCTTGGTTTGAGAACTACGACTTTTAGGTCAGCAATGCAATGTCCTGGAAGATTAAAACGTTCACGCACTAGTTTCTGAATGTTGTGATTTTTAATGTCAGAGCTATGTTCATTTATTCTGCTGCGTTGGGACTGACTTGTTTGTCCAATGTAGAGGGTGGAAGGACATTCTTGACACTCGATGGAAGATGAACAAGTGAACGAACATGAGAAGGTATAGCTAGAGTTGTTAGGTACACTGATGATGGTGTTAGAGTCAATATGAGGACAGAGTTGGCATCTTGGCTGATTGCTCTGGACCTTGGTTCCAGAGTCCGTGTCCACATTGGGAAGTGCATTATTGTGAGTGAAGAGTTGCTTAAGATTGGTAGGGTTCACCTTCCAATGCCTGTGCGAAAGAAGTATCACTGTCCAGCATAGGTTGCAGGTGATGCGTTGAACTAGTTTGAGCTAGGAACTGTATGTGACTAACAGCTGTGTTCTGTTGTTGTTTTGTAGCAGGTTATCCTTTGATATCATTCTGGTTGTGTTGATCTGTTTACTTAATAAATCTGGTGGGTACTGTAATTTCAGAAATCTCTGTTGTTAGATCCCACAGGTGAGTATCACTGTCAGAGGGATTGAACAAAATCAGGCTGTAGTACAGAGCTTAGCTGTAGACAACTGCTTATCTGGTGTGTTTAGGATGGTTACTGGAGGTGTGTAGATGTTTGGCGATCCATAGGTTTCTTGTATTAGGTGGTGCTTCCATCATGTATCTGTACAGTGATATCTAGAAAAAGTTCTTCCTGTGTGGACGGCTTCATGGTGAGGTTGATGATGGGGTGGAAGTTGCGGAAGGCCTGTTGAAATTTTTCAAGTTCTTCTTTTCCGTGTGTCCAGATAATAAAAATGTCATCAATGAGTCTCAAGAACAAAAGGGTTCTTAACAGTTGGGAGCTGAGGAAGCACTGCTCCAAGTCACCCATGAAAATGTTGGCATATTGTGGAGCCAGGCAAGTGCCCATGGCCGTGCCATTGATCTGAAGGAATAAATCATTACCAAATCTAAAGTAGTTACTGGAGAAGACAAACTGGTAGCAAGGTAAGGTGTGGTGCTGTCAGAGATGGTGTTCCAAATGTCTAAACTGTGGATGCCATCCTAAGCTCCCTTGCATCTCCCAGTCACAATGAAAAGCCACAGTTAGCATTTACAACAGTTAGCAAATTAGGGAACTGCTAGGAATATAACAAACCAGTTTGTTGGGCAGCCTACATATGGGTATTATGATAAAATGGAGTTTACTCAAACCACAGTTTATGGTGATGTCTGAAAGCAGCCATAGTTCATAATGGTTTTGTGTTACTAAAATTAAAAAATTGTTTGAAGAACAATAGCAAAATATACCCATTCACAGAGAAAGAAAAAGGTCCATAAAAGAAAAAGGCTTGAGAAATGATCAGACACTACAAACAGGGGCCCACAACAAAATGTTGTGGATTGTATTATGGTGATGGGGGCGGAGGCGCAGTGGCAGCACAGTAGGTATATTAACAATGGAAAGTGCACTGGTTCTGGTGTGGTATGTGGGGGAGGAGGCAGAATCCCATTCCTCCTGGCTTTGCTTTCCCCTCGCCACCCACCATTCCCTTTTTCTCTTCCCCCTAAATTGCACCCTGTTATGCTGCCCCCCTACCCAACCTTTCTGTTACCTTTTCCTCCTGCCCAATTCTCCCCTTTTAGTCTATCCCCCACCCAACTTTCCATTACTCTTTTGTCCCACCCACCCAAACTTTCCCTGTTACCCTTTTTCCTCCACTCAACTTTTCCCTGTTACCCTCTGCTCCTCCTCCCCAGCCAACTTTTCCTTGTTAAGTGGCTCCTCTTCCATCCATGATGTTCCTGTTACTCTTTCCTATCCCCAACTTTTCCCTGTTTCTCTGTCCCCCACAATCAACCTTTCCGTGTTCCCCTTTCTCCCCCCTCCCACTCACACTCCCTTGCCTTTAACTTACTGTCGGTGGTTCCCCCCAGGCATGGCAGGGTACTGGAGCCATATCCTCTTTACTTTACCTTCCCCCACAAACCCCTTGAAGGTATCTGGCTGCCATTCCTCTACCAATGCTGCTTCACCCAGAAACGCCATTTGTCAGGACTCAGGAGCTTTTAGCTTGGCACAAGGCCCCAATCCAGCACTGTGCTGTATGCCCAATCTAGATCTGGGTCTTGAGGCAGTTTTTAAACAGATAAACACTGTAAAATGGCATGAGGTTGGAGGAGTGAGAATCATGGAGGCTGATTGCAGGGAGCCACACCGGACTCCCTGCCCCCCTCAGTAACACCATAAACACCAGCGGAGCCCAGGAGCTCCTTCCCCACTCTATGTCAAAGACTCCCCTGGGTGGCTGAACAGTTTCAATGTGAGAAGTGTGGAGAGGGGGGCTCCTTGTGCCTGCTTGGCAAAACTCCTGGCTACAGTGACTCCTCAGGCACCTCAGCACCCTGCCCCAGTTTCATCTCTTCAGCGGTAGAGGGAGCAGAGACTCCCCGATGGGCCCCAGCCTTAATCCTTCAGCAGCTGCAGCACTGACAGCTTTGCCTCCCTCAGCTGTGGAAGCCGGAGGTAAGTATTGTTCTGCACTTGCACTGACAATATTATTTGGTTTGGGAGGTTAACTCCCCCAATGTATTTCAGGTGGTTTTCAGATTTTTCTTCAACCACGGGGGTTCCCCAACATCACAGAACCATTTGCTTTGTAGCCAAGAGTCCTCAATCTATGGGTTTAAGTATCTGCAAATCTGAGCCACTTGGCTATTAGTATATAAGATGAAGACAGGTTTGTATTGAGTGCACACAGTGCATTATAAAATACCCAATCAATTGCTTCATTTGAGTGAGTGCTCTCTCTCTCTCTCTCTTTCTCTCTCTCATTTTATAGCCTTCATGAAAGACAGCTGAAATCATCAGTCACTTTCTAAAAACTAAACTAGGTTAGAGTAATAAGTTTGTATATTTTCTGGATTTCCCCCCCTTATCCCTTCCTAAATTTTGTCATGGTATGAGAAGCAGCTACAAACTAACAATGTATACAGTGAAGACCCAAAGAAATGTTATTTACCTTGCTGCATCTGTGGGTGCGGCGTGTAACTTGGAGGGTGTGAATATGGCAAGTATCCTGCAGGGCTTTGAGGAGCATATGGACTAGGCACTGGGCTGTTTTGTGGTGCCATAAACCTGTTACCAGAACTTGATTGTGGTGGCACGAACCGACTGAAAATAAAATCCAAAGAAAAATATATATGAAAACAAATACAAGCATTTTCCCCTACAGTTACGTTCACCAATTTCAGAAACTGTTTTATACAGTAAACCCAAGACAACATCACAAATCATAATTATTTTTAATATTTATATCCTGTGTTCCTTCTAAGGAGATCATGGTAGCATATACAGGGTTATCCTATTTTATTTTCACAGGTTAGGCTGACAGCAATGGTGGTGCTGCACTTCAGGCTCAGAATGCAAATGTTGGCGGCCTTTAATATATTCCTGAATTCCACAGCGAGCTTTATGGCCCCAAGCACTTTGGCTGCAAACCAAACTAAACAACCCCCTTCTTCCCCTGCCCACACTTCCTTCCCTTCTCCCAAACTAAAATGGTGGCAAAGATGCAGTAGTGCCAAGACCTCTGCCAGACCTTGATAGCGAAACGGTAAAGTCCCAGATGCAAGAAGCATTGTGGAAAACCTGTCCTCCAGGGTACCCAAATGTATAGTGTGGACATAGGAAGGAAGATGGTTAGAAAGATGCCTGTCACTAGCTAACTTTGTGGGAGAGACAGGAATAACAGGGAAGGCTGAGGGGCCTCTGAGAGGTTGGGGGGATTCAGATCTCACTGTGCTCCTGATGAAGTTTTCACAGTTACAAGTGGCCATAAAATTTGTAATTCAGCACAATAAACTACGGCTGCTTTCACACACGTTGGATAATCCACTTTCAATACTCTTTACTGAACATTTGGAACTGCTTTTCCATGTGTGGAACAAAAAATCCACTTCCAAAGGATTGCTAAAGTGCATTGAAAGTGCATTATTCAACGTGTGTGAAAATGGTCAAAATCTAACTATTTTCTTTTTCTCTCTCTTCGTTAAACTACATCAAGTTACATCATATCCAAATTAAGTCAGGAGCCTATAGTTATTAGTGACTAGCCTAAGGTCTTTCAAATGAGAGTCATTTGCTGTTGAGAACAGATATGTAATAAGGGCTTTCTTGTTTTCAAAGTTCTTCATATACATCATCTTGGTAATCCTTGTAATGGCTCTATCAGTATTTTCTCCGTATTTCAGAACTGGAGGAGTGGAGTTAAGAGAGATTTTATTTGAATCCACAATTAACTTGCTTAGAATTTATACTGCAAACATTTATAATTAACTTGTACCAGCTGAATGTGTTAACCAGAAATTCTGTATGTTCCTTATTCCGGGGGGGGGGGGGGGGCTGCAAAATCCAGGAGACTTATGGCATATATGCCATTAGCCTCTAATAAAAATTATTTGAAGCCCTCCTCGTGGCCACTTAATTCGAATATAAATTGCACTAAACTACTGCCCTTGTCTGTCTTAGCAAGCTATGATAACTGATTACATCAAGCATTCTCAAATCACTTCTCAAGTTAACATGGAAAGCAGTTAAAAGTTTCCCAACAAATGAAAACTACTTAACCTTTATTATAAACTGTACACCTGTATAAGAAACATACAGAAATAAATGAGATCAAAACCCCATGTGACAAGTTTACCTGGAAGGGCTATGAGAGATAGTGGTTTGCTGATAATTGGAAGATGCAGGACTACCGTGCATGGAATTCTGAGAAAGTTTGTACTGTGGCATCATCATTCCTTAAAAAAAGGGGGGGGGGGAAATGTTTAAGTCATATGCAAATATTTTCTCATTTGTTGATTTAAAACCTTATTTTGTTAGTTTCCCACATTGTCATTTTTATGGTGCTATATTTACAAACACACTCATTATTGAACAAAGACTTTGATAAAAGAGCTGTGATATGAGCACCTATCTGCAATTGCTGTGACATCAGTAGCTGCCTGACTGTACTAATAAAATATCTGGCTTGGGATAAACCTTAGACACCTCTAGTTTACAAATGTTTAACACATTATGCCAGGCACTAAAGAAAACACATAGGTTGGATCCCACAATCGGTCAGCAGAAGACACTGAGAGTCAAGGACCTTTCCCCTTGTTCCCCTCCCCCTACAACATTCTAATCTTGGGAAACCACCTAATGCAATCTAGTTCTTATATAGAAATTATAATAAAAGAAATAAAAAGAACTCTCACCACTTTGTACCCCATATCTGTTTTGCATGCTTTTCTCCCTGAAAACATTAGGATTCCTTGCCAAGACAGCCTGCAGCAAGACTGGTATATCTCCCTCCGGATCATCACTGCCAAGGTTATCCTTCAGTTCTCTGATATTGAAAAGACAAATATATGAAGGGAATAGTCAATAGGCTTTTTAAAATATAGGCAATTACCAAAACAAAAAAATATATATAAAATGACCATCAACATATGGAAGGAATGCACACCCACACGCTGGGGCTTCTACAACTTCTGTTTTTGTGACGAGAAAAGTTTGAAATATAAAGAGTGATTCCCAAGTTCTTCACTAAGAGGTCTTGCAGATATTAATACTCCTGTTTGTTCTAACACTATGCAAAGTGGCATCTTTACTCCTAACTTTCCATTATTCCAAGCATCTATTGTGCCTATTAGGAACATACTACCTATAACAGGACACCTTAAAAATGGGAAAGTAAAGTCAATTGTTTGAATTGTAAAATGTTATCACTATAAAGTTGGTGCAGACAGGGGGAAATGAGATGCCACCCCAACTATCTGTGCAGATCCCCCACTTGTATAATTCTAATATCACTGCATGTTTATAAACTATTCTTAATTCGTGACAGGTCAAATGTCAGAATACATCAGACCATGTCTCAATCTTCACTCCTATTAGAGAGTATAAGACTAGGCTAGTTTGCTCACTCCAATTTACCAGTTGGTATTCAGGAACATAAACAGCCTTTTTCCTGGATCAGTAGTCAAACTCAAGTGTGGATAGAGAACACATCATAATCAAGCAGCACTCTGGGAGATAATACCATGCATTCCAAACAATGTAAATCTGGTGCCATTTCAGTCAGAATTCAGGCCAAGCTATGGGACAGAGACTGCTCTGGTGGCATTAGCTGATAATCTCTGTCTGTATGTAGACAAAGGCCATGCTTCTCCTCCTTGATCTATCTGCTGCCTTTGATATAGCAGACCGTGCCACCTTGTTGAGGCACCTGGAGGCAGAAGTGGGTATCAAGGGATGCGCCCTAGACTGGTTGAAATCAATTATCTTGGAATGGATTCAAAGGGTAGCTGTTGGGGCCAACTATCTACAGAATGGGAATTATTATGCAGAGTTCCGCATGTTGTTCAACCTCTATGTAAAGCCTTTAGGAGAACTCATATACATAGCTATAGAATTGGAAACCATCAATATGCAGATAACACCCAGCTCCATATGTCAATATCCAAATCACCATGGGATGCAGAAAAGATCTTAGGTTGCTGTTTGATGGCTGTGGTCAAATGGCTGAAAGCAAACAAACTGAAACGAAACCCAGACAAGACAGAAGTGATGCTGGTTGGGAAGGCAGAGATCTTGAAGGATATTGTGCTTCTCACTTTCAGTAGAGTTTATCTGACCCTTGAGGACTCAGTCAAGAGTCTAGGGTTTTATACTGGATCCAGCACTACTGCTAGAAAAGCAAATTAAGGCGGCTGCAAAAAATGCTTCAGCCTAGCCTAGCTTGGAAGATGATCTCATACCTCAACACAGCCAACCTGGCTACCTGGATCCATGCCATTGACTATTACAATACATTGTACATTGGTCTCCCCTCTAAGTTAACTCAGAAACTCCAGTTGGTGCAGAATGCTGCAGTTCAGCTACTACTGGCACTATCAGGAGCTATCGGAAATTAGGAGAATCATGAATATTACTTGGATTCTACAGTCACTTCACTGGCTTCCTATCAGTTACCAAGCCCAATTCAAGTTATTGGTTATAACCTAAAAAGCTCTCTACAACCTTGGCCCATCATGTTTACGGGACTGTCTCTCTCCCTTTATTTCCCCATGGCAACTTCACTCATCTGAACAGGGCCTTCTGCAGGTACCACTCTTCACATGGGCAAAATCAACAGCTGCCCATCCACAGGCATTCTCTATGATGGCCCCCACTCTATGGAATGGTCTACCTGAGGAGGTTAAGAACGCTCCCACTTTTCTGGCCTTCTGTAAATGCAAAACCAAATGATTCAAGAGGGCTTTTTGCTCAGATGGGAGGGCTGTACTGTAAGAAACTGGTCTTAAGAGATCCACCAGTAAAGGGATAGAGAACCCATCAGTAAAGGGATAAGGAGGGACCCAAGACTTCACTACTATTGCTGTAGACAGTGAGGGACCACAGACTTCACTACTATTGCTATAAGTATGATCCTACCGGGTAGTTCCTGTGTTGTTTAATGTATCAGTCATGAAATTTGCCTATGCTCTGTTTCAACATCGTTAAATCTTTAAACCTTTCTTTTCATTCATTCTTTCTTACTTTCTCTTTAAATCTTGCAGATTTAATGTATATACCCATTACATGTATATCGAAATATCATGATATTGATTGTACTGCCTCACACTATGTAACCTGCATTGAGTCTCAGTGAGAAAGGCAGACTATAAATGACATAAAATAAAATTTAAAAAATAGTAATCCACTGCTGATTCTTGGAGAAACCACTCTAAGCACAATAGTGATGTTGAAGAAACACTCTTGGTGATCCAGCATGTCTGAACTCTGCAAATTATGCAGAATCCTATCTGCCACGCAGAATACTATCCATTTGAATCCTACCTATTGTCTTATTTCCTCTGGCCTACACCTGTCCAATTTATCCTGCAATTAGTGTTCAAGTCCAATATTGCCCTTCTTGTCCTTGTTCCTGAAAACTGTATCTTGATGAGAAGAAACCTTTCCTGTCCCCACGTTTCTGGACCATACCTGCAACCCAACTAAGTCAAATGATTACTGTCTGAACACTTCATATCTGGTCGCAGATCTGATCACATACTTAATCTATGGACAAAACCCTAATAGGACTTTTGATCAGATCACTGTAATATCTAGTGGCCATCCCTGGGAATAAACTGTCAGAACCCAGTCAGCACAATGTATAAATGTCCACTAAGATCAAACTTTTAAAAGATATATTAAGATCATAATCCTGTAAATGAAGTCACCATTCGCATACCAGAAGCAGGTCAATAAGAGGATACTGATATTAGTGGTTCATTTAACACTAGTGTAATGCCAGGTCCGTCAAATCCATTGGCTTAGTGTACTATATTTTTTCTCACCTTGAAGTAAATAATCACACATTTTCTCTTGCTGAGCTGTTATTTCTTGAACAACTGAGATCCTGCCCCTCAATCCCTTCATATTTTAGAACTTTCTAACTTTGACAGTCCAACCAAAATTCTTCTTTTTATCTCCCCTACTTGTGTCTCCTAACATGCAACTTGCAACATACAAGATTTTTGTATATTTAACCTTGTCAGTCCAGGAACAAATCCTAACATCTATTACAAATTTCAAGTAAAACAATTTCAGTTCCCAGCAATTCCCCCCCACCCCTTTTTTTGAAAACAGGTTCTGGAACACAAAGCCCCAAATGGAAGTTGTTGTTGGTCTCAAACCAAAAAGATTTAGCACAAGCAAATGATTATTAACTGTTGAAAAATAAAGAACCACATGCATTCTGTCCTACAACATAATACAATGTTATATATCTGATCAACTATTTTGGCACTCATATGCAAAGTATCAAAAAGTACGCACATGTGATCTGTTGACACCTGGTTGAGGCTGTGTACAAGTTGTGAAACCAAATTTTCATCCCTACAGGCCAAAAGACAGTTCACCTCTTCTGCGATCCGTCCATTAAAAAGCAGGCTTTTTGTAGTTGTAGCAGGTAAAGGCGATGGAAGAGGCAGCTGGTTCAAAACTGTTTTAAAAAGGGTACAAAATTCTAGTTACTCCACTAAAAATTTAAAATTATCATCCCCCAACTAGCACTTCCATTGGTGTCTTGACATTTCATGAATTGTCTGAGAGTCCAGAAAAAGGTCCTGATTATATCATTAGTGACTAGCAACACAATTTCCCCACCAACTCCAACACCCATGGGTATCAAAACACTTATTTTGTAACTTATTTTTCCCCAGCTAAATATATCCCTTCAGTACTCATCAGGTGATAGAACAAAACCTAGTCCATGAAGAGTGGAGGATGCCATCCAACCCTTTTTAGCAATGTTCCACTGTACAGTCTTATTTTGGGGAACACTTTCTCACCCTTCAGTGCGCACTTCCCCTAAATACGTTTTAAATGTTTCGCTTTGGTAAAATGGAAACAAAAGTGGTAATACTCTATCAAACAAAAAACTTGCAGATCTGAATCATCCCCGAAGAAGCCCTAATACTGTGATATGAAAATCCTGTAGGAGGCCTCTGAAGTGTATGCACATTCAGAAAGGAGCCCCAGTAACATGCTGCTACTTTTCCTCAATGAAAGACACAGAAAAAAACAAAAAAGTTATCCTGTCTTCTATTCAAAAACTCTATACTTAGATTTCTAAGTTGTAGCAGAATCTAAGTCACATTGCACCATACATTAAAGTGCTATCACTAACTCTGTATACAATCCAGGCATAAAGTTTTCTTTTGTCAGTAACTATGTTCCATTAGATACAAGAAAGGGATACATCCTTCTACAACTCTGGCTCCTAACACAGAGAGATATGCATACAATGCTTAAGGGCAAATAAACATAATGGAAGGGGGTTCTTTTACTCTTAAATTGATTTCAACAGGTTAATCACATGTTATATTGAACAAATACGCCAAAGCTGTCATATTAAGGAAGGCAACTGGCATAACTTCGGGTAACATGATTTAAAATACATTAAAATCCATGTATAGACTCATCTTAGTTACAATAATAGAAACTACTAAGTATTGTTATGTCATAACTGTTCATAATAAAATTTAACTATGTATAGAGAAAACTATAAGTTGTACAGATAAAAATTTATTTTGGGTTTGCTTCTGCTTAGATCAGCATTTAAATTACCATATAGCAAAAAAGGGGGAGCTACTTTTATTGGAAGCTGGAAGTAAAGATAAGGTTTTCTGTTCCCTTTAAGATGTGAGAGTTTTTTTAAGTGAAAGTGAAAATAATATTTTCAAGTGAAAATAATAAATATTCAAAATTATTATACTACTGAACTGAGAGAAGAAAGGTACTTACGGTCCGTGAGACTAGCAATCCCTGCAAGAGTAGTGATGGGAACATGAGGCATATCCCCATTCATCCTGAAGTGCTGGGAAGGTAGTACCTACACACAGATTTTAGTTCAGGTGCCAGCTATCATTACTTCCCATCTCCCAAGCACTGCAACAATACAAAGAGAGATTTCATTGGCACAGGACTGCACAGGATTTCCATGTGTAAAATCTAAGCAGCTCAGTTAAAAAAAACCAAGAGGAAACAGAAAAGTAACAACTATAGTAAAACTAAGTATAAGCATACTGATTTCATCAACTCAGGAAAAAAACTGGCAGAAACTTGAATATATTAATTATACAATTATATGGTGTATTTCCATTCCAGACATGCTCAAAGGAGCTCACATAATACTAAGGATAAATATATAACCATGACAGTTACAATAAAATAAACAATTTAATCTATAAACTAGGGATAAAACAAACTCTGGAATAAACAGGTCTTCAGTTGATGCCAGAAGGTTTGCAATAAGGGAACTAAAACAGGTTGGGGGCATCAGACAAAAAAAAATCCTTTGAATAGGCCCCGACTAAACTTTCATGTTCAGCTTCCTATAGCAGGGTCCCCTCAAACAACATTAACATTAGCAGGAACATATCAGTGGAGAAGGTCTTTTGGTACTTTTCAACCAAAACTGTTAGAGGCTTTAGACTAAAACCAGGACTTTGAGATAGGCCTGGAAATAAGACTGTGGCAGCCCAAATGACAAATGCATGGTGACAAGCCACAGTTTGCATTCAGGCTGCTGCATTTTGACCCAGCTAGAGTTCATTACTGTAATCAAATCTGGATTTCACCAAGGAAACAACAGCCAAGTTTCTGCCATCGAAGTCTCCACTTTGATAGCCTCTCCCATCTACATAGATGCAATATCAGTCACAATCATGTGACTGGCAATCACGTGAGGTCTGAAAACCTGTTCTGAGCCATCTTCAAAACAAAGTTTGAAGACCAAGAGCAGATGGGCAAGATTGGGCAGACATCTACCTTAAAGTCAGATTTACTGAGAAACAAGGGCAAGCTTGGAGAAAAATCAACCTCTACTTCCAGCCTAGCTACCAGATTATTAATTAGAACTTTCCAATAATTAATAAACCGTTATGTTGCATTAACACCCCTGCCAACTAAGACATCAACCTTCACATCAGCATCTTCAAATAAAAAGCTTTCCATTCAAACCAATCCTGAATCATCTCCAGCAGCCCCAGCTCAATGGTGTAATGGTGTAGTAGAGTGCCAGACTGGGATCTGGGAGACCCAAATAAAATGAGGGTGGGCTCCAACAGCTTCTGCTCTGCATCAAGATTCCACCCCTAGTTAGCCTACCCAGTTCACTTCTGATTTGCTTCAAAGCTCATTTTTGTGCAGCAGCCCATCTGCCTTGACATCATATGAATCTTGCCTTCTCCCTTTAGGACCAGCCAGGATTTGAGGACCACTGCCTGAGCATTTTGAATCTCAGTTCAGAACCTGCACAGGTAAGTATCTAGAAGCCTCTCATTTTTTTTCTCATAATCTATATCATCAGCCACTCGCCTCCTCATTCTGGAGTGGTACATGTTACAGAGAGTATGTGCCTATATTTGGAATACCTGTCTCTCAATGCAGGCATTCTAGTTTTTAATATTTTATAAATTCTTCCTCTCAAAGCTAATGTCAAATTTCACCATAATTGCAGGTCTCCCCACTTTTTTCAGTTTTGCATGATCCTTGTTGCTTTATCAAACAACCCCCTTGATTTCTGTTTGTGCTGGTCTTTACCCTGGTTTGAGGCATTCCCTTAAGGCAGGTGTAAAAGTTCAGCCAGCAGCTCTTCAGTGTGAAAGCAGTGGCAGAAGGAAGATTTTCTTCCTTATGCTCCGGGTGTCCTTGTGAAAAGTTGGGATCAAGTTGGAAAGAAAACCCAGCCACATATTGAATCTAGGGCATGTGTTCTCATACAAATACATGATGGCAAGGTTTGATGATTTGAATTACATTTCCGTCTAACTAAGTAGCATGCCAGTAAAGCTATCCTGTGACACATGTGGGAAACTCTGCATTTCACAGACTGACAAATTATTTCCATTTATCTGAAAAACTCTTTCCTCCAGCATCTGAAAAAGAAAAAAGATATACAAACTCATTCCCATGTCCCCAGTAAGCCCAGCACAGGGATCTCTAGATTAATTCATTAATATGTAAAAGCAGGTGTTACATAATAAATTATGCATGCATTAGCTGTGAATTACCCCTGTAACAAGGAACAGAAAAGTAACTTCACACGTTAATTTTGTAATGTGTGAAACCTAAAAGGAAAGTTTGAGACCAACATGTGTTGCAGTCTTGTGTATTATACAAACACACCTGTCAGGGGCTGGCTCACTCATGAACGCACATACTTGATTGCAAACTTGAGTGTGCCTCTATATAACGTTCCAGATAGATGGCCTCCTAGTCTAAAGGAATGCCAACTCAGTTGTTGCTGACAGGTTTTAATGTTCCTTCAACTATGCTTTTCTAATCAGACAGAATGCACAGAATAACATTCAGTGATAAATGCTTGCTTTTTATTTGCAAAATGATTAAAGCCTAGCACTTTGTTCTCTGCAAATGTGCAGCATGTCTTACACAATGTCAAAAGAAACCATTTATATAAAATCGAATTATCTTCTTATAAATGCCACAAGCTGTATCTATCTATTACTCTTTGTAATTAATAACGAATACACTACATATAGTATAAGACTGATTTATAAAACCAGAGTTAAGATTGAAGGGGTTTAAGGAAATCCTGCAAAACATAAACGTCCCAAATCAACCATGTAGTGTGTAAATGCAGCCCTGTAAAAAGTGTCTTAGCAAGAAGAGGACTGAGCAAATTGTGTGCACCATGTAGGATCCTTGCTAGACTGGGTCAATGCTGGCTTATGTTTTCAGTACTGTTCCAATTTCCAATAGAAAAAATTAATACATTTGGCTGAACAGACTAGAGAAATCTCCTTCCATTTTACATCATTCTAATGAGTCCACTTCTTGACACCCATTAGTAATTGAAGGCAAATAAAATAGTTCATTCACTGTCAACTGCTATCTAGAAGTAGAATATGATTTAACTCAAAGCTAAGAACAACCTTCCATTTATAGTTATCTTTTTATTAAGGAAAGCCAAATAAATTTCTAGTCCTGGTAACGTGACAAGACAGAATAGCTTGGGCAGGCTAGAGGTCTCATGTCTTCTATATTCATTCACCATATAAGGAAGGAAGTGTGTGAGACACTAGTTAAACCTCTCATGACAGGCAATCATGACTTTATAATCTGTACAGTAACCTGTCATTTAAAGAAAAGCGTTTCACTGTAAAAGACACACTATCAAATTATACTCCATACTCTAGAAGTATGTCTCAGTGCCAGGGTACAGGATTCTTATGTAAGGCCATGCATTCGCACAAGTCTTGTTAATAAATGAATTCTTAATTCATTATACAAATTACCACATTTTAAGGGCACAAAAACTGCAGAAAGCAATAACAATATTGCATCTATTTGTTGTAGCACATGCAAATTACATAATAGCAAGTAAAAAAAAATGATAGCCATCTCTCTGCCCTGCAGCTGCGAGAATAGAAGTACATATTCCAAACAATAGACAGAATGTGAACTTAGAGGTACATGCAATGTAAAAGTCCAAATTTCCTCCATAGTCCCATACAGTTCCCTTCTTTAATACTCAAGAATGAACAGCAAGTTACTAGAGGGCATTAGAACTCTTTTAAAATATATAACATCACTAACAATATTATTTGGTATAACTAAATACACTCGATGATTTTTGAGCCAGTTTTGGATATATTTGTTCAACATAGAAACCAGTAGTTATTTTTTATTCATGTACTAATTGTTTAGGGAAACATTTAATGACTTATTTCTATTCCATCACAGTAGTAGAGAGTGCTCTCAAGTCATAGCTGATATATCACATCATGCAAATATTTCTTCAACTCTGTATTGGATTCTTGCTAGTGCTATGTCTTTGTAAGCTTCTATTTATTAACCCTATGACATTGTTTATGAAAATGTCCGTGATATTAACTGTACTAATCTCACACTGTGTAATCTGCCTTGAGTCTCAGTGAGAAATGAGGACTATAAACGACATAAGAATAAGTAAATAAATAAATAAACACACACGTGCAGGCTATTTCCAACTTCCTACACACAAATCTATATTTGTCCACAAGAGGGCGCATACCATAGTCTTGTAAGGAAGTTGTTCAACAGTAATTCTTGTATTACTTTTGTTTATGTCAGTTTCTGAATACAACAGGTGACATCAGAAAATACCTCTGTTTAACATTCAAGCAAAATTAAGGGTAAAAGGCAGCATCAATTCAGCCATAAATGATATAGACAGTCTTAGTGGAAGTATCTGTATAAGAATTAACACAAAATTGTCATTACTCTGTTGCTTAACTGCATATATTTCCTAAAACCACATTCACATTTAGTTACTGCAATAAGACATATTAATCTGCAACCAAAAAGAGTTTTTATATCAGACAACAGTATAATCCAACATGTTGTGCCATGAAACCCACAATGATAAAACTGTATCTGCTAAGAGACTGGGGTTGCAAACAAAATTAATGATTCTGTTTGGCTCTACTAAGCAAAATAATTTACTCAAAAATGAAATACCCAGAACTTTTCAGAAGCAAACTCTGATCTGTCACAGTGTTTATCTGATGGAAAATTAGTATCTATGTGCTGACTCCAGACACAGGAGGTTGTACAAATGGATCTTCCCTACCTTTCCCCTTCCCCAACACACCTCGGAAATCATCTGCTGATGGTCCAGGACACTTGCAAACCAAATGTACCGAGAGCAATACGGGGGGTGGGGTGGGCCTGCTGTGGGAAAGGACAGTGAGAAGGATCCTTTTCTGAAAAATCCTTTCACCTGAGCAAAGTCTAGATTAAACCACATGCTATGTGGTTGATAGTTAATCATAATTTCTCACTCTGATATATAACTGAGTCACTTATAACACTTGATCTAAAGTCAAATACTTCCCCCTGGTTATCTTGTACATAGAAAAAATTGCTTTAGCTCACTTTATTTAATAGGGATTGAGTTTAAAGGTATGGTAACATGTCTGTAATAAATAAATTCAAAGCCCGTGAGCAATGGGAGACAGACTTTTGCCCAATTCATGGTGTAAAGTGCCGTCACTCTTCCTTATTATTTCCACTCTTTCTTTTCTCATCTTCCTTAAGGTGCTGAGAATTAGAACTTTTTTGGGGAAAGCACATAATCGGCCAGTGATTCTGCAGTTCACAGAACTCTGTTGAAGACTATTGCTAAAATCTGGACAGAACATTGGGAACCTTTACTTTGTCCAGTGTTCCAAAAATAGTTTCCGAAGATATGATTTCAAGGTCAGCAACCATACCCTGCTCTCTCAGTGGAGGCAGAACTCGCATAGAGATGGGAAAGCCTAGGGGAGAAAAGGGTTTCCCATCAAGACACGCGCCCCCCCCCCCCCCACGGCATACTGAAAAAAAATACTTCAATGAAATGCTTTCAAAGACAAGGTGGGCATGCTGGAGACATACACAGCCCTCAAAGCCAAGATGCATTTCTGCACCTACAAGGATACCTAGACTTCATCAAGGGAGCATGTAGGGCTTTCATTACTTCTCTACTCTTGCGTGCCTTCTGTTGTTCTTTTGACCTGATTCTTCCCTTGTGGTTGACCTTTTCACCTCTCCGTGACACATATAAACACAGATTGGGTAACAAATAGCTTATTGCTCTACCTTCCTGGAAAGGAAAAAAAAAGATCAGAAAGAAGTGGGGCAGAAACTATACCAACGCCTCAGAAGAAAACTCTGAAAGTCTGTTTCATTGAGAAATGAGCTCTCTCTACGGAAGGAAGATGACAGCATCTACATGGCGCTAAGGTAGCACAGGGTCGTTTCAAGTATATCCTGTTTGTCTTTTAGAAAACTAAGGCATTAACTTTTAAAGTGCACAAATATGTCAAATATTGTGATTTTATATGCTAAGCAATTTATAAATGGTGTATTTTATATTGTTAAAGCAGTAAAATTAGTTAGGTTTGACAGCACAGTGAGTATATTCAATTTCCCCCCAAATGTCCTGTTTTTCCTGAAAAAATGGGGGGGAACCATCTCCCATCTGTGGCTTCAACATTGGTTATCTCTAAACTTGCCCCCCCCCCAATCCAAAGAGCTTGAAGAAGCAAGTTGGCCACATCTTGAGAAGTGACTGGGAACAGCAATCTGTTCCATGATGTGTTCCCTCATTAAGAGACCATTTTAAGTATTTCAAACGTATATATTTTTAACGAACCAGTTACAAGAATGTCTTTTTTTCAAATGTCTATCATATGTTTTGTTTAAACAGACTAGACATCTAAACGATTTGTCAGCAAAGGATATAGGAACATGTACTCCCCCCCCCATCCCCATGAACCTTCTCTCCTTGTAATGGATTATTGCATGTTCTTATCCTGAATCAGGGTCTCATCTGATCAATTTTAACCCAGGCTATTGTGAATTCAATCAGAGTATGCCTGTGGCCTGATCTCTTAACGTAACATGTACAGCTGCACCGTCCTGTGAAATTCAAGTAGCGTAAGTCCATACTTCTAATTTCCTGCTATCCATGGAAACTTTGGCTTGGATCACATCAACATTTCTGCAGGCCCAATCCCCATTTCCCATCGGTGTCCTCATTTTCCTGCCCCAAACGATTCCTGGGAGTCTCCTGCTCCCCAGAAACAGCATTTCAGGGTATGTGTTGGACTGCCACAGGAGGGAAGAATCAGTGAAAATTCCCCCCCTTTTGCTCTCCTGGATATCTAGGTAAGATCTAAGCCCAAACATAGTACTATTAACCATTTCCCACTGTATATAGTACTTCCTTTTGCCTATTCTGAACCTACTATAATGCAGGGCACCATGGTACTTATGAATTTCAGTGGCACCTAGTTTTTTCAGCAAGTGCCACTTAAGTTGTAAAAACAGCAAGAAGTGCCACTTGTTGATTTTCAGAAGTACAATGCTTATTTAGGTGAGGGGTAGAGGTTAGCCTTGTGATAACAACCAGGGCTACCCCACATTTATTTATACACTGCTACACTTTTGTTATAGCTTTTAAAAAATGACAAGAAACGAAAGAGTTTAGGATTAGGTTTTGTGATACCAATAATAGAAAGAATGGTTATTAAAACAAACCACTAAGGGCTGAAAAATAAGTCTAGAGCCTAAATGTTTGGGATGGCTTGTAAAGCTGAAGAAAAGTTGTCAAGGCCTGCTATAAGCAGCTTCGTTCAGTGTTCCCTAGTTTTGGTCTTCTTAAAGCTTCTCTCCTCAAAACTTTTAAAATTAAAAATAACCTTCTCATTAATCTTATCTTTTTCTTTGGCATTTCTCCCTAGGATAGTTCTCTAAACTTTTGATTTTACTGCCTTTCTGTAACTTTTTTGAGTTCTACACCATCATACAGATTGGCAACCAACACTGAATAAAAAATTCTAAAGGTAGCTATACCACAATGTATATATTATTATATATTGCATTTTTATTCTTCCTTTCCTCTAAGCTTAGGGCAACATACATAGTCCCCCCCCCCCCCGCAGTGCATTTTAAAATCAAAACTTCCTTGTAATATAGATTAGACCGAGAAAGGCTACCTTTTAAACTTTGAACTTATGTCTCCCTGATCTTGGTATAACGTAACTAGTGAACCTCAATGGCTTTACAATACCATTATACCAGTGTCCTTTATGGACAGGAGACAAAAGGTAATACCCAAATGAGCTAAAACTGTGTTTCCTGTTCCTGCTAACTGCAATTACTTTTTCTTTTCAGACGTCAAATATGACTGACAGAATTCTATAGGATCTAAGTTAGTTACTAAAAATATTTTGTATAAGCTATTTATTATTTTATTTGTATAGTAATCATAACAGTACCTGACAGTAATCTGTATTAAATATATCTAAATTTTACAGGATGCTCCAATGCTGATATTTTAAAGAAACTTTTAATGGGCATTAACTAAAATGGTCACTAGTAGCTGTGTTAAATGTTTCTTAGTGGCCTGCAGAACTTGTGAAATTTTAAGTATGTTTAAATTTTAACTATTGGTCATTGGTTGGACCGATTCTATTTTCCTAAGACTTCACTATATTGTTACTGTTTCTGATTTGTACTGGTCGATGACCAGATAGAGAAATCGATTGATCGAGTGTTAGCTGAAGAGGCTAAAAATGGCTGAACCAACTGCCAAGCTTTATTTATGAACAACTGCACAGGGGTTTTCATTTTTTCTCCTTCTACCAGCAGCCCCCTGTACTTCGTAACACCCCCCCTCCCCAACTTAGAAATGCTCTGTAGTCACAGGCAGAAAGAACCTCACCATGCATAAGCAGAAATTATTTGTGATAAGCTTCTCTAGATTTTAATTGGCATCTGGCCCATGTGTGCACAGAGCTAAAAAAAGAAAAACTAGTATACCTGAGCTGGAACAAAATCCAAAATTTTAAATGGATCAGCTGTCTGATCTGTAAATACATTCACTAAAAAGAAAGCTCTGTCAAACTGTGATGAATTGAGTAAGCATGTTTAGGACCAAGATGACCATTGCCATTAACAGGACAGTTGAGCCTATATTAGTCCAATGGGGGAAAGCTTGGATTAAAAAACCCTCCAAAATAACCCTGACCAGCACCTTATCTTGCACCTCACCTCTCCTATGCGTAGTTATAACATGACAGCATATAAACAAAGAAGAGAACACAGCTCAATGACAGAGCACATGTTCTTAATGTACAATGTTTGAAATTTAGTCCCTAGCATCTCTTAGCATTCCTAGAAAAAAGCACAGAAAAACTTCTCCCTGAGACCCGGCAGAACTGCTGCCAGTCACAGGTTAATGATACTAAACAATGGCCATAGTCCAGCTCCACAAAAAGCAGGTTCATATGGAATTCATGTTCAGAGTTTTAATGCTCAATGCAAATGGTACTTGTGGTTAGCAAAAACCACCCTTACTTAACTTCTTCTCTGTAACAATTCTTACAATACTTTATTAAGTAGGTCCATCTTTCACAACATCCTGAAAGAATGAGGATCTGCAAAAGGGATGCACAAACTCTGTCCACTTCCCAGCAGAGGTTATTTAGAACAGAAAACTATTTCAGCACCAAAGCTGGAAAGTGGATTCAAACAATCCAGGAAAATCATCATCCAGAGATTCATGGAGCACAGCCACCAAAACCAGTTCAAGAACCCCATCTATAGAACTGCACGCAGCAAATAATTGGGAGAAAATTTTTCAGACCCTGTGAGTTTTTCTTCAGGGAGTGCCTCACAACTGCCTTGTTCCCTCAAAGTTGCAGATACCACTCACCAGATTCAACAGGTCACACCTTACCAATTACATATCATTAGACAATATAGACAAGCATACAGGTGGTAGACTGTATCTCTTTAAGAACACTTGCAGAATAAGTTATAGGAACACTGTGCATCTATTTGGCACTGAAACAGGAAGGTGATTTTACCCACAAAGCGTTTTCTGCCAAGGACACTTGATTGTTACAGTCCCTCACTACTTAGAAAAAGTAAGCTTGGTGACACAGATATGACACAGAGGCAGAGGTAAAAAGCATTCTTCACCGCCATCACCACCACTGAATAAACTTTCCAATGGCATCTAGTTACAGTTTTCCTTAATTTGTATTCTGGTCACCATCCCAATTGCTTTATTGTCCCAAGTTCTCTGGGAAAACCAAGGCGCTAATCTGACTCATCAGTGGGAAAGGATGCCTAGAAGCAACTATTTTGACTGCAGGAACCATCTCAGTATTGCAGAAAATAACTTTGCAAGCATTAGCCACATCTGGAGGAAATCCCCCAGTACCATCTGAAAACCAAATGGATTCATCAGGACCTGGAAGCAAACATCCTAATTGGTCCTCCACCTCAGAAAATAGGAACTCACAAATATTTCTGGAAGACAAACCTTAGAGGAACCATAAAGAAAGATATTTGCTTCATTATACCCCAAGAATGGTAATCTGTACCAAATATAATCTCCCAGCCCTTGATACTGCCACATGTAGCCAGGCCAAGCCAGCAACCCAATTCAGGGAAGACTCGGTGGAGGAGGGAGACATCTGGACCTGAAGCCTAGTGTCAGTAGGCTTCCCTGTTCCCCATATACTCAGCACACAGCCTAGAAAACCTGCCCTCCTAACAGCCTCCTAAAATCACCATGGCCTAGCCCCCCTTATTGGAGATTTCAAAAGATGACTGCAGAGTGCCAGAATTAAATATAAAAGGAGCCTTTTAAGAAGCATTCTTTACCTCTAAAAGGTTGGGACCTGGTTGAATCCAAATCTATTTCAGTATCTGGCTCTAACAGCCATTGAAACAACTTGATATCCAAGGTTCTGTGATTTGAGTCCAGCCATGCCCGATTCTTGAGTGTCTGTTCTGGTGACGATTCTACCCTTTAGGACTTCCTGCATGAATGTGATGCGGGCCTACAGAAACCCAGCCCAAACTGGACATAAATAAAACTATTTAAAATCTCCTAGGTATCATGATGAAAATTAAGTCATACATCATCTAGTACAACACAAAGGTCCTGAGGCACTTTAAAAGGGTTACACAGAGTACAAGCTTTGATGGGTTTGAATACACTTCATAAAAAGCATCTGACAAAGTGGACTCTGCTCCTCAAAAGCTTATGTCAAAATAGATGTGCTTCAATATGGTGTATTGTTTTTGCTGTTTTTCTGTAATTTACCATGTGGAAAAATTCTGTACAAAAGATTATATGTAATACAAAAAAATTATCTGATGGAGCTGGTAGACACAACTTCCTATCATAAAGAGCAGCATTCAATGGACAGAGAGACCCACAGTCAGCTGTCATCCTTTAAAGTGCTCTGAATCACAGCCCTTCAGGACATTCCAATGATAGGGGGGAAAAACAGAACATATATCCAGTGATCAGTTAAAAAAAATAAAGGTACTTGAGGAACTAAAGAATGACTGGCATGACACTTTTTTAAAACTGAATGAACACGGGCAGCTCAATCCTAAGGAGGGTGGGGTGGACAGTGCACAGGGAGCGAACTAAGGCTTGTCAGATGCCTTCGTGTGGCCATTGGCTGCTGTGGGCACGGTTGCTAGGGGAATGGTGGATGGATGCTCTGGGCAGCGGCAGCACCTCGCCTCGCCTCACCTGGCTGCTGGTGGGACTGTCCTGCAAAAGTCCATAGAGAGCAGTGGAGCGGAGCCCCATTTAACATCCAGTATTCTAAGTCAAACAAATTTAAGCACAAAATTAATTACCTATCTGCTTTAATAGCACAGTCAAGATTAAACAGGTCAGGAAAAAAGTCTAAAGAGACTAGATCTCTCATTGTGATGGACAGATTACTTTCCACTTCTCTCAAGAAAAAAAACCCAATGAGAGCTAATGGAATGTTGGGGCTAGCGCCAGTGACAACCATTAGGACAGTTTGAAAGAAAGGTTCAAGGCTGCTGAATGGAAGCAGCAGACAGAAAGTTGGCTTGACACCTGTTATATTGCAGTGTAACCATTTACTGTTATGCAAGTGTGAGGCTATAAATTTACATCTTAATAGCAATGTATCCTTATGTTTAAATCACTGGCTCCTATGTTGTTCATCTTGGCTGGCTGGAAGTTATTGGCTTAGAAAACACCACACCCACAAACACACAATGCCATGGCAAATATATCAAAAACTAAATGGAGGCAGAGCATAAGGGAAAGAAATACTGAGTTCTCTGATTCCAGTAGGCCTGAGCAGTCAGCTGGGTAAGAGGTAGTAAACTGAAGGAGCTGGCTGCCTGTTTGGTGAAAATCCTGGGAAGAGGACAGGGGACCCTGAGTGGATTAGAGTCAGGGCTCTCTGCCTGATAATTAGAGACTAGAAAGACAGGTGGCGTATTGTGACTGTCCTGAGCTGCCTACGTAGCACAGAACCTGAAAAGGAAGGTTTAAAGTGGGTGGCAGTGAGACTGGGGTAGGAGATCACACTCCTTTTTTCTTCCAGTGTGCCAAAGAAGCAGCTCAGGTAAATAACACTGCATTGCACTGATAATTTAAAGATTATTTAAAGAGAAAATCCAGTAATAAAAAGCACTGAGGGGATAGAAACCTATTCCAGACTCCTTTATCTTTGGTGCCTGAAAGCCAAACTATCCACATGAACCTTTTTTCCAAGAAGGGGGGGGGGAGAACTGTAGGACGGATATTATGATAATTAAAATGTCCCAAATAAAAAGGATTCTGAGTGAATGCAACCAGTTTGTAGCAATTCCCCCTTCCAAGCCATATTTTCATTTTTACGAAAGGACAGAAGATCTTCATCTCCTGACATCACATATGATTTAGCGTTAAAATGACAGAAGTAACTTCATGGAACAGACTTCATTGATGGTTGTTGTGGGTTTTCCGGGCTGTATTGCCGTGGTCCTGACGTTTCATTGATCTTTGACCTGACTCATATATACACAGTCAACTACATGGCTGTTTGAAATGCAACAATGTAGACACAGGCTTACATGGAAAGCCATTTATGAGAATGTATGTTCACAAAGGCACAACTAAAGTCAATGCAACTAGGTAGAAAATCTCTCACAGATATTACCAGGAAATACTCCCCCCCCCCGCCCCGCACAATTAGCCATGTTGTTATTACTTATCATCAAAAATGTGATAATTTACAGATCATATCCCAATGCACAAGAGTTTGATAAAGGCATTACTATTATTAAAAAACCTAGCAAGCTGTTAATTCACAAGTTATGAAAGGCCCTAAAATACTTTGCAGTAAAATTGAGACTTATAAAGATTTCAAAAAGAGAAGAGGGACAAACTAACTCAATATATAAATTGAACACAGATTCTATATCACAGTCTTCAGGACAGGCCATTAACAAATACATATAAGTCAGCCTCCAGGCAGACCTGATACATGGACGGACTCACAAGTCACCTAATGACATTCCAATTTCCTCCAAGGGAAGCATCCTTGAAGATGTAGCTTTACCAAGCCTTATGAAGAATTAAACAGTTTACTGTTCTCTATTGACTACTCCTCTACTCCTAATCATATGGTCACTTTTACTAACTTTGTGAGCACCAACAATTTACTATTCCCAGATTAAGTTTTGAAACAAATCATAGCTACAAGAACTACTGCCAGACCACAGTTAAGTGCTATTCCACTATGTTCACCAATGCCCTCTGGTGGCCACTCAGACAGAGGATCCTAGAATGCACAGGAAAAGGCCTCAGTATATGCCTGTCAAGGGACCAGTAAAAAAAAAAAAAATGAGAGGAAAGGATTTCTTTAAACAGAACCCGGTAAATATTCAAAACACTTGCACATTATTTGTTCCAGGACTTTCCCAATAATATTCCAAGAGATTATTAATGTAAGTAGCTCCAATAAAAATACATAAATTTAACAAGCTCATTAGGAGCAATAGTAAGAACCCTGGAGTGAAGTACAAATATTTGGAATAGAAATAAACCGCAACACAACATTTTAGATTTTCCCCCTTATGTATGCATTTCAATTTTACAGTGATCTGTGGTACATTTTCATATGCTACACAGAAGATCTGCATCAGAAAAACCTTGATATAGCCAAGTTATGGCTTTATCATCTATCAGCATTACGTATTTTGTACAGTTTATTACAGATGTCAATGATTTGGGACTGAATTTTCCACCACACTTGCCAAAGGATGCAAACTTTTCTTACAGGATATTTAGCATTTTCTTTTAAATTAACTAAATATTGAGTACTTTAAGCTTAAAACGCTAATTTGAACTGATTCAATGATAACATTGGAAAGCTCTTTTTAATAAAATATGAAATAACTAAATGCTGCAATTACTCAATTTTCAAAATTTAAAATCCAGAGTGAGCCTTGCTAAAGTGTGTCCACCTCAGTCTCCAAAATATTAAAAGTCCAAGATACACCTTATACCCACTTACTTGCTTCCACAACACATTTTCAAGTTAGCATCAGTTAACGAGTCAAGATTCTCAATCACGCTGTTTACAGAGAAAGCACAATCTATTTCTACAGTTATTACAAAACAGAACTAGGAAACATGAATGAGTGAAATTAATACTTAATGTTCTGATAATTTCAGATCAATATTTTAATTGTTCTCAGTTAATAATATCCAAGCGTAGAAGACTATTTATGTTATTGACATCTGAGGGGAAAGAGTTATACCTAGAAAGGTTTAATTATTACATGTTGTGCTTCTCACTTTCTAAAAACCCGCAAACATTAATACTTTTTTCCTTTAAAACCCAAGCATACACAGAGTTCACAAATGAGCGAACTTAGGAGCCATCTCCTTGCTGATACACTGAATTGGCACTGAAACCATTTAAGACTTATTAAAAGCATTTTTGCCTCGGGATCCCCCACAAGGCAGTGAGCAATACAAACATTAAAGCAAAATTTAAAACACATAAATATATAAAAATTATTAAAAACAATTAAAACACATGAATGGGAATGAGGCTCAATAAGAATCAGAGATGGAACAGCAGACAAAACAAAATAGTCTTCACTCACTAGTGGGAGACAATGATAGATGGGGACAGATGAATCAGTGGTACATCTGTGGGGGAGGGGAATTCCATACTCTGTTGCTATGACTCATATTGTGGTGGCATCCAAAGTCGGACTGGAGTGATCAAATAGGTTCATATGGGAGTAGGTGGTCCTTAAGGTATGTCAGCCCTAAGCCATATAGTGCTTTAAAGGTACCCGCACTTTAAATTGGGCCTGGAAGCAAATAGGGAGTCAGTATGGGTAGAACAAGACTGGAGTGATATGGCTCCTATGACCCATTCCAGTGTAAATTCTGGCCTCAGCATTTGCACCAGTTGAAGTCTCCAGACAAGGGCAACCTCACACACAGCATATTGCAGTATGCTGTTACCAGGGCATACTCCTCTGTGGCACAATCTTTTTTGCCCAGGAAAGGCTGCAGCTGGCTCACCAGCCACCACTAACACCTGCTTTTCCAGAAGGAGGCCTGGGTCCTGTAGTACCCTCAAGCTATGTACTTGCTCCTTTAAGAAAGAGTGCAATACCAGCCAGAACTGGAGATATCTCAATTCCTGGGTCAATCCTTGTGGGACCCTGTTGGCCAGAGGCCAAGTAGCAGTTCCCCAGCACCTCACTCTAAAACTTACCTTCCAGGCAGGACCAAAACCACCACAGAATTCCAGTGCTAATCCCAAAAGGCAATCCCAGAGGAATACCAAGATCAATGGTATCAAAAGCAACCTATAAGTCCAGAATAAACAACAGGGTCTCAGTTCATCTGTCCATCTCTGGTACAGGTCATCCAAGGTTGTTTCAGTACCACAGTCAGACCTGAAACTGATCAAACAATCTGTTTCATCTGGGAATCCTTGGATTGCCCAGCCATTCAATTATCTTGCTCAAGAATGGTACATTTCAGACTGAACAACAAATATTCAAGTCTCCTGGGTTCTGAGTAGATTTCTTTTGGAGAGGTTACACCACTGTCTATTTCAAGGCAGGGGCAATTACCCGCACTCTCAAAGAGAAATTACTGTCTCTTGAACCCAGTCTGCCAGTACACCCCCACACAGATTTAAGTAACCTGGAGGGGCAAGAGTCATTCAAGGGAGTCATAAACTTCCAACAATCCTGTCCATATCCTCGAACTGAAAGGTATCCCAAACTGGACAAGCTGGTACCATTAACCTGTTACTTTTTGCAAAGTTTTCTGTAGCAGAAATTGCTACAGAAACAGGCACTGATAGGCCTATTCGCTATGATGACCAAATGGCATTTCCATGTTCAATACCAATACAGGGGGGGCGGCACTTGTAGTTTTTCTAGGTGAAACCAGTTGGCTACTGTGTTAAACAGGAAGCTGGACTAGATGCACCATTGGTCAAATCCAGCATGGCTGCTTTTTATGTTCTTGCTTAAAACTAAATATACTGAATTGGAGAGCAATGCCAGAGAGAAAGCCACATATATTTTTATTTTCTACAAAAAAAATCAGGGAAGCATCCAGGCTCTCAAATAAATATAGTATAGCAAGCCTCTAACTATGCAAAATTTTGGTGTTTTTTGCTGCTATTGCTGCTTAGTGTGAGCTGAAATGGGAGGCCATCTTTTTATGCCTTCCCTGCACCACTCTTGGCAAGCTGAAGGGTCACTATAGCTGGCCTAGTGCCCCCATTTTGTCACGCTAAACTGATGGGAAATGATTTTGCCGTACAGTAAAACAGTACAGAAAAGTAGGCTTATGTGCACCTTTCACTGAATCAGAAACCATTGTTTAAATCACCTAGATTTCAGTCTTAGTTTCAAGGGAAGGACAAACTATAGTTTGCCAATTTCAATACAAAAACTAAATATGGTTTGCACAACAGCAGAAGTCACTAACAGAGTGAGTAGAAAGGTTCACTTACATAATACAAAGCTATAGTTGGGAATCACACCCGAACCAAGCTATAAATTAATCCAATTTTATATACATGGGTAAAATACAACCAGTTTTTCCATTTGTGAAAATGGGAGGAGCCTTTGGCCACCCAAAAAGGCTATGCTGGGGTTCATAGGACCTGCACAGACAAAATCTACATAGATCAGGAGTTGAGGAGAATCAGGCAAGATTCACTGGACTCCCACACACCATAATAAAACTTCTACAAACTACCAGGGTTACCAACAGCCTAGAGGAAACTATCTTGTCTCTTTAATAGCAGCTTAACATGTGGAAAAGTGAAACTGAAGCCTTTCACTGCATGGAGGTAAACAGGAGCCCATTAAGTCTCTATTAAAAGGGGACATTTTTTCTCCAGGTCTGTTGGAAACCCTAGGCACAACACACATTAGTTGAACATATCACTGCTGAAATATAGTTGGGGAGGCTACTGTCCTCCTTACAATGCCCTATCAACTCTCAGTCCTTGCCACAATAAAAGCACCCCGGAAACAATGCAAATTGTAAACAAGTGTTTACCAGATGGTGTCAGGTAGTTTAAAATCACGCAAACTTTCGAATAAGCATCTATGTTCTAACAGGTTCATTAGTTTAATACCACAATTATATGGAAAAAGAATAGAAGTATTTGAAATATTTTCAAAGGTAAGAAAATTAGAACATCAATGGAAAACAAGTAGTGATTTTTTTTCTATCAACTTTCCAAGTTAGAATACTTTCCTTGTGCACTGCAGCCTTTATAATTATCAAAGTATTGTGCAATTTCTCTTCTGTGACAAACGTAATGTGAGAGAAGATCGGTGAAGAAAATTAGGACATAAAAAATTCCTAATCAGATAAAAGCTATTCATTCACCAGTGATAACAGTAGCAGCTTCTCTTCTGCCACTATCCGCACCTTTGTACAACTCCCTAAGTCTCCCTACTAGATACACCATATATAACATCATCATGTCCACATAATACAATGAGGTATATTGCAAATATAAAGAGAACTTTGAAGAAATTTATGAAGCATTTCACTCAAGCTTTATTGAAGGCTGCCAAAGGCTGAGGATCTTATACACAACAACTAGGAAATAAATTTTTCTAAAAGTAAAGAAAGTCTTACTTCTCAATAAATAAGCTTATGATAATGCTGAATATAGTTTTGTAGCGGATTATAATATCAAGTAATACACCTAAAACGTTAAGAGTGTTTTTCACAGACTATTACAAGATTAAAAAACAGACTTTAAAAGTACTAGCAAAATTTGCAAATTGTCTTTGTTTCAACTTTGTGAGCTACAACACCAATTAACTCTAAGAACTGAAAGTAAAATTGCACTACGCTTGGTATGCAATAATGACATTAAAATATAGCAGCTTTAGAAGAAAGGACAATTATTAAAGGAAGAGGTAACTAAGGCTGAAATCCTAGCACTAAGCCCCACTGAATAAAGTGAGAGTTACTTCTGAATAGACGTAGATTTTAAGTATGAAGGTGTTCTTATTTTATGGTTCATCTCTGTCTCTGCATTTGCTGTATAAGATATAAGGAAATAAATTACAAAGAACTGAAAGTTTACTAGGGTATATTGTTATTATCATCTAAATATACTATCAGCATCATTTGGAAGTGCAACAAAATAAAAGCTTTGCTCACTGAGCACTAAATTCTTTTGAATGCCCTTGTTGTACCTTGAGAAAACAGTACCAGCAAGAGAACCACATATGTTAAAAGCCTTCAGTATCTGACTTGGAGACCCTTCCGAAAACTCGCTGTATACTAATCCCTTTCACTGTCTGCCACATTTAATATGTTCGCATACATGGCATCATAATATAAAGCTTTCACACTGCTTAGTCCGGTTCTTCTGAACAACCTGCTCTAATCAGAATTTGGAGTGATACCAATTCTGTCCTGTCTTTTGTAAGCTAAGCCAATGCAAAAGCAGTATTTTATAGAAGGGAGATCGATTTCTGTACCAAACAATATAGCTGGTATACCACTTTGGGAATATCCAGAAAACCTTTTAAGAAACTGATTTTGTATTCTACAATCATTCAAGCCTCACAGTTCTGCTTCATAATCTTACCAACAAACTCCATACAAAACTTAATTGTAGGATCACTAGATTATTCTAAGATGAGTTCAGAACAGCCTGCACTGAGTGAAAATATCTGTTGCTAATTTGTGCCCTTTCCAGGACAGATGTTCATTTAAATCTCCAAGTATTTCAAGCAGTGGACCAAACTGAAAGCCAAGAAAAAGACAAAAGGGTGGGGGGAACCAACCTGAAAATCAAGTTAGGAACCAAAAGGTTGAGCAAAAAGAAAATAAAATTAAGCTATTTATTACACAGTGCACAGGATCTTAGGGTTTTAAATAACATATATAAGGAACCATTACAAACTCAGATCATACTATACAGTATATGAAACTACACGTTCAATAAGAAAAAATCACAATAATGGTTATACGTTAACCAAAAGACCCAATGCGTTTTGGCTTTCTTCAGTGGTCAAAATTATACTAACACACAAAACTATATCAGTACAAAAATATTTCCCTCTCAGGCCAGGCAGTTTGTATATGAGTCACTAAAAAAGCGAAGCTCCAGTTAATAGTTGTAATAGGTTCTGCATAAACTGAGGAGCCCTCACTCATCATGAGACATGACCAAGACCTCGGTCTCTAGTTTGCACATGAACACACACTGGGAATTCAATTATGGCTCAGAACAGAATGGTAGTTCTTTGTAACCTTCTCTGATGAGCGAGGGTAACACAGGTAAATAATTTTACAATGGTAGTATTGAGACAGTTTCGCATGTCCTTCTTTATTGCCAACTATATGCAGACTTGTGTCTCAAATATTTAAACGCAGAATTAATTAATATGAGGGGCTTCCTGGATTCCTTAAAGGTCTTTCACCTTCTGAATGACTCCCTGCCTAAAACCATCGAGAATGTAGCAATGTTTCTCTGTACGGCTATAAAATTCCATCAGGCGTGATTCTAGAAGTAACTTTGTTTTTCTATGTTTCCTGTATTGTGTACACTGTGCCAACTGATGCCAATAAAGGCTAACTGAACTGAACTGACAATGAACTGCTGTGTTGTCAAATATGGAATCTACTTTGAAATTTCTTCAAAATAATCAAAATGATAACAGGGCAGAAAAACCATTATGGATTCTAATACCTGAAAGGGAACAGTAACTCAAGGTAGACAACTACAAAAGCTACGTTAACAATTGTACAACTGTAGTCTGCTCTTCCCTTCTAGTTTTGCTGACAACCTACATTTTTTACCCTTAAACTGAAACCTCTCTCAAGTATACCCCGGATAAGGTCACAAACTTTTCCCCTGGATTCAGACAGGGCAGGGAAACAGAAGTTTTGAGGGCAGTGTTTCATGTCATTTAGCTATATGTGAATCCAAGATGAAACACAGGGATACTGGCGATGCAGACAGAAATGTTTAAAGGTTTGCGTGCACGAACACACAATCAACATGAGAAATGACCAAGACAAAACAGTAGAAATAGTTAGGATTATCATATAACTGGCATCGCACAGAAACATTGTGTGATGAGGCACATTCCCAGAATACATGCCTAGATAGATATATTCCTGTTCAGAAAGGTAAGTACAAAAAGAGATGTCTGAATGTCTTTAAGATACAGTAAACATGCATGCAGTCACAGGTTCCAAATGAAACCTTAGAGAAGTAGACACACACACCATCCAAGAAGTTTACCATGTGATATGGGAGGCCACTATTCAAAGAATTCAAATCCATAGACCATGGGTCCACTACCTTTACAGGCCTTTGGAAGCACAAGACCTGCTTAAGATTACTGCACTTGGTCTACTTTCCACTCTGCATGTAGACCCAGCCAGTGTTGCTTGAAAGCTTGCATTCACTTACACACACACCCACACACACACTGAGCGTTCCAGCAGGCTGGGGCCAGGACTGAAAAGGCCCTGGCCCTGGTTGAAGCGAGGCGGGCTTCCTTAGGGCCAGGGACCACAAGTAAATATTTATTCGCTGATCGAAGCGATCTCCGGGGAACGTACAGGGAGAGACGGTCCCGAAGATATGCCGGTCCCAACCCGCTCAGGGCTTTAAAGGTAAGAACCAACACCTTGAACCTGATTCGGAATTCAACCGGAAGCCAGTGCAGCTGGCGCAGGACAGGTGTGATGTGAGACTGGTAAGGTATACCAGTCAGGACCCGTGCCGCCGCATTCTGGACCAGTTGTAGTTTCCAGATCAGGCCCAGAGGTAGCCCAGCGTAGAGTGAGTTACAGTAATCTGTAACTCACATAAATCTCAACATAAATCTCTCTCCCTTTCTAGGATTAACCAGGTAGTTCCACTCACTATTTACCTACAGTTTTATAAACTCGACAAGCAGAAATCAATGCTTCAGCAGTAGCACATCCCATTTTAATTATACTCTTGAGGAACCCATGCAATCTATTCCTTAGAACTGAGGTTGGTACATATATGGCATGACTGTCATAAGAAGGCTCAGACAAGCCAGAGAGCATAATCAACATTCCCCTAGAAGTTCTAGCCTGACTCCACAGCTCAACTCAGCCAGGAACATCTATTTCCTGAGCAGGTGGGGCATCTTTACAATTCAGAACAGCAGCAGCTGTTTACCATGCTCTTGTGAACTGAGAGAACACCCTGCCCTCTGGTGGAAGAGGAAACAAGCATGCTCAGATGGGGCTGGGGAGAAGCTGCACAGATAGCATTTATTTCTGGCAAAAGCATGAGTAAGGTAGAATGAAGGGATGGAAAGGAAAATAAAAAGAATAGCCTATAAGGTGATGGCAGTGGAAGGGAAGCAATATGCATGATGCAGGTGTAGATTAAAGAACAAGCTTGCCGAAGACATACTTTATAAGTATGTCTTCGGTCCATCAACATTTAGGGTAGGGGCACGACTTGGTTTGCTGGCTGAGTTTGAAGTCAAACTGAACAACTCCCCATCCTTTGGGTGGGGGGGGGAGGGGAGGAGGCACAAGAAAGCACTCTTATCCTAAGCCCAATTTCAAATTTTGGAAACTGTTGTGCTTCTCTTGACTTCAGAAGTGCAAGATTTGGACAACATTCTGGATACAAATTGAGTAAGAAGAAAACAAAGGTAATGTTACTTTCAACAACGACAAAGGAATGTGAAAAGATTGGAAAGATAACGAACTGGGCCATTACTACAAAGCCATTCAAATATTTAGGGATAAATGTATCATCACAAAATGAGAATCTCTATAAAAATAATTACCAAATAGTTGGGATAAGTATTATCGAAGATTTGCAGAGAAGTAAAAAATTAGATATTTCATGGCTAGAAAGAATCTCGGCTGTCAAAATGAATATTTTACCTAAATTGAACTTTTTATTTCAAATGATTCCAACTTACATAGAATAAAGATTCTCAACAAGTGGCAAAAAGTAATAAATGACTTTATATGGAAAGGAAAGAAACCAAGGATAAGATTTACAGTACTACATGATGATAAAAACCGAGGAGGACTGGCAGTATCAAATATCAAACTCTATTATCAAGCAGAAACTGAAACCCCTTGAAGTGTGGTTTTCCCAGGGTAGAACAGCATGGACATAAGAAACCCTGGAACAACTGTTTATCCTAGAACTCCTGGCACTAGGCATTCTGCCAGAGCAACACTAAAGGTGCGAAGGAAAGGGGAGAAAGTCTCTCTCCATCACTGCTGTCACCATAACAACAGCCCAAGTAAGTGGTAGAAAGAACTCTTCTTCAGGTATCTTAATGGGCATTTTCTGCTAAAGGAAAAAGTCAGCAGCAACTGTTTCTTCCCCATATTTTTTTAAATGGTATCACTTGTAAGTCACTGTCTTGTTGTATTTACCATCTTTATTATATTTTTTCAGCAGAAGCAATCTCTGACAAAGGCTGTGACAAAATTTGAAGATGGCAGTCTTATAAATCAAAATTACTCTTTGGTGGCAATATGTCAATAAAATGCCAATTGTTGGGAGGAAGCTGCCATCTTCATGATTCAACTGTGAGCTTCCATGGTTGATCACCATGGGGACGGACCCTGGAACAGATAAACCTTTGTGTGTAATCTATCAGGGCTCTCGACAGGCTCAGAGGGGCTGTGGCTCAGTGGTAGACCATTTGCTTTGTAAGCAGAAGGTTCCAGGTTTAACCCCCAGCATCTCTAGTAAGAAGACTTCTTCTTGAGATCATGGACAGTCATTGCTAGAGTAAGCAATACTGACAGTGATGGACAAATGGTCTGTCTTAGTATAAGGTAGCTTCAAGTGCTGTGAGTAATAGCTCTAATTAGCTCAGTCTAATCAAGATGGGCAACCATGTTAGTCTGTCTGTAGCAGTGGAAAAGAGCAAGACTCCAGCAGCATCTATGACTAACAAAATTAGTGGTAGGGTATGAGTGTTTGTGAGCCGCAGCTCACTTCTTCAAATAGTTTCTTCAGATACCAGGTATCTGAAGAAGTGAGCAGTGGCTCACAAACACTCATACCCTACCACTAATTTTGAGTCTTATAGGTGCTACTGGACTCTTGCTCTTTTCCACTAATTTAGTTTAAGGCCGTCATTCTAGAGGCAGTTATCTGAAATGAAGTCCCATTCAACTCAGTGGGA
This sequence comes from Eublepharis macularius, assembly GCF_028583425.1. NCBI lineage: Eukaryota > Metazoa > Chordata > Lepidosauria > Squamata > Eublepharidae > Eublepharis > Eublepharis macularius. The sequence continues at coordinate 23,375,342 of NC_072797.1, read as the reverse complement.
TTTGCATCTAAATGAATGTGCTTAGGATCAGCCTGCATCTCTTTAAAAAAAGACTGGTACACCCCTGGAAGTTTTGTTTGTGCTATATGTCAATGAAAAAACATAGCAACTAGCTGGCTAATTATACTGAACTGCAATGAAGAGGTGCTGTTTTATAAGCCACCTTTCAAAGAATCAACACACTTAAAGACCTCCACGAGCTGTAAGCGTTACTGGCTTGTCAAATAGCCAGGATTAAATTTAGAAATAAAAGACCTCTGACTGGTATAATTCTATTTTCCTAATGTTTATTCATTCACAGTTTTCAGAAATATAAACTTCCTCACAAAAAGTCTATAAAATAGTTATAAGACTAGTTGCTCTTAGTGCACAAGGAGCTGATTTAAAATTCTACAAATGTAAAGTGCTCACCATAAATCTCTATTGCTAAGTTTCATTTCCTTTTTTGCAAACACAGCACTCTAAATTTCCCCACTATTCTATAATATTTTACATTAAGATACAGAGGAAATGCTGTGCTTAACACATCATGTTTGCTATAGTAAGCCGCAGATTGCAGCCTGTCTGGCAAAGTGAATGTTTTGCAACAAACACTTTCAAGTATTTCTATTAAGAAAATGCCAGTGCTATAGATGCCCTGGGTCTAAACAACTCAAAAAAGAAGATGCGTTAATTACAAGTAATGCCATTTGGTCCCAGCTAGAATTGAATGATATAATTTTTCATTCAGCAAAAGAAAGCCATGCATCTTCATGTATCATCTAAGACAGACATGCACACACACACACCAGCACAGGTTCTCTTCCCCTTCCCCCCACTTCCCCATTTGAATGTGTATGAATATGAACTTACAGTTTTACAGGGATGACCTCCTTTTAAAGTCAGCAATTACTTTAGCTAAGCTTCAGTTGCCAATAAAAATGTTTTAATTCTCTTAATTTCATCAGTTTTCCTGTTGGTACACGTTTGTAAAGGAGTTAACAGAGTAGACTGCAGGGTAGTAGACTAGAGCAGCCTTTTTGTTGCTGGAATCTATGCCCATACATTGACTAATCTAAATCTCTTTGATTGTCTGTTCCTGTAGCATAGCTGTGTGGTTGATAAGGAGGCAATTAGTTAAGCAATAAGATCTTGAGGTATATGATCTTAACCATGAAGTCTTATGTGAAATATTTTCATTAAGGGGAATGGACCCTGGGACCAAAAGGACTGAGGTTCAAATCTCAGCTTCAGCAATGGACTCTGTTTTAAAAGCGGGTGCCATACCCAGAACAGTTCTGAAAGGATAACATTTTTTGCTATTAGACATCTTAAGAGCTGGAGGAACACGAAGAATATTGGAGGGGGGGGGGCATCTGGAAATCCTATAATTCCTCCCAAAGGTACCCTCCGATGTTTTAGCTTTAAGGGGCTTCAGCAGGTTTTGTTTCTATTTCTCATTTTAACTGATGCTCAACTACTATCAACACTGGTGCATTTTTAGTTCTCATCAAGCCATCCTTCCCCCACTTTTGATTAAAGACCACTGTTTTCTGCATACCTGAGGAGTCCTCCAACTAGGTAGAAACCTCTACCTTATTTGTGGATGGCCTCACTGTACCACTTTCATCAACCACACAGGAACCAATTAGCTTACTATTTGATATTTAAATAAATACTATTTGATAGAGTGACTAAGATGCAAATAAAAGCTTTTTATATGCAGCATCACATGACACCTTTTATGAAATAGTTGAAAATGTAGTTTTCTCATAAATCTCTTTAAACAGTACTGTCACTTTGTTAAGAAGTTTTAACATTATAATGGAATGTTTTTTCATGCTTATGAAATCACGCATTGGTAGATGTCAGGATCTGCTCTGGCCCAGCTTTAACTTGCAAGGAAGACTGAAGAGTCCACCATCATAGTCTCCACTATATCCAATGCTCCCTGTACCCCAGAGCTTCCAGGGGAAGATCACCAGCCTTCACTACCACAACAAGATCGAGCAGAGCAATCAGATCAAGAATCCCATTGGTGTACCCAGATACCTCCAGCAGCCTCAAGGCCTCTGCTGAGTCTCCAGGACCAAAGAAGATACAGTGCCAGAACCAAAGCCTGGACTAACTAAAAAAGCACATGCCTAGCAATTTGAGTTATCTTGCCTCCAATTCTCCTACAGGATACAAAAAAACCCTTGCTAGATCTTTGCAGGATCCAAAATCCAACTCGCGCACAAGAAAGCACAAGGTTATTATCAGCCTTCAGTGGAGCTCTAGTCTTCACAACTTTAACAGCTCTCTCTACCCTAGCTCATGCCAGTCCTGGACAGCTCTCGGCAGCAAAGTTCCTGCTGTTCAAATCCTCCATAAATGATCCAACCAGATCTTGGCTGCCCAGAGACCCTGTGCCTTTTTTCCTGACTGGTCATGTAGAGAACAATGCACTGGGAGACAAAAGTGCGTATAGTGATGTTGTTTGCTGTTTCCACCTTTCCTTAAAGGACCTCCAAGTAGTCTAATCTGGGAACCAACTACCTGTCCAAGATCTCTCAGTAAGCTTAAAAGCTAAAATGGGGATTTGAGATCTGCACTCATTACATTCAAACCCAGTGCACTGTCACTACCCCTTACAGAACTGGTAGTTGTTCAGCGGACAAGGGTGGAATGAGAATCATATGGTTATGGATAACTCCTTTCTTCTAAGTATGATCCTAGTGTTCCATGCACTTAAAATGGACACAGGATAATAACTAAACAATGAACAAATGACTCAAAGTATACAGCAATAGACAAGAGGTAAAATTAAACACAAAAGACAGTATTTTAAAAGAGACAAAGACAACTATTAGTTAACAAAAGAAATGACTGAAAGTCTTACTGGCAGTTCAACCCCTTACTCATAGATATGGCAAAGGATTCTAGACCCCCTCCCCTCTGCACACTTATAAACAGTACCAGGGCCTCTATGAAACACTGAGGTACATTCCACACTGGAATGAGTCAATGAGAAGGTTCCACCAATGGCAGAAAAGAGCCTTCAGAGGCAACCCACAGTACCAATTATTCATCCATCCATTCATTCAATTTTATTTGTAGTCTGCTGTCCCCACACGCAAGCTCAGAGTGGATTAACAACAAGTAAATACATATAATAAAAACAATTAAAACTCTGGTAGCAGTTATATAAATACAGCAATAAAACATATTAAGACAGCCCACCTTGCACCCTACATCTGACATTTAAAATTAATTTCTACATGGGACTATACATCACACAATTACATGCTGCTGCAAGTAAATTCGTAAGAAAAAACTTAAGGACACATTCATTCTTCATTTTTGAGATTTTAACTTTGAAATCCAGAGACATAAAGGGGGACTGTGTTTTTAACTATCATGGCTAGCAGCCATGCAATCCTGCTGAAAATAATTTACACTATTTATTTTTATTTATTTGCGAAAAAATGCAGCCTGTCCAGGGCATCTGCCCAAGACCAAAAAAAAAAAAAATTAAAACACAATACATTAAAATTATTTTTAGAAACAGGATTAAAAACCCAAGTATAAAAACAGTGAGTAGTTATTTCATCTTGTTGAAATGAGTTCGTCTGATTATGAACCACATAACCCTTGCCTGCTCTATTTTTATAAAGAAGAATTGCCTCTATATCAATAACTGATATGTCCTGCATTGTTTGCATTTCTAACAGGCCTACAGACACATTAAACATGACAGATCACCGCTCCTTTTTGCCTCCTCTTTAAAAATCATTTTCAACTATTTAATTCCCATCTTTAAACTACAATAACCAGGGCCTTAGAAACTCTTCTTTTTCAGCCAACATGAACAAAGAGCAGAACATATCTTCCATGGAGATCCAACACCTGAAAAAAAACCTCACTGCCATAGCTGCAAAAGCATATACATCACACTTCATACTGTCATTAAAATCTACTGTGAAATATATTTTTTTACTTAATTTGTATTCCTGTTCCAGAAAACTGAAAAGAATATGTAGCTGAGTTGTGTGTGTGAAAACAGGTGCCCAAGAAAGTGCAAAACAGTTATGCCTGCACGACCTCAGAACTACATAAAGCTCTCTTGCTTTAAGGACTATATTACACGTGATAAACTTATAAAGACATTATTAGGCCCTCCTGCTTTCATGTTCCCTTTTTTAGACAGAGTCAGGAACTCCCTTTTATATATCCCTTGCTCCCCAAAAATCAGAATACAAATTATCTGCAAATCAACATTTTAAAAACATATAGTTTAATCATTCCTACTGATATCTCATGCAAAATGAGACTTTCATATCTGATCTACTCTCACAGCTCCATATTCTGCCCTAAACTAAAGACTGTAATTCAGAAGACCAAACACTTTAATCTTTAAACTATTTTTTTAAAGGGACAGCATTACCATCCTTCACCAATCTAGGTAGTAATTTCCTTTGAATTATTTACTAGCATATGCTTATACTTTCCTACATACAAAGTAAATGCGTGGTAAAATTGCACAGAAGAACAAGCAATCCCTAGAACCTTTCTGCAAGGGAGGGGGAGAAGTGAGGAGAAGAATATGGAGCACAGCAGAATCACAGAAGTAACAAAGGAAGTAGCAGCAGTTCCCCAAATACTTCAGCTAGCAAGGGCCACAGTAGTCCAAAGAAAAACACAAAACTCATGTAATGCTTTTTATTTAACCAAAATAACACAAAACAGCATGTAAGCTTTCTAGTTCCGCCAGAGCTATTCATCAGAGATGAGGGAGGGATAATAAGATGTTTGATGCTCTGACCTTAAAGCATCTTGTCTACATCCTGTGTAGAATGTTAGACAGACCTGAATAGATTAGGTGATGTTGGCTGGAACTGATATCAAGTTTCATCTTTAGACCCTTCTTCTTCCCAGGAAGATGCAGATTGCATCAGAGGTTGAAGAGGGTGGAGGATACCCTCTCTCTTTCTCTCTCTCTCTCTCTCTCTGTGAGTGAGTGAGTGAGTGAGTGAGTGAGTGAGTGAGTGAGTGAGTGAGTGAGTGAGTGAGTGAGTGAGTGAGTGAGTGAGTGAGTGAGTGTGTGTGTGTGTGTGTGCGCGCACAACGGCATAAAAAGGAGAAAAGAGTTGAATGAGATGAGTGGTATGATATGCAAATAATTGAAATTGCTATCACTTAATGATAGAGCACCATGTTCTGCCTCTGTAGTGTCTAGACAAAGAATCACAGGTAACTGCATTAGGAAAGTCCTCTGATTGACACCCCGGGACAGCTGTTTATTAAAGGAATGAACAGTACTGGGATAGATCCATCAATAGTCTGATTCAGTATAAGGCAATGTTTTATGTTCTTAAAGCAAGTAGAGTGTTTCAAGGGTTGATACATACCACTAAGAAAAGACTTCATCTGCTTTGAAGTCCAATCAACATGCATTAGGACTCAGCAGCTGGCAGCAATTAGGCAAATTCCCAAAGAAAGTCACTAACTGAAGCAAAAACCTTGTTTAGCCTGCCCTTAACAAATTACCGCGTAAAAGCAGTATTGACAACAGCTCTTTAGTCATCCACACTAGAAAACTATACAATACATGAAGTAGGGTAACAAAATTGAAAAACAATGCAACACTGTTTCATCTTCTTACACCAATGTATAATACATACAATGAATAACAGTATATTTTAAACATATAAAGAACCTGCTGGATTGATAGCTTTAATGGATCTTGTTCCATCCCCTTACACCAACAAGTTTATACCCTTCAAGAGATGTCATATATGCTGGGAACTGCAGACCTACTAGAGGACAGCATGACATGAACTATCTGTTACATGCAACCTAGATCTAGTAGGTGTTTCTGTTCAGTTTCCAGGTGGTTATTTGCAATCCAGGTAGGATGTATGTATTATAAGTCCCAGGGATAAACCTGACTATACCAGAGACTTCCATAGATTCATTATGAACACCATGGAAGAAAACTATGGCCTACAAGGACAGATGGCGAGCTATGCATGCAAGTATTGCTTTCCTTCTGAATTTCCTCACTGACCTGGGGATGAGAGATAGAGGCAGGAAGGCATACATAATCCCTAGAGGCCAACAACAGTAGGGCATCCATCTCTTCAACAGGTTCAAGACCAGGAGTGGAACACTCTCTTCGTTTGATTATTCAGGTTTGACGCAAACAGGTCTATATTAGGATCACCAAATCTGGTCATTATTTTAAGAGTCCACTTGTTCTAATCAATCTAATGGCAGCTGAGCAGCATGGTTGTATTTTGTGTGTCCCTGTATGTGTTTTGCAGACAGCAGATCAGCCCATAATAATGAGTGATACCTTCTTGCGCAGGAGTTTTCACTTTGTCCCTGTCTGCTGATATGCGCTTTGGCTGTCTTGGATAACGGGAGTGGCAGATAAGGGAACAAAACAATTAAAAGCTAGTCTAATTGTTTTTAACTCTAGCCAATTCATGTTATTGTTGGCCTTAACTCTCTTGCCTAGATGCTTTCAGATGAAATCCCTCAGACAAAGTGCTTTCCAGCCTTGAAGCCTGGCATCGGTTACTTGTTCTTGCATTATACGGAACTTCCCATTCTGAAAGGCTGGCTCTCTTGGTCCATGATCAAAGAGACTGCTGGAGGGGTTCTGGAATGCTGATTAGCAGGTTGCATTTGTCCACACTCCCATACTAGTATGGTAACAGAGACCATTGTAGTGTGTTCACATGGAACCTCGTCCACAGGACACATCCAATATACACTATCAGAGAACCCTGGATATGTACTAAGAACATCAAATCTGCTGCTTCTGATTTCACCACCTGTACAGGCGCATCTTGCTCACCTGCATAGCCAACTTTGTGCCCTTTTTTTGTATTTTTCTCAAGAAGAAAACAATGTTTTGCTGGCCACTGCACTTCTGTGAACACCTCTCTCATTACGTGATCTTAGCTGCTGAGCTCACTAAGTGGTTGTCTAAATATGGTTGAATCTGTACCCCAAAAGGCATTTGGAGCATTGTGACTCAGAGACCCTTTCCCCCTCCGTATGCGTGAAAAAAGTAAAATGACCTCTCACTGCATCATTTGCTGCAGTGAGGGTATGCGATGTACCACATTTGGATTCTGTTATACTGCCATTCCACAAGAGCAAAGCACAGACAGTGGTACTGGGTTCACAATTCAGCATCCCAATATTCTCAGATTTCATTAAAAGAAAAAGACAAAGTGTATTCTAATCCTTATTGTTAGGATATGGTTCAGTACATATACAGTATAGTCACAGATGAGAGGCAGATCAAAAACATTTTCAGTGGAAGAGACAAATGTTAAATTGTTGAATACATACAAACAAGGCATATCTACTTTTTAAAAAAATGAAAACGTGATGCTAAATAGCAAAAATGAATAGAACATAAAGATATTACCAAGCAGATTTTACCAAGCCTTGATTTAGAGTAACTGTCCTCATTTGCTTCCAAAGGATCCAGAGAGAGATAGAGAGTCTAGCTCCAGAGGAAGTCTTACAAGCACCACAAAACTCTCTTGTCTCTCTTGTGCTGTTAACACCACATCTTCTGAGAACAGATTTACCAGCAAGACAACAGGGAAGGAGCTGACACCAGTCTCCCACTGTTCACATTCCAAAAAGCTTTGTAAAGAACACTCTTACCATGTAAATGTGTCTCACCAATGCCCACTGAGCTAAGACACAATAGCCATCTTAACTAACAGAAAATAGAGTTTGCGCCTCTACAGTAGTTCAATTCAGAAGCATGCTGTTTTTTAGGATCATTAGAATCAATCTGTGGAGGCTGTCTTTCCAGCAGCATTTCTAGCAATGAAGAAAGCTAACACTAAAAAAAGCAAAAGCTTTAGTACTATAGTGTCAAGACATTTCAGGAAAAAAACCCTAACTTTATCATCAAATATTTCCAGAATGCAGCCTTTAGCACAGCTACTACTTGAATGGTCCTCTGCAGCCACATATTCCCTATCTTTCAACTTTCCCTATTATTAAAGAATTCTGAATTTAGGCCCAGGGACTATTCAAAGAATCTGAAGAGTACTGAGCAGAGAGGGCACCACCACCTTCTGCGTTAATATGAGGCAAATGAGATTAAAAACAACAGCCCTGCAAGGTAGGGCTGGCTAAGTGACTATGATTTGCCAAAAGCCAATGGTTAAGTTTTATGACTGATAAGACTCTGGATACCAATATTATTACTGCATTCCAGACATCTCTGGTTGATATTTAACACTACAAACTTTTAATCAGTCCAGTGTTATGCACAACCAATCCAACAGTACATGGGAGGGTCTTCCAAGAGTATTCCAAAAGCATTTTTTAAATAATTAAGTAAATATTCTTCTGTTCAACTATGTTTTTAAGGGGGTGGTGGTCAGGAATACCTCTATAACAAATGGCATCCTGGGACACAGACCATGCAGTGGGAAGCGGAACAAGAGAAGTGAAAGCACATCAAGGAGCTTACAATTAGAAATCAAAAGAAGCAATAAATGGAAGAAGCAAGACCTCCTGAGCTTCCCAAAGATGAGAGGATACAAAATGATGCAGAGGAGAAAGTTCAAACAAAGAATTGTGTGCATGAGACTTATTATCCCTATCTTTCACACTTAACAAAGATAAAAATCGTATGGCCTCAAGAGATCACAAAATTAATACAGCACTCATTACTTCTGTTCATTGCAACCAAAGCAGCTACAGAAAAATTCACACTCTACATTTTTGACTACTTGGGGTGGGGAGGGGATCATCCACTATCTCGTTTCTGCAGTCTGGATTGTTTCTTCCTTTGAGATGCTGCCATTCTTGTACCTATTAAAAGCAGTCAATTTTAAAATGCTATCCAAGTAACTTGAATTCCTAGTCAGATTAACAGCATCTAGAACGAGAAAATGAAATGCTCAACTGAATAATCAATACACACAGAGTACACAGAATTAAACAGCAAAAATAAAAATATTTTAATATAATTATAAAAGTTTTCTAAATAAAGGAATACTATTTTGAATTGGCTAACGTTAGTATTTGTACAGCACCATTAGTCTACATGGCAATTTATATAGTAATGGAAGCAAGAAACAGATCCCCGTCTCCAAAGGTTCATAATTTAAATATCACTGACTGTCCATTTAGCACTTTAAGGCTACTTTTGGTAAAAGCAAAAACTAACAAATTCTTCACTCATTTCCATGTAATACTCTGTCTCCTCCCTGAACTGTCTTATACCAGAAAGTATTTACACAGTGAATTTCCACACACACCCTAACTGATTTTATTTAGCATTTGCCCTCAATTTTGAACAACTGGGTCTTCATTATAACGATATTTATTTTTTAAAAGTCAGTCAACTGCTAGACATGTTCTCTCAAATCATGAAGTATTCCCACAATTAGACTGCTTTTGGACTTCAAGAAATGTAGGAGAAAATGAGTAAGAATAAATGATACTAGGAGTGCGCTTCGGGTTTTGGATTCGAGTGAGATTCGGTATTCCCGAATCGAGGCATTTCAGAAATATCAAAGCGGAGCAAGCCGAAGCAATTCGGGTCACTTCGGGTCAACCGGGAGCACTTTGCTGCCTGTTTGCACTTGCGAACAGCCAGAAAACTTCTGCAAAAGCTTCCCGCTCTTTTGTTAGCAGATGGGAGGGGAAGAAGGAGTGAGTGACTCACTACAGCCTCCTCCTTCCACCTCCCATCTGGTAAAAATTGGTGGAAAGCTTGAAAGCAGAAGTTTTCTTGCTCTTTGCAAACTTGCAAAAGGGCAAGAAAAGTGCTGCTTGCAGAAATTCCCACCAATTTCACAGGATGGGAGGGGGAAGAGGGGTAAGTGACTAGGAGTACAAGGGAGAGGAGGGAGGGGGATCAGGGAAGGGAGGGGGAGTTAGGAGTGTCTGATCCTGCAGCAGCATTTTCATTCCAGCCAATGGAATTCTCTGGAAGGAGAGTGACTTTTTAAAATTAGGAATCTTTCCTAATCACACCCAAAGCGCCCCAAATCACCATTTCCAAAGCAGCTTGCCCCTTCGGGAATCATTTGATTCCAAATCTTTTTCCCGATTCGGGTAAACCGAATTGGGAAAACCAAATCACCCTGGCACTGCACACCCCTAAATGATACAAGGAATGGCACAGAACACTTGCTGTATTTCACCTCAAACCTGATACCTTAGTAGTTAGTGTGACACACTAAGATGTGGGAAACCCAAGTTAAAATCCCCACACTGCCACAGGTTAATGGGTGACTCAGGAGTCAGACTCTTTCAGACCAATCTATCTCATATGCTTATTGTGAAAAAAATGGAGGGGGAGAAATAATGCTGAAAGTTGCTTTGGGTCCCTTTTGGAGAGAAAAGAAGGGTATTAATATCTAAATAAGTTTTATTTACAACTTTGTCATTGTGACTACGTGGAGAGAGGGGCTATATACAGTCCATGAACCAAAGGCATGCAAAGGAACTAAAGTGGAATAGTTTTTCATTCTAAGTGCAGTTAACTTGTGGAACTAACTGTCACAGAAATGGAAATCAAATGAAAGGGGATCAAGATAGAGCCCTGCCCCCAAGATGAAAAAACATGTAACACAAATACCTTCAGCAGATAGTCATTCAGCCTTTCCTTGAAAGCAGACGACAAAATACCTACAGAACCTTTCAGCAGTCATGAGCTGAGCTGTTCCAGCGACTTCAAGAAATTTTACTAGTGTTCAAACTGAAATTTTCCTTCCTTCCTTCCGTGCCCTACACCTCCTCTACCAACAAATATCATGAACTGTCTTGTTCCAGCCTTCAAAATAACCAAACACTGTCAACATGCTTTAACCCATTCCTATAATCCAAAACAGTTTATCTAAACCATCTTCTCTGGGGGGGGGAGGTTCTTTTCTTACACCACGTGCCCATCATAGTTACAGCCGTACTCGGAGTATGTTCATAAATTGCAGCATCGTGGGATAAACACTATAATCCACAATGAGCCCTTATTCAGCTGAAGGGTCTCTCACTCACTACATTAGTTAGGAATGCAATATTTCAAATGCAATGTTTCAAATGATACAGGAAACCTCTTTTATAAGCTTACAAAATAGCTATATGCTTCCTTAACATAAACATTATAAACACTGGGCAATGTGTACTCCACAATTCTGTGTGAATACAGAAAAGATTGAAGTGTGATAGTGGATGAAAAATCCAACTCTCATTTAAAATTAGGAAAATAAATGTCTTAAGGATAACCCTCTTTATACAAAATCAGTTAAATAATGGACTGTATGGCAAACATTCTCCAACAGCATAAATTTAAAATGCTCAAACAAGAATATTAAAATGTATGCAAATTATGCTGAAGAAAAAATATATTCCTGAATGGGACAGTTAACAAAATAAAGCTGTCAAGATGTCAAGTGAAGTCTGAGATGTGGCCAGTTGCAAAGGCTTTATGAAAAGACTGTGGCATGTCGTGCGTGCATGCGCTGCCTATTTTATCTTACATATTTAAACCTTAAGCACTGCATATACTGTAGCTTTAAACTTTGTTTTGATGAATGAATTACAGAAAAAATCAGAACTGGACTCAAGCCACTGTGCTGGACCAGATGAATTTCCTCTAGCCGTACAACATCTGGACACCTCTGCCCCTCCCCCCGGTGGAAGCGCATTTCCAGCTGACCCAGGAAGAATCAAAATTTGCTAGCAAATAACAATTCCCTGTCAGTTTCACTCTTTCAAAAGTTACTGCAAGAGATTGCTCTATGATCTTAGTTTTTTTTGGGGGGGGGGGTGAACACTGACAAATATTTGTCAGCCTTTAATTCTATTCAGATAATATAATATCCCCCCCCCCCTCCCCATCCAGGCTCAAGACAAACCTCTTTAAAAACAGATTCTGATGTGGCATGTACACCAAAAGAAAAAATATTTCTTGAGATCTGGCTGCTATGTATACTTAACACCATCATGCAAGAATAAGACAAGTCCTCAGTTTAATAGACAAAAAACCCTAAGAAAACATCCCCTTATATATCAGTAAGTTCTTATATTCCATTAAACATTAAAACTTTATATCTTTGTTAAATTTTCAATAGCATCTCACTACTGAACCTGGCAAGACTGAAATCTCATGCACATTTGCCCAGACATAAGCTCCACTGATTTCAGTGGGACATGCTTCTATGGGATCAGGCATAACTCTATAGTCAGACTGTAGAGATAGTTAGCTGTCCTGAACCCATTCTTGTATTCCACCACATCCTAATAAAGGAATTTAGCGTAACTCAGGCATATTTTTCTTATCTGGATCAATATCTCAAAAATCCCACTATTCAAGTCTGATCTTTGCGTTTCATGGACAACTGAAACACGTGCAGGCAAGAGGTCTCTTAGCAAGGATGTATAAATTACTTCAAGGGGGAGGATCCCCAAGTGTGCAGAGGGGGGGGGGCACACAGAGGCTGTAGCACTTCACAGGCTCCAAAATAAGATGAAATCACAGGAGTAAACAGAATGCTACAGTAGCAACATCACACACATGCACCATAGCAGGTTCCAGGTACCGCTGTGCAACTTTAGCACTTAAAAACAGCTACTGTTACATTCTTTCTTGCAACTTCTTGGGATAGTAAGAACCAGCATGGAGGTACACAGGCTTTAGAAATCATCCCAGCCCATCAGTAGCCTTCCTAAAAATTGGCTGCTTACAATTCCATCCTCATCAGCAATGCTGAATATGAACTTGTCAGATACATGTTCAAGGAACAGCCACATGTCAGTGGTAGACATGCTTTCCAAGTAAAAGAGCCTAAGCTTAAGGCCGAGCCACAGATGACGGCTTCCCTGGGTTTTAAACCCATGTCTCTTGACACCATTTTAATAGACTGGTAGCTTTTTTAAAAAAAAACACAGAGTGGCAAGGGCCCCTCCAGAACAGGCATGCAACAGGGAAACCCTAGTGGTGCAGGCTTGCTTTCCTCAGGCTGTCTCTTCCTTTCACAGGAGGAAGATGGGCAACCTGGCCAGCCAGCCCTGGGCCCTTTGCAAAGAAGCACTGCTGAAGTCTAGTCTGAACTCCCCCTCTCCACACATGGACTCAGCACTAGGCTGGGCAAGGCAGTGCTTGTCCACCTTATGATTAGAGAGACGTGGAGAGAGGGAGTTAGGTCGCCGTCTTCCCCCTGCACCATCCTTGGGTGATCTGGCTGCTCAGGAAGTCCACCTGACTAGGGCTGCCCCACTGTGAGCCTATTCTGGAGGGGGTGTCACAACTCTGTATTAAAAAACCTACAAATCAATTAAAATGGTGTTAGCAGATACAGGTTTAGAACACAGGGAAGCCGTCACTTGTAGCTTAGCCCTTAATCACAGGCAGCTCTGAAGCTCCAAAGCATCAGGCTTTGCCTCGGGATGCTTAAGTGGACATCTGTTTAAGAGTCAAGTAGACAGGGAAAGGTGACAAGACAGTCCCCTCCTCCCCAAAGCTAAATTTAGAAGAACTTAAATCTGGAAAACAAACTTTGTTATTGTCAGAATATGAAATACACTATTTTTATAACAAACAGTTATGCGGTTTAAAATACTCATGATTCTTAAATCGAATTAAATACTTAACATATTCAATGACCTACACGGTGCTACACCCTAACATGCCTGAACATCTCTTTCCACCAGCTGGCAAACTGAAAAAACAAACTGGAAACTACTAATGCTGGTTCCTACAAAAAGTTAATCTATACTATCTGTGAGCTAGAAGCAGTAAATGATGCATAAACAGAAGCAGCTCATTTGTAAAGTAAAAGCTCAAGATACAAGTCAAGAGGATTGGAACCCTAAATTTCCCAACCAGCAGATCCCATAAAACTTTTCACTCAAACCTGGTTATAATTCTAATCTTTCACTTAGATCTTTATGGACTTCTTAAATCTGAAAAAAAAATGTTTATTACATGAAACAAACTTACAGCTGCTTGTTTTCAATACTAAAGTTTTCCATCATCACTTTTATATTTATTTGAGGGTGATCCACTTTCTTATCATTTTCTTCATCTGAGAGAAAATCCAGTTTTAGAATTCTTCCAAAAATATTTTTTATTACTCATTTGCATTACCACTAATAAAGGAATGCTGAAATCTCGGGGAGGGAGGGGGGAAAGAGAAAAAAGTATATTCCCATATTTCAGACAGATAAAAGAATATATATTCCCTTACTGCTTGCATAGTTACAAATCTCCACCAGAGTGAAGATCAGTCATAGGACAAGGATAGTCAGTAAACTTCTTTCTTCCTCAGTCATATTAAACAAAAGAGAAGAAGTGCTTAGCACTATCACAGCAAGAACACTACTAATAAAAACAGCAAGGATGGAAGGCCTAGGCACTCCAGTTATCATTTCATGATACTTAGGCATCTCAACGTGAATGGTGTCATACATTACATGAACGGCTTTGATACAGGAGCTGCCACAGCACGATCCCACCACTCTCCCTTACGTATTATGTAACCTGGAAAGTATTATAAATCCATTAATTTAAAACAATTTTCTATTATGTGGAAAAGATGGGAACTTAGGTTAGCAATAGCTATTTCACCATTAGTCCTATTTCTTGTTCACCCTTTGACACAAATAAATATTCACAACTGTCATGATCCAGCTATTGGCTGTCAGCCTAACAAATTTCAAAGGTGCACATTAACCGATTCCAAGTACACAAAGTGAGACACTATTACTGATACAACAGAATTTGTACAGAAAGCTTCTTCTTTTGACTAACTGAATTATTTATAGACTCCTGTACACTAGCTTCCCTGAGATATACAGTATCGACACAGCTCACCTGAAGGGAAGTTGAAGAACTCAAATCATAAGAAACCCACACTAAGCTAACTATTCTAAATCACAGGAGTTATTTACAGTCCACCTTTCTCACTAAGACTCAAGGTGGGTTATACTATGCAATTCAATAAAATCAACAGCCGAGACATTCTAAACAATAAAATATGATATGGATTGCAGAAGTTTGAAAAGAAGCAGAAATCCAATACAGAGCTGAAAACAATGCTGAGATAGAATATCAACAAACTGACATATTAACAAGTACAGATCCAGTGGGAGCATACTTGCAGCAATAGACACTACACAGTAGTATAGTCTATATACCTTTACTAATGCATCTGTCTGAACCATTTCCTTACAGCAGCCCATGGGGGGAAACCCTCGTGAAGAACTGTTTTGCATAGTTTGCAGAAAGCCAGGAGAGTGAGAGCTTTCCTGTACTTCTTCAGACAGGTCATTCCATAAAATAGGAGCCACCACAGAGAATCCATGCATCTAGGCAGTTTGGTGAGCCAGTCTGGTATAGTGGTTGAGAGAGGTGGGACTCTAATCTGGAGAACCAGGTTTGATTCCCCACTCCTCTTCTTGAAGCCAGCCGGGTGACCTTGAGTCAGTCACAGCTCTCTGGAGCTCTCTCAGTCCCACAAGGTGATTGTTGTGGGGATAATGACATACTTTGTAAACCGCTCTGAGTGGGTGTTAAGTTGTCCTGAAGGGTGGTATATAAATCAAATGTTATTATTATTGGCAGCTGTTGATTTTGCCCAATTACAGGGTGGCCACTGCAAAAGGCCCTGTTCAGATGAGCGAAACCACTGTGGTGAGGCATAAGGAGAGAAGTGACCCTGTAGCTATGAGGGACCACGGCCATGAAGGGCTTTGTACATGGTAGCCAAAACCATGAATTGATCTTGATAACTGATGAAAAGTCAGTGAAGCGATGCAGAGTGGAGTGAATATGCATGTTTTGCCTAGTTCCTGATAATTTTCTGTAAGCCCCCTTTTAAAAACCATCAGACTTCATTCTCAGGGGGGTCCCAACCCACAGAATCATGGGGGAGGCAATGACCTTTTGCTTGACTGCAGCAAGGCAGGGAAGGCAATGAACTTTTCCCATTTGTGGTTCCAAAAAATCTAATCCATGGTTTTGTTTGTGGACAAACAATTATCCTTCCTGTTTCTAGGAATACAGTAGCTAATACACATAAACATGTAGTTTGGTACTCTACTTTGAAGCAAGTTTCACCTTGTTCACTGAAGCCAATTCCAAGCAACTGCATGAGATTACAGCCTCAAAGTAATTTTCTTCAAGATGCCAAGTTCAAATACTCAGTTAAGGAGTCTGATCTGGCTAAGACTGAGGGCACAACTAGACAAGACAAAATTCCCGTGCCCACCACAGAAACACTGCCACCACTTTAATACTTGAATTTTCTTATTTCAAAAATACTTGGGGGCCCAATCCTGACAGTCTGCCTGATGACACCCCAGCTAGATGAATACACAAGCAGTCTTCTGCTGGCGGAGGAGACCTGAAAATGGTGTAGAGTTGTAGTACACAGCCTGATGAAAATGTCAACTCAGTGTACAGAAGCAGAGAAAAGGGTAAACTCTATGTTGGGGATAATAAGGAAAAGGAATGAAAATAATGAGGTCAAAATTGTATTGCCCCTAAATAGACCCGTGGTGTGGCGTCATTTAGAACACTGCATATAGTTCCAGTCACCATATCTCAAAAAAGGATTCTGCAGAACTGGGAAAGGAGCAGAAAATGGTAACCAAAATGATTAAAGAGTTGACGCTCCTTTCCTAGGAGTCTGAGACTTTTCAGTTTAGAATAAGACAACGACTAAGGGCAGACATGACAGATTTATAGAATTAAGTATGGGGTGGAGAAAGGAGATAAAAGAATTCACTGCCACTGGACATGGTCACGAACACTGGGGGATTTAAAAGAGGATAGAACAGATGTATGGAGGATAGACTGATCAATGGCTACTAACCATGGTAGCTAGAGGGAACCCCCATATTCAAAGACAGTAAACCTCTGAATACCAGTGCTACATCGTAGGAAGATCTTGGCCTCTATGCCCAGTTTGTTGGCTGTTCAGGTTAATCCTGCATGAGACAGGATGGCAAACTACTTGGACAGATGCAGCAGGGTTGTTCTTATGTGGGTTACTGGACTAAGAGTTTCTCAATTGGTCACTTTTCAAGTTACAGGATAAGCAATTACAATGGAGTTCTTGGAATGCACTGAAGTGAAGAAGGGAGCTATGACTCTCGAAAGCTTTCACCCTGAAAATCTTGTTGGTATCTAAGGTGCCACTGGTCTCAAATTCTGCAGTTCTACTGCAGACCAACACAGCTACTCACCTAAAACTTTTCCTATTTTGAGTATAGACTAAAAATTAGAATTTGAAGTTTTCAGAGAATTTTGGTGTGTAGCATGTATAGCTCTCTAATTTCATAAATGATATGGTTAGCGAGTTGCACAAATGATCAGAGTTTGAAGATATTTGCCAAAAAATTAATTGTGAATACATTTTCAAAAAATAAATAAAGCAAAGAAAAAGGGATAAAGAGAACTGGTCATTTAGTATAACTCTTGCCATAAAACCTGAGAGGAGTACAAACTTTATTCAAATAGTTTATCCCCAAATGTGTAATGTCATTTTTAATCACTGGAATACCCCCCCCCCGCCCCCCACACACCAATTCCAAGTGATTAATCTCTAACTGTTGTGGTAAAGCATTAATCCGATATATGAACATTTTTCTCCTATGAAGAAATTTTATAGGAGTTACTAGCAATGCCAAATACACAATGGCGGTTATGGAATACTGTTTTAAAAGAAAAATTAGAGTGCTATATAATATCACTGTAATTATTGACTGGTTTTGTGTCAGGATTAAATACCTATTTTATCAGTTTTATATTTCCAAAAGAAGAATTCCAAGTATGTGGACAATGGGGTTTTTACAAAACACTACCAGACAAAGCTGAGTTTTCTTACACCAGTGGACCTCCTGTCTGTGTCTGTCATACACACACACTTCTTAAATTATGGCTCTTTGTAGGCAGCTCCTACTGCAACCCTTTTGTTAGTTATAAAACACTGAGAGACTGTAGAACTTCTCAGTCATTAAATCCTTGGAGTCAGTCTAGGAACAAAATAAGATAGTGATCTTCTTGAGTGTCAGTCTTTCTCCTATATTTAATATCCTTCTCAACCTATGCTGCAGCATAGTAGTTAAGTGATTGGACTACAAATTAGCACTCTGCTAGTTCAAATCCCACTGCTGCCACTCCTCTCACACTCAGCTCCCCAGCTGTATTGTGGGGATAATAACAACACTGACTTTGTTCACTGCTCTGAGTGGGGCACTATTCTTTCTAGAAGAACAGTATATAAGCAAAGTTGTTATTATATTACAACAACCCTCCAAACATTTTATTTTCCCACTTTTCTATCAGAAAATTTCAAAATGAATGTCTACTAGTATAAATTGTTGTTATTACAAGGATAAAGAATGTTTGCACACAGGCTTTTAAAAATGTTATCACTTTAATGATGTGTGTTTACAGAAAACTAAATCCCACAAAGCTCAATGTATGCTCTACCTAAATTATACTTCTTTTATATTTAAAGGTTTGGCTTTGAATATTATACAAACCCGTACCTCAGAACTTTTGACATGTTAATTGACTGCTTGTGGCAACAATGCATCCCACCTATTATGCACTGTCTCATCCAAGACAGGAGTCATTAAAATTCATAGCACATTGTTTTGGAAAATTTCTCTCAGCATCCTTGACCTCACAGCTCCTCTTTACACACTTTGGCCTCTTCACCAGTCATTTCCCCACAGTTGTTGCTAGCCAAATATTATTTTGTAGGATCTACTTTCTTACTCTGAGGTAAACAATCCACTCAAACATATGTATATACGTGTTACTCTTCATCAGATATGTGAAGGCCACCGGGAAGAGAGAAAGGAAGGAAATCTGAGGAAAAGACTTTTTCTGTTATTCTCTCTCAGGACTTCCTTGTTTTTTATTGGGGGGGGGGGGTTGGCAAAATTTGGGAGATCACTGGAGGGAAAAAAACTCCTGTGGTTGAGCATGAGTGAAATGCTTTTTTTAAGTCAAGGTTTTACTCACTGAAAGTGCGTCAAGACAGAAAAGGCAGGGAACTTTTAAATATTTTGTTACAAAAATTAGAAAATTTAGGGAAACACTGAAAAAAGTGCTTACTACTTACCTGAAAATTTACATCTTTATCCTTTGAACTCACTATTCAAAATGCATGTGAATAGTGAATGTGAAAGACAGTCAGTGTGATTTAGTTGCTTGAGTGACAGACTGGACCTGAGCAACCCAGGCACGATTCCCCACTCTGCCAAGGAAGCTCACTGGGCGACCTTGGGCCAGTCATACACACTCTGCCTCACTTACCTCAAAGAGTTGTTACAAGGGGGAAAATGGAGCATTGGAGAATGATACAAGCCACTTTAGGTTCCCATTGGGGGAAAGTGGAGTATAAATGAAGTTAAAAAAAATGTGTATACTGACTGAGAAGTCATTTCATCCATCTTATGAAGTGGGTGCTAGCGAAATGAAAGTGTAAGCCGCAAGAACCTATTATATTGACACAGCATACTGAACTTATACAATTCTGAAAGAATCGCCTTAAAAGAAAGTTCAAAGTTTCAATGTAATTAACATCACCTATGTATTAGAATACCTGAAAACTCTGGGGTTCCTTTCACCTCAGCTACATAACAAAGTTTGCGTGTGGGCAGGGGGGGAGGCGAGAGACAGACAGACAAGACTATGGAAGCCTCTGCTAGATCTCTGCACATGTCATATGCACTACATAATAAATCCTGTAATTTTACATTTTCAGATCACTGATACACATAATATATAATTTGGTACTGAACATCTAATTTTATTTAAGATTTTCTAAATTATTGTTAAAACACATGGTGCACATTTCACTTCTCTATTAGACTCAATGAAGGAATATGATTTATCAAAGTAAAACTCCAGTTTTATTTACTTGGGAATAAAGCTAATTAATCACAGGTTATTATATGGATACACAATTATCCAGTTATCATAGCTGTCTCCACACAGTCTCAACTGCTCTATACAGCAGTGTATCATAGTCTTAGTTCAGATATAACAGCAAACTATGGTTTGCTGCCATAACTAGCATGGGAGGCTGTCAACCTTACAACTCCCTGGTCCTCCCTCCACTCTCACAGCACCTGCTAATCTGATACTTCTGCTTTCATGGCAAATCATAGGCTTGAATCCAGCTCAGGATTTCAAATACTAGCTTAACCCTGGTTTGAACACCCAGTCTGTAGGGAATGTACAAAATGCAGAGGTTGCTGAAAGAGTAAACATTTTTGTTCACTTGTTGACTACCATTACATCTAGGTTATGTTAATTTTAATTTCATTTTCAAATTATGATTACCTAAGAACATTCCAAATACAGCTGTCAAATTAAGTTATCAATACTACTATTGAGAGCTAGTGTGGTCCCAGAAAAGTTGGGCTTGAATCCAGAAGACCAAGGTCCAAGACTTGTCTCTACCATGAATTAATTTTGTGGGCAAATCACTAGTTTCTAACCTTAAAATGACAGAAATCCCTCATATTGCATTTGAAACCCATCACAACAGAGGCAAACAAGTACTCAGTACTTTCAGTTTGCAGTACTTTTAGTTTGCAATATAAGTACTGAGAGTAATAGCTATAAACTATTAGAATGCAATTCTAAAGACACTTTTCTGGGAGTAAGCCCCATTGAATAGACTTGAGTAGGATTCTGAGTAGATTTGCTTAGGCCTGCTCTCTTAAGTGCAAGCCTAAGCACTAAAGTGCAACCATTTAAATTTGTCTATATGAAAATAGCATTAAAAATAGTAGTTTTGCTACATGTAAAACAGGCTAGTTCCAGCAATCTTTCCTCATACTCTCAAAAAGCTAACAACTAGAGATGGGAACAAATTGAAATATGAACCAAAATTCGTGATGAACCAGGCCAGTTCATGGTTCGTGAACCAGCAGTTCATCAGATCCCATTTCTGACGAACTGCCACGAACTTTAGGCTGGATCGTTTAGTTCATTTTTCAGTTCATCACCGCAGACAGCCTGGCGCTGATCAATCAGTTTCCTAGGCAACAGGGGATGGACTTCCTGCAGACCTGCTGACCCCGATCAACTAGTTTCCTAGGCAACAGGGAATGGACTTCCTGCAGACCCGGAAGTGACATTTTCACTAACCAAAACTAACTGATTCGTGAACCAAGACAGGTTCGTGCAAGTTCATGGTTCGTGAAATGTGACGAACCACGAACTGCATGGTTTGGTTTTTTTCTGGTTTGTGCCCATCTCTACTAACAACTAAGATCTAGAGCAGGCCTATGCAGATGGAGAAATGGAGTAATATAAACAGCAGTAGGGTTGAGTTCTCAGTGGTTGCGACAAAGCATTAGGTGAAGTAAATGTGTTTCAAACTGGGGCACAATTGTAAAAGGAAAACCTGTTTCTCATAGAAGACACTGAGATCACCAGGAACATATTTAGCCTCTGCCCTAATATGTCCCTCCACTTGACTTTATTTTTTCCCACATAAGTGCATGGTCACCAATCATTTCTATGTGGAAAAGCTTGTTTAGGGATACAGAAGCAGGAGGGGGGAGTGAAGAAGGAAATGCAAAGCATTATTTATCCTCCATCCATCCAAAAAAGCCTGGCAGACAAAATCCATATAGCACTTTTCATACAGCTCTTGTTCCAGGCCTATAGTTATCCTAGACCTCTCTTCCTCCTGTAATGATATATTTTCCCACTTTAGGTGCAAAGTAATGCATGTGTCTGTAGTCCAACATATATTATGCTTTTTTCAACATACATATGTGTGTTTCAAAGAAGCATATATGGATTTATCCCATCTCTCCTCCTGAGAAATATGGGTGGGAGACTATGACTGGCCAAATGTCACCATGAGAGCTTCATGACTGAGCAAAACTTGAATCCAGGTATCCCTTGCCTACATCTAGCAATCTACCTGATATTTATCACTGATTGGTTAGGACTCATTTATAAGTCATACCTGTTCCCAAGGAAGGATACACTATTTGCACTGCCACAATTTTGTTTGGGTTTCTTTAACAATAGAGAGAGGTAGAACGAGAAAGAAGCCTGGACACGAAGGAACACACAGTGCTTTTGTTTTTAACATTGGTGTAGAATGAGGTATTTTGGTAGGTGTTTGTTTTCCAGTCCCTGCATGACAAACCGCATTTGCAACTACTTGAAAATATGACAGTCCTTCGTTTCCTTGCATCTAGTCACTCTAAAGAAAGGGGAGAATGTCAGCAAATACAGTCTGGAATTAAAGAACAGTCTTGAATCCGAAGAGGCTGAAGACTTAATGTGTTATACTACACCACCTTGCAATCACACACACAGTTATATTTATACAGTTAAAATAAAGCATCTATACTTCAATAAAAGGTCAAGCCCTTATCCTCAATTGCTTACCCCTAATATCCTACAGTAATGATCTGATACATATGTATATTTTGCAAGATGGGATGGAACAAGATTTACATTTGACCTTGCAGAAGCATTTGTTTATGTTAATTTACATTCAATAAAGGGTGTTACTGAAGAATTATATATGCCAAGCTTCAGCGAGCAAAAAGTTTTTAGAGTCATAGATATAAATCCAGCTTAACAAATAATGTCAGGGAAAGCATACAGTTAATGTAAGGGCCTTTTCACTAGCATTAAATGCAGATCTTCTGAACAAGACTAATACAAGCATTTATACTGTACAATTAGAATTCTTACGGAGGAGCTCTCAACCTCCAAATTTCAGCTTATCCAAACTGTAGCACAAGCAATGCACAGAAGCCCTAACTTAGAAACATCAATTTCCATAAACAATTAACACCACAAAGCCAACAGTTTTAGTTTGCTTCATCCAACAAAATGCAAAACTTCACCTTTCAATTTTTTAAAAAAGAGTTGAGCCCAGCAATCGCAGAGGAAAAATTAAGACCTGATACAGGAAATATTAAAGGACTGTCTGTCTCACTGGACTGCAGTATGACTTACCAGAGACCTGATGGGTGACCTTCAGCAATATACGCAAATCTGCTCCCAGAACTATAAGTGGAAGTATCCACTTAACTCACAAAAGTATTAAAGAAAAATAGAGACTCTGTACATAAGTACTACCAGTGGTTAAGTAGTTCAGCTGCGAATTGGCACTTTACTGGTACGAATCCCACTACTGCCATGAGCTTAGTAGGTGGCCTTGGGTCAGTCACTCCTCTCAGCCCCAGTTCCCTAGCTGTAGTGTGGAGATAATAGTAACACTAACTTGTTCACTGCTCAGGGTGGAGCACTAATCTGTCTAGAAGAGTGGTATATAAGCACAGTTATTAGTTTTCTCAGACTAAGACCTCTAGCTCAAGTTTGGAAGGTTTGATTTAAAATATCTAAATGAAATACTGCCCTTGTCACACCCACATGTTTACTAAATGAAATGCAAAATTAAGAGCAAGCAACATAAATGCTGCAGGCTCATTTTCAGTCTGGTAGTGCTCATTTCTGAATATTATTCTAATAGTTCTTGTAGCCCCTACTCCATAATACTATATTTGGGGATGAGGCAACACAAGAATATATAACTGTATACTTATTATCTAACCATGCTCATACTGAAGACTGAATAATCAACAGAATGGATGGCTTTGAAACTCCAGGGAACAGAAAAGTTCTTGAATTTCTTACAAAAATGCAATCTACACATAGCAGTCACATCAGTTATAGTTGCCTATAGTATATAAAAGCCTGTTTAAAAGCACTTGAGAGAAGTGGGAGTGTATCATTAAAGGAGGATATCTATAGCTACCTTCTACAGAAAAGTTTTTACGTCTAATCTTTTTAGGGTGAACCCCTAACCCATCTCAAAAGGTTCAAGGGAAATATTTTAGGATAATGAATCATAATACATTTAATTTGATTCATTTTTGTTTATGAATGTTTATCCTTGCGAAGACTTCTTATTTTTTCTGAGTGGAGTGAGGTCAAACAAAACAGCAGCCTAAGATAACTAAGAATTTTAAAGAATTACATCTTTAACTACAGCTTCCTTTTCAGAGTCACACAATGCCTAAAGAGTATCCCAGTGACTTTACCACTGGGATACTCAATGTAGGTAGACCACCAATCCAACCTTAACTCACAGGATGCTGACTAGTTTGCAGTATTGCAAAGACTAACACAGTAGCGTCCTTTAGCAGCCACATGTAGGCTTAAGCTATAAACCTGCTTAAACTCAAGCATATCAATCAAATCTTGCAAACCAGGTTTCAAATTTAATACTTACATCCCGATTGCTTTTACAAAACGAACAGTACCATACCAACAGGACTATGTCTACTTCATCTTGATCTTCATGGCCACAGCAGTTCTAACAGCATTTTAAAAGATAATTTTACGAACTCTGTTTTATTGCAGATCGCTGAGCCAGGTTGACGTTTCTTTGGTATGCTGCATTAGCCTAAGATCGCTATCCCTCACTATAAGCTCAAATGATGTCTCAGGTAGGAACTCACCAGGCTGCCTCAGAAAAGCCATTCTCCTCTTCTCAAAGCCTTAACCCTGTCTTCAATACTGGGATATAAATTCTGATTACCTGTATAGTGCTATTGTAAGGATAGTACATACATTCTTTGGACAACCCCAACAAGTATAAAATTATTTGTGGCTCAACAGATATTTTTTTTGACAAAGCCACTTGAAAGGTTTCCAAGTTATTCAGCTCCTCTGCAATCTGATGGAGCTGTACTAAACATGCAGGCTGAAGGGAAACAAGAAGTGTTGCTAGGTAGCAAGTAGGCATTGTTCTGCGCGTGCACTCTCTGCATCCCTGACTCTAGCTGCAATTCTATGCACACTTAATAGAGAGTAAGCCTCAACAAACTTAAGGGAGCTTGCTTTAGAATAAGTGTGCACAGGATCAGGCTGCATATCAATCAAGGCATTTCTATTCACAGTTAACTCTTACGTTACAGTCATTAAGAAGTGCTTTATAAGTAGCTTCTCATGAGGCAGCTGCTCCATGCAGTGACCATCATGGGTTAGACCCAGGAAGCTGAAGTAAATCCAATGCCACTTTACAGACATTTCGCCCCCCAGTGAAATCAAATTGTTTTTTGCAAAAGAAAAAAGCTACTAAAGATAAGAAGAGAGGGCTCCAAGATCAGTAGCAGCTCTTTCATTTACTGTGACCTAGGATACAAACTCATTCTCACAGGCAAGGACAAAGTTAAAATTAAACCAGCATGCTAGCTCATTTGGAAATAATGAATTGAGCAGACCAATTTTCATCCAATATCTGGTTAGTCCATATAGTCACCTTAAAGAAAGTAAAGTCCATAAAGCAAGCGATGTTTGGTCAAAGTAAAGCCAGCAAACACAAAGGCTCCAGCCACTGTTCTCTTATTAATAAATCTAATCTCAAATTTGTTAAGTGAAAACATTGCTAGCTAGAATTGGGAAAAAAAGACCTGAATTATACCCAATACCTAAAAGAGTGCTGATAATTCTAGGCAAATAATTACAGAAAGAGCATCTTCACATCATAAATTCACGTTGCCAACTCAGACGATCAAGCATGACTGCAACAGCTCTGTGGGATATCCTGGATCCAAAGATTTTCTTCATACACCCAAACAATTCTGTGCACTCATGCATATTTCAGTTTTCCTGAAAGCCCCCCTAAAGCTGAATTAGATGTTGTTCCAGAACACCCCCCTCCAAAAAAAAAACACCTTTGAGGTACAGCTTTTGGGGCAACAAAAACTTCAAAATTAATGTGATAGTCTATTGTAAAGTTACATTTTCAGGCATAAGAGTATATAAACCATCTGAATCAGTTCAATGTGGTAGAAACAACTTACTGAGCAATTCTTTTAATGCATTTCGTCTTGATGAAGAACAATAACTGAGGTCTGAATAAAATCTGAATGGCAAATATGTATCGAACTAAACAGCAACTAACAAAATTTTAATGGTTCAACTCCTTGATAGATTTTTTTAAAAAAAATAGCTGAACTTATTTAGATATTTATATGCTGCTTTAAGAACAACCCTGTAAGGCAGGTTACACACTCACTCTCAGCCTAAGGAAACACAGCAAGGTTGCAGAGCAGAGTGGGATTTCAAACCTAGCTCTCCCAAATCCTAATCTAACACCTACACCACAGTCAATCTCCCCTACTGTGTGGAGAGTTTTTACACAACACTTATATTAGCAGCATCACCGTAAGAAGCATTTCCAGTGGTTGTGAAAGGACTATAATGCAAGAATGAACCCTGAATAGCAATGTTGTTGACAGGCCGCTGTCCCCATGGTGGAGATTTATTTTTCCAAGGTTGCTTACAGTATACATCTATTAAAACAGTCTGTATATTAAAAATCACAACAGCTTACTAATAAATTACAAGAGATATGCCTAAACACTGGGCTGCCCTTAAGGCTGATCTGGAAGTTACAGCTGGTCCAGAATGCAGTGGCACATATCCTTACTGGGACTCCCGTTAGGACACAGATACGACTTGTCCTGCACTGGCCCCCAGTTGAGTTCCCAGTCAAGTTTAAGGTACTGACTATGACATTTAAAGCCCTTAACAGACACGGACCAACATACCTATGGGACCGCCTCTTCTATATGTTCCCTAGAGGGCACTTTGTTTGACCAACAAACATCTTCTGGTGATCCCTGGCCCCAAGGACATTTTCCCAGCCTTGACCAGGGCCAGGCCTTTTTGGCCCTGGCACCAGCCTGGTGGAACACTCTTTCTGTCAAGACTAGGACCCTGTGGGACTTGTTACAGTTCTGACAGTAAGAACTGTAAGACAGAGATGTTCCGCCAGCCCTACAGTTGTGGTTGACGAGTGGGCAGACTGCCCAGCTGGCTTCTCTGCTGTTGCCTGTGGTCCACCTGTTTACTTAAGATACTTTTGTAATCTACCTGCCCTCCCCCCATGATTATTGAGAGAAGTGTATTGCCTGTGAACATCAAAATGCCACCTCTTGGATGTGTGGTTTTTAACTTTTATACTATGCTTGTTTATTGTACTCCTATTATTGTTATTTTAATATTATTGTAATATCATTAATGTTGTGACCCGCGCTGAACCCACTTGTGGGGAGGGCAGGTAAGAAATCTAATAAATTTAAAAATACACATTTTCTCCAAATCAAAGGCAGACAAATGTCTATCCAATTGATAAAGTAAAAATTAAGCATTTGTAATGAGTCTTCAAAAACTATTTTTCCAGACCTTCCCAAATGCCATTAAGGAAGAGGCTTAGGAACAGCTCTCTTCTTCAGACCCAAGAGCTCATTATGTCTGAAGAAGGGAGCTCTGACTCTCAAAAGCTTACACTCTGAAAATCTTGTTGGTCTCTAAGGTGCCACTGGACTCAAATCCTACTGTTCTACTGCAGACCAACACGGCAACCTAAACCTCTCTATTAGTGATGTATGAATTATCCTGGATAGTGGGTTTCCCAACAAGTTTTAGTAGCTCAGAAGGGCAAGGATTTTTAGTGGAAACTTTATAACTTCAAAGACCCTGTCCACATCAGTCAGGAAGAACAATCCAAAACTATCCATAGAAATCCCACAGAGAATGCTCCTGATATTGCTGGCATAAGCTGTGTATTGAATGTGTTGCCCAAGCTAGATCAGAAATTTTATCAGCAAAGTATCTAGAAAATACGCCAGGTCATCTCACAGGTTAGATTTAATTTGAGTTTTTATTTTTTAGATCACTTTTCTCCTCAAAGAGACCTAAAGTACTAAAATACATAGAAATCAACACCAACTACTTACTGCCAAGCAATACTTTCACTCCACACATTCAGCACAGGTGCAGAAAGATTTGTGTTTCAATTTTCCACAATTCAGTGTTTACTATGGAAAAGGTTTCAGCCATTTCTTCACCACCTATCGTCTTATAGTCCAAAGGTTTAAGAATCATTATTTCACTCTATTGTACACAGTTTTGTCTTTTACAAAAAACACAGAAAGAAAAATTCACAAAATAATCTTTGCCTGGCTATTCCATTCCAGTGCAAACAGATGCACCTACTGTGGGTTTCATCATAAAGTCCAGGCCACTGCAGCAATGATACAAAACAATAGCTCTCAGAGTTCCCTCTATACCTTCTTAGGTCAGAATGCAAAGAAAAACCACTGAGTAAGACTCTTGCATTTGCTAAAATTCCACAATGCTGCACTTGCCCAGCCACACAAAGAGCCAGGTAGGGCCTCCAACTTTTCCAACGAGACAGGCACTTTGGAGGAGAAAGCTGATCACAGAGAGGTAAGAAAGGAAACACAGCCTTGTACTTGTACAAGATACTGACTTACAAAAGTGCATGAATGACTTTCTCTTTCTCTTCTGCCTTAAAGACTTAAGACAAAAAAAGTTTAAAACAAAGGGATTTCACTGTTATTAAAATGCAGCTTCTCTGAGTGCTCAGTTGATATGCCATTCTAAACTTATTTTTATTTATTTATAGTCTGCCTTTCTCATTGAGACTCAAGGAGGATTACACAGTGTGAGACAATGCGATCAACGGCCAGGACAATTCAATAAATAAAGCAACAGGATATGGAATGCATAAAGTTGAAAACAAGCATAAGGTCATTTAGGGGCAACTGCTATTCACCACAAGTACCTTTCAGGTATGTAGCAGTGTTGATCTGCACTAGAACAGCAGGATTTGAGTCCAGCAGCACCTTCAGATACTCTGAAGAAGGCAGCTTTGACTCTCAAAAGCTTATACCCTAAAAATCTTGTCGGTCAGCACAAGTGAATATCCATTTGCAAGTCCACTCTTTACCCTCAAACATCTCATGCCCCAAACTACCTTACAATTCTTGTAAATATTTCTGACAGTCTTGCCATTTTCAACTAACCTGATGCAAAATGCTGCCCCAGAAAATGCCTGGGGGCAATCTCTCTGCTATGAAAGACCAATGACAGAATCCTCTGTAGCCAAGATCAATTGTTAGGTTATTGGTTCTTATTGCTAGAAGCAAGAAAGAGATGCCTGACCTTGTATTAAACACAGACCCACACAACAGAGATTGTGTGTACAGGTTTTCTCTTTCTAAAGTATTTAAGGACATACTGACTCTTTATGCTTCAAAATAGAAAAGACAGAGGCAATTATTCCTTGGTAGCTCATCACATGGCTGAGTCAGGTTTTGATTTGGTCTGAAAGAGAAATGCAGCAGCATCTATAATATACATGATCAGAAAGTGAATTGAACTTTCACAGTAACTTTAAGGAATTTTACACACATACATGCACACCAAGATTCAGTGATCAGGAAGTGATCAATCAGGAAAGCTTTATAAACATAAAAATAATTGCTTTTTGGCCATCACTGTGCCATAAAGATTTCATAGGCACATGGGCTAATTTTTTTTTAACTACAGTAATTTTCAGGGTTGATTAAAAGCATAGTCTCTTAGTGGCAGTATACCCAAAGAAATGTAACAAGAAAAAAACCATGCCAGAATTACTATTATTCCCAAGCAACAGTAAATGTTCAACAGCCAACATCCAATTTTTAAACACTAGAGATCTGCTAGGGTGAACAAATACTTCAAATTCCTAGACACCAGCCACATGGGATTTTTTTCAGCCCTGCCCACAGCTACTAGACGTATACTTAAAGTGGCATACAACAAAAAACTCCAACCCTCACCTGAACATATAGAAATGTCATTAAAATTCCAGCTGAACTTATTTGTAAGTAACATGCTTAGGATTACAATCTCCCCCCTCCAAAGTACTTAGAAGGTCACTAACTTGCAAAAGACTTCTCCAGCAAAAATCTAGGGCTCACTCTTCAAAAGAACCTATTGATTATTTTCATTAATTCTGTTCACCTTTTATAGCTTTCATTAGACAGACTAACATAAATAAACTCCAAGAATTCTGTATTATCATGTTCTGCATTAACTGACTAACCTCAAAATACTACAGCATGTTAAATGCCTTAAATCATTTATCCCTTCAAAGAAAACTTTAATATACTCAGCAATAACTAGCATTGTCATATTTATAGAGCAGCAGGTCTAGTGCTCCCATTCAGGATTAAAGGTGCTTTGTCCTAGGCACCAGATACATGAAAGGGGCATTGTCCTTGACCTAGATTGATTGCATGTAAGGACCATGACTCCACACTTACTTCACGCTGTTAATTTATCCCACCAAAATAAATGGGGTGCTAAAGTGTATGAGCATATTATGGTCAAGTGCCAGCACTTTTAGCCCACTTTATGAACGTTCATTTTCTTAAATTAAGATAATTAAATGGTACTACAATATGCTAGACTAAACAAATACCTTAAATTTAATTATTTTTAAAATAATTTTCAGTTTTACATCAATTTTAGGGCAAACTATTGGTACATTTAAAACCCTTACAGATGCTATTTGCAGAACTATCACTAACTTACTATTCCCAAATGCCTACAGGAATATGGAGGGGGACCCCTCCCTTTCAGTTAAAGAACACGAGGCTTACCAAATACAATCTACAATCTATTCAAGTAATTCTAACCATATTATTCCCATTAATTTCAATGTGAATGAATCAGTTTCAATCTAATAATAACCAGAGTTGCAACATTAGAAAAGTTTTGTTGTACTTTGATAATACACTCTTACATAAAGCTTCCATTTTTCCCCTACAGGATGTCACTGTTAAAGAATCACAAAACTTGAAGTCCAAATATGTGTAAAACCACAAAAAATCAAACAGAAACACTATTTATTAGATCTAGCTAATACACAAATACGCCTAACCAAGAAAACAGCATATTAAATCCTACAGACGTCTCCTCAAACCTTTCCCCATGCACACAAACACAGGCTGATATTTAAAACAACACTGGTACTGTTCAGTTATCTTAACAGATTTTTTAAATTTAATGGTCCAGATCACAGTGCACATTTAAGAAAATAAATGTCTGGATTGAAGGTGTTAAATTTTCAATATTAAGCCTTGTTTTGATGAGAACACTCAAGGGAATATAAATCAGGAGATCAGTTCTTAATCAAATCTGGAATTAAAATAAATAATTTCCAGAAAATATATACAGAATGCAAACATGAACAACCTTATTGTTACTTAAGTGATCCATGCTTGTGTAACTTCAGCAACAAAAGTATCATTAGATCGTGTGTCACTTTCCAATGATGAAAAACACTCAAGTACAACTATTTTCTGCCCAGTCCTTTCTTTACTACAAACTGGAACTACAACTGGCCTCTGCACAGCACAGCCTTAAAGAAAAGGAAAATTCAGTTATCCACACACCAAAGCAAAATTAGAAACAACTCATGGCTCATTCAGAAATTCATAAAGTTCAAAAATAAAAACTGCTTTTTCAAAATGAAAATGGTTCCTCTCCCGTGCATATAGGCCTGAGGCCCTGGTGCAAACAGTGTCTAACAGGCCCAGGCAGCACAAAGACAGGAATGGCAGATTAGTGGGAGGGAGGGAGGCCGGGTTTGGGGCTCAGCAGGATCTTCAGGCTTTTTAAAATTCAAACTGCTGCCTGACCAATACAAATCACGGACACGCTACTGACTACTACACGGATTTACAGCATTAAAAACACGCCTTCTACGTGACAGCTATATTAACTTCACCCCTTTAAACATGTATCAGGGGCCATAAAGGCAGAATAGCACTTTCTGATCAGCAATAAGAACTGAAGCAACAAAAAAAAGTTACTTTGTTGATGAGATGTGCTAAATAGGAGCCAGCTTCCTTCCTGAACTACAACACCAACAGCGTCATAATGAGAGATATGCATGATGAAATATTGTTCTGTTCTACCACTGAAAGATTTCATTTGGCAACTAGTAGTACGAACTAGTCTGAAGAACACAACTCTTCAGAGTTATGCAAAACAATCTGGTTTATTAGAGAACACTTACAATTCGCTAAGACACTCTAAGGCATACTACATATTTTCCCCAAAAATATTAACTCCCACTGATAACTTTAAAAGATTAACAAAATTCCAGATATTTGATTTGTAAAAGTATCACACAACTATACACATAGTACAGACTAACAATACTTTCTAGATTTTAAAACAGATCCGCTTCTGTAGGAAGTATGGTTCTAACAGTCTAATTTTGCACAATTTTGACTCACCTCATTGTAACCACATTTATCCTTAAGAACCATCAATTCAGTGGGTCTCACTCCCACATCAGCAAATTTCGATTCGCAGCCCTGAGGGCCCCAATTTCAGAGAAGAAATTCCAGGTTTCACTTTGTCCCTTAAAGTGTCAAACTACACTTTCCCTTTCCTACTAAGTTGTTAGTAGGCAATTGTTTTCCCTTGTGAAACATTTGTATCAAATGTATCTTTCTCCTTTACAGAAAGAGAATAGCCAGTCCCTATACCTTTTCCTGAGTCGTGCAGGTGTGCCTGTCAACCTCTGAAGAAGAACCAGCGCTTTTATTAGAACCAACACAAACAAACACGTTCAAAGGGTTCTCTCTAAAAAGCCCTTGAGCAAGAACTAGGGCTTTTAATCGAATCAACACAAATACACACAAGCCCAAAAGTTTTTTTTAAAAGCCAGCGATATTACCCTCCCCAGCAATATAAACACACACAAACGTGTATAGGAGTTCGTCAGAACGACGAGGTTGTGCAAGCAACGCTTAAAAAGATGCAGTTGTTTGCCGATTATACACACCGAAGTGCGTGCGTGCGTGCGCCTCCCTCTTTCTCTCGCTGCTCTCCCACCCGCCGGATTTGGCTGGGACTTTTTCTTTCCCCAGCTCCCCTCCCCAAGTTGTAAATAGGCCCCAGGTTGGGTGCCCAGCCGCTGTTTGCACTGTATTGTTTCCTCCCTCCCTCTCTCGGGCGCCGAGGCCTGTCACCGAGCAAGCCACTTCGCCTCTCCGAATCCCCGAGCTGGAGTGGAAGCGCTGGCCGCCGGGCCTGCGCCCTCCTCCGGGCCTCAGCTTCTCCGCCAAGCTCGGGAGGAACCATTCTCTCCTCATCCGCCAAGCCCCAAGAGGAGGAGGAGGAGGAAGGACGGGGAGAAACAAACACCCCCCCCCCCGGTCCTTCCTCCTCCTCCTCCTCCCTCGGCCCGGCTGCCACTCATGATTTCTCCCCCTCACACACACCACCCCGTCGAAAAGGCTAATCCCTGCCTGGGCCTGAGAGAAGGCCCAGCTCGAAGCCTCTCTCGCCGCCGGGGGAAAGGAAGCCCGAAGAAGGGGGGAAGAGCGGGGAAGGGTTTCTCTCTCTCTCTTTTTACCTGAGGAAAACGCCGCCTGGATCCAAGCCGGGGTGGGGGAGAAAAAAAAGGAGGAAAAAAAAATCCGCCCCCCTCCCTCCTCAGAGGATCCGCCGCTGGGCCGCCGCGGAGCGAGAGGAGGAGGAGGGGAGATAATATAACAACAATAATCCGGGCCGGGAGGGGGGCTGGCTCCTCTTCCGTCTCCTCCTCAGTGCAGCGAACATGTAGAGGGGGGAGCGGGAGAGCGCGCGGCCGGAGCGGGTCCCTCAAGTCTTCTCCCACAACATCCACACAGGCCGGGCCGAACCGGATTCGATAAACACCTCACGAGCCACCAACCCGGGGAGGGAGGGAGGGAGGAGAGGAGCGAGGGGAGGAGGAGGAGGACGGCGGCCGGGCGCGGGGGGGGGGGGTCTCCTCTGCCGCGGCTTGTTCCTTCTCCGCCGTCACCGCCTCCTTCTCCTCCTCCCTGTGGCGGGGCGGGGCAGGGAGGGGACGGCCGGGGCGACGGTGAGACGGTACCGGGGAGGGAGGAGGAAGAAGGGGAAAGGGAGGGAAGAAGATGAAGAAAAAACAGAGCGGGGCGCGGAGAAGGAGGGGGGGCCGCCGCGAAGCCTGCGCGAGTGTGGAGCGGCGCTCGGGCTCCCTCACAGAACAAAATGCCGACCGGAAGTGCAGCGGGAGGAATGACTCCCTCCACCGGCGCCAAACGCCAACAGCCTCCCCTTTCGCGGCCTGCACCTTCTGAGGCGGCCGCTGCGGCCGCCGCCGCCTCCTCAGCCTGGCTTAGCCGGCAAGTTGCCCGCTCCCTCGCTCCCCTTCTCCGCTCTGGCCGGCTCTACAAACCGAGAGGAGGCGCTTCTCTTTCAGTCGCCGGACGTCACTTTCTCCGGCTTTCTGTTTGTTTCCGTATCTGAAGAAGGGAGTTCTGACTCTGGAAAGCGCGCGCCCTGGAAATTGAGTTGGTCCGTGCTGGACCCGATTCTTGCTCTTCTGCTACCGACCAACACGGCGACACACCTGAAACTCTTTTCCCACAATTTCTCTTTTTCATCTTTCCCCTCAGAGGTGGTGAATGAGGAAAGCTGGAGTTTGGAAGAGGAGGCCGGGCTTTGTAAGGGAATAAAAACCTGCGGACTGGCAAGAAGAGGAATAACCATTGGGGTTTTTCTGTCCTCCCCCCTTTTCAAAATACTCTTTTAAACCCCCCCCCCATTAGTTTCCAGAATTACAGCATGAATTTCTAAGGAAGATAACGGAAATCTAAAAATCAAGCTTTCCCCCTCAGTATGAGGTCCATCCTGCTCACACACGCTTTTCTGTTATTGTTAAACACCAAGTTGCTTCTTGTAAATGTATGTGTGTGTGTGTTTCTTAAAAGATGATGCTCTTGATGATGTCAGATCAGAGGAGCCTGGTGCTGAAAATTTTGAGTTGAGCATAGTTTCAGGTAGGTAGACAGGTTGTTCTGTAGTAAAAAAGCAACATTTGGGTCCAGTGGCACTTTAGAAACCAAGATTTTCAGGGTATGAACTTTTGAGAATCAAAGCTCCCTTCAAATTCTCAGAGACCTCTTTCAGATTCTTCAGGTGTCCAAAGAAGGGAGCTTTAATTTTGGAAAGCTCCTACCCTGGAAATCTAGTTGGTCTTTGTGGTGGTACAGGATCAGAATCTTGCTCTTGATTTGGGCAGTTTCCAGAGAGACATGCCTTTTCAGATTGGTGTCTTTTGTAGTAATAGGAAGAGGGGGAGAGAATACATGATGTTGAGGTAAAGCCTCCTTTCCTGAAAAATTGATGTGGTTGGCAGATTTTCTACAAATAGCCTAATTATGTGTTGTGGGAGCAGTCTTTGGAAAAGGGGACAGTGACAGCCTTGAAAACTTACCTATTTTCCCTTCAGGTAAATTTGTTTGTGTATGATATCACTATATGGAGGTAAACTGACACTTCTCATTACTTATTTGAATCTTGATGTAGCAGCAGAAAGCTCTGACAAGCTTATTTTGAAGGGTTTGAAAGGTTCTAAAACTCTATGGTCATGCAGAAGTGACCATTGATGCTCATTTTTAAATCGCTGGAGTTCATGGAGCAAGAATTTAATCATCTGTAATCTCACTCTAATATGAGTCTTTTCCACTAAGATCCGCAAGGCTTGGCCAGAAGAGGGAAAGTATAACCTGATTCCACAAAGAATGTATATGTGTAAATTAACTATGTGCAGCTAGGAATTGTTAAGTATTTACCTCAGTCTTTGAATAGAAGTGATTTGAATAAACTGCAGAGTTCTGTGATAAGCCTTGAATATTAGAAGGCATTGTTACGTAAAGGCCCTCAATCCAACCACAGTTAGTCATGGCTAAGGTTGCAAACCTATGTGGATTAAACTGAGAATGTCCTTTTGAACCTGGTATAACTTGTTTCCACATAGATATGCATGAGATTGGTTTGAACATTCTAAAGAAAGTAATCAGACTTAAATTGGTTTTGGTGGGACATAGTCATGACTAATGTAGCTACTTTGGTATCAAAATATGTTGTTTGTTTTCATCTTGAACATGAAACTTAATAAAAGGGAGATGCATACTTAGCTTAATAAGTAGGTTATTCTAACTTGCAAAGACATGTATAGACTTCCTAGCGGTCAAGGTAAAAAATCTGACACCAAGACAAGGATGCTATTTACAAGTTATTGGCTTTTGAATGGGATCTTAGAGAGGCTATATTTTCTCCATTGCCTAAGTGTTCTATATTTGTGACCATGTGTTTAGGAATTGGGGTATCATGATTTTTTTAAAGCAAGATGTTTTTCATATGTAAAATTATGATGTCTAAGCCGTATGTGAAATGTAGTTGGTAGTTTAAAATTGTTGCAAAAAAGCATGTTCTAACAATCACTTTCATCTGGAGGCCATATATAAATTTAATAGAGGTCCAGCCATAAAACTTATGGACTTTGATAGTTTAATGCTCCAAAGACAGGCCCGATCACTTTCTAGGGCACTTGAAATGTCGTCAGTAATGCACATATCAAGATTAAAACAAGTAACCTGAAGGCTATGAACTTAAATGTTTTTATCTAAATGTGCTTTATGTTTTTAATGGGTTTACAATCTGCAAATGAAATTTTCCTCAGATATGCATCTTAATATGACCAATCTAAGAAGCCGCTGAAATACATTTTGTATAGTCAGGAAATATTTTTGTGTAAATTGTTCAAGGCAAGTATAAATGTAAAGAACCAAATTGTGCCCTCCTGTGGAAAAAACACAAAAAGGCCAAAAAACTCTGAATTTCACTTTCAGTGCAATCCTAAGTAAAGTTACTCCAGTGCAAGGCCACTGATTTCAATGAGCTTAGACTGGAGTAATTCTGTTTAGGATTGCACTGTTTGAGTTACTTCTAGGCAATCTGGGTGAGAATGTAATTTCTTCCCCCTGCCCAACACGTCTGCATTCTGTAAATGCATAGGGAGATAGGTACAATTCAGCATTCAAAAGTATCTCTTTGTGAATACGCTGCAATACAGAGGACACAGAAATCACCATGTGCACTGTACAATCCAGGTATGAGGTGGACACCTTAATTGTG
The DNA here is from genome assembly GCF_028583425.1 of Eublepharis macularius. Lineage (NCBI taxonomy): Eukaryota > Metazoa > Chordata > Lepidosauria > Squamata > Eublepharidae > Eublepharis > Eublepharis macularius. The sequence goes on along the minus strand of NC_072797.1, from coordinate 23,338,516 downwards.
GAAGTCAGATCAACATGGAAATACGACCCTTAAAGTGTAGCTCATTTACAAAGTCTTCTGTCTTGCTCATACTATATTCCTGAATGTTGCAGAATAACTGCTGGTATGCTTGTTGCACTACATAATACATTACTAATTTTATAATGTTTATATAATAGTTGTATTGTTAAATATTTAGCATTTAAATTATTGTTGCATAAAATGTGGAAAACATACTGCAGTACACAAAAGGCCAGGCACAGATTGCGAGGGAGGCGGTGGTACACTTGGGTAAGTTGTTATCTCAGCCAAACCAACCTTGCAAAGTTATTGTCAGGCTGCTGTGAGCTCCTTGAATACAATTGTCACAAGTAAAATGCATTTAACTTTTGGTTAAGTACCAACTGTGGCAAATGGTGAGTGACTGATCTATGCACGATTGTGTATCTGATAATAAGGTTTTGGAATGGAAATACACTCATAACAGACCTGCTTTACTTGCCTTACACATAGACAACTGACTACCTTTCAGAGTGGAATGAATTCTGGATTTTAGAGCGGAAGGTGATTAATTTGCATTTGTATCAACTAAGGGCAGTCTATTGTCGTCTATGGTAAATGTGTTTTTTTTTTATCCTAATACTTTATGTAGATACAACAAAACCTATTCTTCATGCAGTATGTAAAATGGATTTGCCTTTTCCATCTTTGTAATTCTGTAATATTTACATGATAATTTTGAAATTAATTTCTATGTTGTAGTTAAAGGGGAGAGAAACAAGTAAATTGCACTTATTAGGGGTTTCTGAAGGCTAAAGAACGTACTATACGAGGACTTCAGAAGACTGGCACTGATACCACCATTTTAACACCGTTGAAACAAGCAGACCAGTTCTGAGCGTCTTCACGTGGGAGTAAGTTCCTCTGATTTTGAATGCAGTAAATACAATTAGAGTCTTGGATTTTAGTGTCAAGTAACTGCTTAGAACTGAAGACCTATATGGTCAATGGGAGTAACTGTTTGAGTAACATAAAAGTTAGTGAGACTAGGCTCTGGAAGGGCAAGATTCAGATCTCAGTTCTGTCATGGAAGGTTGCTGGGTGATCTTGGGCCATCCATATAATCTCAGTCTAACCTACATGACAGGGTTGTTGTGAGGATAAAGTGAAAGACAGAACAATGTAAGTCCCTCTGGGTCCCCATGAGGAAGAAAGAATAGCCTCTAAATCAAGTAAATAAACAAATGCGTTATTAACAGAGCCAACATAACATTGATCTCTCTGTGAGCCACCTGCCCAATAAGCTTTCATCCATATTATAATAATAATAATAACAGCACTTATATACTGCTCTTCTAGACAGATCACAGCCCTTTGGAGGGTGGTGAACAAAGTCAGTGTTATTATCTCCACAATAAAGCTGGGGAGCTGGGCAGAGAGGAGTGGCTTACTCAAGGCCACATACTGATCTCATGGCAATAGTGGGATTCAAACCAGCAGAGTGCTAGATTTGCAGCCCAACTACTTAACCGCTATGCAAAAGCGGCTCTTAATACCACCAAAGAAAGATTGTAAAAGTTGCCAAGTAATAGTGGTGGGAAAGCAAGTGGGAGTCCATTCTTGGTTATTTATACATGCTATTAGAAATGTGATCTAAATTTCTTATTGCAGTTCGAATCATGCCTCAAGGTTGTTAAATTTATTAACAAGTCATCAAAGATCCTATAGGTGCAGCAAAAATTTAATTTCTGTCCGATTTGATAGTAGGATTCTCAAGAAGTAAAACTAAAGAAAAGTTATAAGAAATTGGGGGTAGGGGTTCCACATTTCAAACTGATTTTGGTGTGGAAGGCAACTAGGGATAATGAACCACTTAAACCTCCATATTTGGACTTAAATCAGCTTTCTTTCATTGCTCAGTAAACAGCGTCCTGTGCAATCCCGAGGTTGCTTTCTTCATCATCTAATGTGGGACTTATTTCTGAGTAGATCTGCTACCTTGAGTCAGAGGAAAGGTGGGGTATTAACAGGGCTTTTTTTCAGCTGGAACACAGTGGAACGGAGTTCCGGAACCTCTTGAAAATGGTCACATGGCTGGTGGCCCCGCCCCCTGATCTCCAGACAGAGGGGAGTTTAGATGGCCCTCGGCGCGGAGGGCCATCTAAACTCTCCTCTGTCTGGAGATCGGGGGGCGGGGCCACCAGCCATGTGACCATTTTCTCCAAGGGCAACCCACTGAGTTCCACCACCTCTTTTCCCAGAAAAAAAGCCCTGGGTATTAATATGTATGTTAATAAATAAACAAACAAATAAAGATTGCTTCCTTGCCATGCAGTCCTAAGCTGGTCTACTCAGAATCCTACTCGGGTATATTCAGTGGGGCTTACCCTCAGAAAAGTGTTCCTAGATTTCAGTGTTATATACATTGCTTAAGTGGAACTTCATATAAAGAGTTTTGGAGAACCTGCAGAAAATGAAAAAGAAGTTAGAGTTGAATAAATAAAACATGTATTTAGACTTATTTTCCTAACGGAGCGTGAAAGGAGTACTTTTCTTGCTGTTTGCAAAGCGGGAAAACCCAATCATTGAGTACACACCCCTAGTGCTGAGAACACTTCCCTGACGGTAAGCCCATTGAATACACCCGACCTGAGTAGGATTCTGTGCAGACCTACTTATGCTTGTTTTCTAAGCGTGTATACAAATATCTCAGCTTGGAATGATTGTATTGTATAAGATTGTGAATGCAGGATTATGTTTGTCTACTTATTTGTTGTTTCTAAAAACTTGATAAAACAAGACTTCCTTGTCGGAGAGCATACTGTCGCTTCTTCAGCAGAGTATGTTCTCTGTAGTTGGCTATTCCAGCATCAATAATTTAACTGAAGATTTTCCCTATTACAATGTTACATTTATGTCGCTTTCCTAAGGCCTCGTCTGCATAGAATCTTGAGGTAGTAAAATAGATTATACCATTTCAAAATGCAGGTGGGGAATGCTGTTTCCTTCATGGCTGAAATCCAAAGTAGAAAATATCATGGAGAGAGGCTTTAGCACACCTAGAATTTTTTTCATAACAAAGTATTTACAAAATCTGATTCCCTAATTACAGTCTTCTGATTAAGCTTTAGATTCCTGAACATGTAACTATTTCCCCTCAAAAATAGGAAAACAAGCAATTTCATTTGGTCAGAGACAAAAAATGCAGACTGGAGCTGGCGCATCTTTTTGGTTTACATAGGAAATGGAAAAGGCCCTTTGAGGGTGCCAAATCTCATAGTTTTTATTTATTGTTAACCACATTGATTAATTAGGACCAAATTGCAATTTATTAATGCTTTAACTATTAAGAAAATTACACAATCAAGAAGGAAGTGAATCCACTTGAAATGCTTTGATTTCTCCAGAAGTATGTATAAAGAAGGCACGTCTATGGTCAAACCATACAAATCACCCAGTCACATTCTTTAAATTGCCTACCACACCAGATAAGACCCAAAGTAGACTTGTTACTTCTGCACTCAGGCGAGTTGCCAGCAGCCGTATTCCAGAACGTTAAAATCCCACAGAACACAATGGAGCTTTCTAATTTCAGAGGATTTACAATGCAGTCCTAAACAGAGTTACATCCTTCTAAGTCCATTAATTTTAATGAATTTAGAAGGGTGTAACGCCGTTTAGGATTGTACTGCCAGGCTCCATGGCACTTCAGTTTCGTAGTATCTTTTTCAAAAAGTATTGATCCAGCAACTATATGTATGTATTTAAAAGGTTCTTCCCTTTCCAAGAAATTAACATCAGTTGCTTCAAAAGCACCGGATATCCATCTTGCTCAGATGACTACATAACTCAGGTATTGTGTCATGTTTATTAATGAATAACATTTCATTTTAAATGTCCAAAGTTATTAATAATATTTCAAGCAAACGCCTGTCAGATCTGTCACTTTTTAATTATGTTGTCATGAAGGAGTCTTCCTTCTGAAAACTTGTTATGATTTGTAGAAAACAGTGATAATTATTCAAATAGTGTCCCAAGAAATGTTATCCATAAGGTAATTAATACAGTGTCACATGGTCTTCTAAAGTCTAGTTATCATATCCAGGGCAGCTGCCAATTTTACCCAGGATTTTAAAAAATTCCTCCTATTTCTCTGTAGGCTGCTTTCAGAAGACTAGCTATAATTTTATCCCTCCCTCCCTCCCTGGACTTTAATTTTATCCTCATTACAACCCTGTGAGGTAGGTTAGACAGAGAGAGAGAATGACTGACCTAAGGTCTCCAAGTGAGCATCATAACAGAGCAAGGATTTGAACCTGGGTCCCAAATCTGACTGTAACAACTTTACTGCACTGACTGTACCACGAAGCTCTTCCAGACAAGAAAGAGCACATATTTATCCTGAAAAGTTTGCCTCAGATGTAACTACGTTCATAAGGCTGTGTTCACAAGACTACAGTGAATTAATCTGCAATGTTGTTAAAACATGTAAATTAATTGATAGCAAGTGCTCTCCCATCTTGCCTGGCTAATGGAACAGTCCAGTAAAGTTCCCCTCAGCAGCATTAAGCTAAATGATTCCTTGTTTCTTCTGTTGGATCACTGCATAGAGAACCAATGTTTCAGACAGACAATTAGACCACACTTAATTGGGGATTATTTTTTTAATTATTGGCTTTAAGGGTACAGATACTTAGACGTCTCTGAAATATTAATATGCATATTAGCGTAGATGTGTTGTTCCATGATGGGATTTTACTATGCGAACATAAAAGATGCAAATACAACTCTCAGGGAATAAAAAACACGTGGATAATGGAGGGAGGGGAAATATAAAGCCCCAAAGAGATACTTACTGCTCATTCTACATTCTCCTCAGAGGGAGCAGAACTTCCTCAGTACTATTTATGGAGTTGTGAGTTCAGCAGCTTGTACACTTAAAATACTATAAAAACTTTTTATTATTATGTAAAATTGTATTTTGTTAGGTTAGAAATGAAAATGGTTAGCTCTTATTTAGCAACCTTTGCATAATTCTAAATCTGTTTATGAGGGCTAGCTCTTCACCATGGGCAGGTGCCAGAGTTCTAGGACTACTACTCTACTCACAGCTGGAGAGAGGGAGAAGATGGGGCAATGTATGGATGACTGCCTACATACTGGCTTTTGGGACTGGAGGCCGTGCTCCCTACCCAAAGCTGCTCCTTGAGTGGCCTCTCACTGCTGTCCCTGTTGGCTGAGGTAAGCAGTGCTGCAGCCTATGGAGAATTAAAGAGAACAAGGAGCTGGAGTGATAATGTTTGTTGTCCATCCTGGAACCAGAATCCCAAAGGTTGGGGTGGGAGGGAGAATGTCCTTGTTACTTGTCCAACTGAATAAGAATTGGGAACATGGGAAGGCTAAGCTCAGTGTCCTTTTAACCCTCTCCTTCCTGTCTGGCGTTAACACCAGTAGTCTCCTTACCTTTCCATGTGAGCATGGACCCAATGTCGAATTCATGACCCCAGGTCCTTACTTTGACTTTGCAGGCGTAACTGCTGCAAGTGGCTGATGTATAGACTGTACAAGTCAAAACTGGATCACGCGGGTGGCTTGGGCCAGTTCTTTCCCATCCCCTGGCTGCGTGCAGTAAAGGAGAACACACTGTGTATGAAGCTTATTGTGTGTCTTTACTGTTCTTGTAATGTGTGCCTACGTATTCTGTCTATGTGCATAAGGAGTGGATGCCATGCATGTAAATTATATTCATGGCTTATCTGTGTAATCGTGTAATGGTATGTATGTGCCTGTCATTGTTCATGAAAGTTTGATTTCCTAGTGTTTATGTGCTATTTTCTCTAAAAGTAGACTCTCAGTGAAAAAAGTGGTGCTTGTGTTTGTGGTCTCTAGCATAGATTCACTGCTTGGATTAGTCTCCGTTGTTCCTCATCTGTAAAATGGCTACATATTTTTACATGCTTCATTCCTTAACGATAGTGCATGCATTTGACTTGACCTGTAGTTTGGGATTGGTTCACTTTCTTGAATTTACTGTTATGCGTGAAGTTTCTTTTCTGCTCTCTGGTTGTGGCACAGCTGTGCTCTGTGACCTATCTGTCTAGCACATTTTTATCCTATCCTGCCTCCAAGGAGCTCCAAGAGGCATATCCCATTTTATCCTCACAACAGCACTGTGAGGTAGGTTAGGCGGAGACAGAATGTCCACCCAGAGATCATCCATTGAGTTTCATTGTGTTAGGACTCAGGACGGGGTGCTGATAAATACATGGTATGCTGCACGCCAGTATATCACAACATTCAGGGACTGGAGAGGAGAGAGAATATATTTTTGTCTTGTACAGGATGACAAAATGCTCCTGTTGACGAGTTCTAGGAATATTAACTGAAAAGTGTTTTATAACTTACAAGCATGTAAACATTTTTCACATAATATATACAGTTCCAAAACTAATGACCATTAATGTTTTATGCACTCTTGTTTCTCAAAAAGCATTTTTCATGCTTTTTATGTAATATCACCACCGGGACCCATTTTCCTTATGAAGACGGTGCTTTATCTTCCATTAACTAAGTTTCAGTTCCTACAAGGGGAAATTATGAAAACAGAATGAAAAATCTGCTAGGCAAACAATTCATTTCAAGATGTATCTCCTAACCCTATACCTATTTACTCAGCATATGTCCCATTGAGTTTAATGGGGGTTCATTCCAAAGCAAGTGTGGAAATTTTGCAGACGGGCAGCTGGTTCAGCGTGCAAGAGAATGAGGTGGTAGAGTGTTAAAAATCTGTGCAGTTACAGATTGTGGGTACAGATTCCCATACTAAATATTCCTTTATGTAAAAAAAAACAAAAACCCAACCAACCTCATAGATAGAAAACTAGCAGGAAGAAAGGTTGTGTTCCTTCCTTTCACTTATTGTGCTGGCTTTTTAATTTGCAGGAAATTTTTAACGCAGGGGAGGTCTCCATTCCAAAATATGATCCTCCATTCTCAGTCTGATGTGGTGTAGTTTATTCTACCACCTCAAGTTTCTCCTACCTTGTTCCCTTTCACGTGTGAACTGGCTTTATACTCTCATCAGGGAACCAATATTTGGAACAATCACTTTTGACTCAGCGGTATTAATTTAAGTCAATGTGACTTATTCTATATAAGGAGCTGAGGATGGCATTAGCCTAACATAAAAAAAAAAAAAACCAAGATAGCGCCAGTCTGTTCGAATTTTAAAAAGTAATGATGAAACTTTGGAGATTTGCAGAACTCTTTCTTGAGCTAAAACAGGCTGACTTTGTGACATGTAAAAGGACTCCCTGAAAAGCCTTTGTATCATTCTGAATTTATAATTCTGTTCAGGAAGCTTAATCCATGGGATACGACATACCTGTTGGTTGCCTTTGTTGGATTTGCACAGTTTTATTTGTAGCTCAGTGAATCCTACCTGGGTTTACCCCATTTCATCCTCAGAACACCTTAGAGAACTACGTCACTATTCTTTACAGCTGTACCATAGTGGTTAAGTGGTTGGATTGTGAGCCAGCCCTCTGCTGGTTTGAATCCCACTACTGCCATGAGCTCAGCAGGTGGCCTTGGGTAAGCCATTCCTCTGAGTTCTAGCTCCCCAGCTGTATTGTAGGGATAACAACACTGACTTTGTTCACTGCTCTGAATGGGACACTCTTTTGTCTAGAAGAGTGATAGAGAAATGCAGTTATTATTATGGAGTAGACAGGTTGCATCCAAATTCCTCACCCTATATCCTGTGTAACAGTTGGATGTGGGCTGTGGATACACCTCAAATTCTGTGCCCAATTCACATTGTGACTGTAGCATTTGTGAAAATGAGGCTTCAACTCCTCCCCCTTCTCCAGCACCACCTTCCTGACCTGAAATGTTCGGGTGCGGGGGGGGGGGGGCGGGGAGAGGCTGTTGCAGAAACCGATGTGAACATTTTTAAAAAAAATGTTTTGAAAATCCCATCCTCCAAAAGGGGTCACCAAAAGTCTGCGCTTTGAATGGGAATTCTGTACACACAATGCTGAACATCACACCTGCAGAAAAACATAAGATTTCAGCACATTTAATTGCACAAGCAGATTAACTGAATGACGGCAGGTACAATTTACTTAAAGTTTAGGAAATTCGTATTCTCCATCCTGCTTCCACCATCACCCCACTGCAATGCAGTTTAGAATCTGGAAATCTACGCGCTTGTAACGTATTGCCGATTAAACATTTTAGTAGTGAGACCCAGCACTAAAAGGGAACAGACTTGTATGTTTTAAAAATTATTCTGTTTCACAGAATTCAAGTAGTAGGCCAACAATTCATTTATTGTTTTGAGTGACAGATCTTTCTTATAACAAGAATATTGTGATTATTAGCCATTCTTGATTAATACTTCTTATTCTTTTAAGGAACAGTGGTGCCTGTTGCAAAAAGCTAATAAAGTGTCAACAACAACTTTCAGTGGTAATAGCCCTTTAGTGATGTCCTTTGCCAGTAATTTTTATTTGCTCAGAAACTGCTCTGTAAAAAATAAGGCATCTGCAATACAGAGGGTTATTTTAAAAGCCTTGTAAAAGTATTCATAAATGGAAATCATTATTATTATTCTTGCAAGCACTGTTTAAGATTAGGGCAGATAGTAAAACTGTTTCTCAACAGAATCATCTAGATGTGTGAGTGTCTATGAAAATTCTTTTTTTTTTAGATTGGCTGGGTTGGATGATACACAAGTCTATAGATTCCTTCCTTTATTCCTCAGTTCCTGCCATATATAGTATAGAGCTGTCTATCATTCATAAAAGTTGCACACAGATGGAATAAATTCAAGAGAGCGGGTTTACTTTGGCTGAGATCCTGTGACCAAGTTCTGTGCGTGCTAGCATGAGCAAACTGGGAATGATAACTGGCCTTCGAAAAGGGCCCAGCCCACCCTGTCCCCACACCCAAAGAAGGGAAGGAGGAAAATAGGGTTGCCAGTCCTCTGGCAGGGGATCCCACCATCAGGCCAATGGCCTGATGTCACTTCTAGATTTTCCTCAGGGTCAGTCCAGTCTAGGAATTGCCAGAAACTCCATGGTTCTGACAATTCCTAGACAGGAAACCCAAAAGTGATTTTACATCATCACTGACAGCTGCTCCCTTATCTCCTAGTCTCTCCTGATAACCTTAGAAGAAGGGTCTGCCTGCTCCTGCTCCTAGCCTGTCTCATACCCTATAGAAGAAACGAAGGAGGAAGAGGCTTGGGGAAGATGGGTGCCACTTCCCCCATAGTTCTAGGGGCTTAGATGGGTTGGGTGCACCTCTTCTGGTCAGAAAAGTCCTGGTGGCCATAATGGCCAATCTGCCCCACATGCTATGTTGTCTCTGCTATGGAATGTGCTTTCTCTTGCACGAACACCTCTATTTGCACATGGCAATGAAAACTGCTGATCTGATTGTACACAGATGGAAGTGCTAAGGCAAGAGTCTGCAGCAGAGACTAATATGCACAAAGCACGTTCATAGGGTACAAGCCTTAATGTTTGTTATCAACACATTCATCCTTAATACCTTGGTAAGCTCACTTCAGTGAATAGGAAAGGAGCACCTGGTGTTACCACAGTGCTGAAGCCAAAACTGTGTACCTGGCCAGTTCTTGGATGGAAGTCTGGTGGCAGAAGCCTCAAAGAAGTTACAATCAATATTCTAAGGGGAAAAGTGGAGATATAAAATGGGTAGCTGGGATTGTATCGTTACTGCCTTCATGCTGTCTGTGCCGTTTAGAAATTTATCCCTACTTCCCAGGTATCTTTGATTTGTAGAATGTGCCTGATGATACATGATCTTTAAAATCTGCTTAAGCTCTGTATTTCTCTGTAGCTCTGTCTCATAGCTGCAAGAGGAGATTCTGGTGATCAGCAAACCATAAAGGGGTCTGTGTCCAGCTATCAAAAAGAGAGGAAGGGGGGGACTTTTAAAAAGATGGTCCAAGCCAATGTTAGAAGTTCCTAATATGTTTGGAGCACAAGTTTCTTCTTCAGGAACATGGAGAGAAAACACACATACCCCCCCCCCCATTCAGGTTCAACATGCAAAGCACACCTGTGGTTAAAACAATGTGGGCATATGGTTCATTTTATGAATTATTGTTGCCATGGTCTCCAGTTTTCTTATCCTACTGTATTTTAAGTTTTACACGCTTTTCTAGTGCATTCTCTAACTCTGTAACCCAGTTTTTTTGGGGGGGGGGTTGCAGTTATATGTTTTATACTGCTTCTATTGCATTGTTTTAAAGTGTGCCTTAAGTCTCAGCAAGAAAGGTGGACTATTAAGTAAATAAAAAAGGCTCCAAGTGGCTCAACAAATAAGTGTGTCAGTGGGAATCACAAACCCAGAGAAACGTATACAAAGAATGTGCAGCAAAGTCCACAGTAAGAAGTCAACAGGCTTATAAGGATATAATTGCTTATGATGGCACTGCTAGTAACAAAACCTGAATAGCTTAATTAAAAGAATGATGAAAAAGAATAAAGGGGGGGGGAGAATGTGCAAACAAACAAAAATGGAGGGGGGGGAGAATGTGCACACCCTCTGGTGCACTGTATCTGACAACTCCTCATCTCTGATTTATGCATTACCAACTTTCAAACAGCAGCTATACATTTAAGAGAGGACAATTTCACCCGCTTTCCCCTGCAGAATTATTAAGTAGCTTCATTTGCATGTTACAGTGAATGCATGTACATCTGTTAGTAAGAAAGACCCAATGAGCATTCATTTTACAAATGAAACCAGGGATTAATACCTGGATACATGCAGGGTTTCAATCACATGTTCATCTGTACATGTGCTGACTGTGACATGAGAATTACTCAGTGAACATAATGAAAAAATCAAGTGTACACTGCACACAGATTGTATGTATAAACAAGACTAAAGAGAGAAGCCACAGTGGTAGAATTTACCCCCCTGTGCAATATTGAAAGGTATATGAGTCTTCTCGGTGTCCCGGTTGAAGATTCCATTGCCAATTGTGGTTTGGGAAATTCCAGATTTTTTAAGGGGGCGGAGTTTGGGGATTGGAGGGAACTCCCCAGGAATACAATGCCATAGTGTCTGTCCTCCAAAGCTGCCATTTTCTTCAGGCAAAATCGATCTCTCTCATCTGGAGCTTAGTTGTAAATCTAGGAGAACTCCAGGCCCCATTTTGAGTTTGGTAACCCTAGCTGGAAAACCCCAAGTTCAACACACACATAAACACAGCATACATTTACTCTCTGCAAAGAGAAACTTTCAAGTAGTTACAATACTACAGGGTTACAATTGCACTTGGAGCATTGCTGCTTCTGTTGCCGTATGAAATGTTTCAGAGGCAGTTCTTAACGCTGCCTCCTTATCTAGGTCAGAACAAGGAATCGCTTGTGCTGCAATATCTGAAGCAGCATCCTAAGCAAACCAGGTTGGATGCTGCTAAAATAAATAACTCAAAATGTTTAAGTCAACATAGAATAATTGCTAACTGCAATAAATGTAAACCTTATATTAATAAAATATTAATTTTTCTAGCATATTCACATTTGGTGCTATTCCCAGGAGAAAGGATAATCAATATTACAAATGGTATTTTTTTGTTGTGCTAAAATTTAAAAAGACAAATGGCTCACACTAAAAACAGAGACTGTGTCACTGTGAACATTTCAGTTGAATAATATTGAGTCGAACAAGCGTTTAAAAGTGTTATTTATTGATTACTGCAGCATAGTTAGCGTAGTTACATGAGCACAGCATCAGGTCTGCAGTCATGGGTGGTTGACAAATGCAAATTATGGGATCAATTATGGCTTCTCAAGATAAAGAAGCATTAGGAGAAAGGAGAAAGTACAGGGACAGTAGAGCTAGCAGGCTATGGTTGTAAAAGCTCTATAGTTGAATTAAAAGATTTTGAGGGGGTTGCATCCAAGTATCATTGGATAGTCTGCTATTGCTACACTGTAGCAATAATTCAGACCTGATTTGGCTTCTCCACACTGTGACGCTGAGAGATCTCTGTCTTTCGGTGCTACACCTCTGAAGATGCCAGTCACAGCTGCTGGCGAAACGTCAGGAACTACAATGCCAAGACCACGGCGATACAGCCCGGAAAATCCACAACAACCATCGTTGTCTGGCCGTGAAAGCCTTCGACAATATACTGATTTGGCTTGTCTACACAAAATAATTCATTTGTAAATTATTACTATAGTGCAACTATTTTTAATTTTTATCATACAAAACATATACAAAATATATACCCTGTCTTTCATAAGGGACACCAAGAAGGCTAACAAAAATATACATATTAAAATCATATCTTAAAAACCATTAAAAATAACAAAAACATATAATGGGAATCAATAAAACCCAAGCAAAAATGTACATACAAAAACACAAAAAAATACAATTAAAACATTGGGCAATAAGGAGGGATAACTCGGGGAATGCCCAATGAAACAAACAAACAAAAGTCTTCCCCTGCTGGCCGAAGACAGCAATAGAAAGGGACAGATGAGTCTCCCCTGGTGAGAGAGTTCCAGAGTTTTGGGGCCATGACTGAGAAGCCCCTTCCCAGGTTGCCCTCTACCGAATCTCAGGAGGCAGGGGCACCTGAATCAGGGCCTTGGAAGATGACTGCAACCGTTGGCTAGGTTCATAAGAGAGTAGGTGGTCTTTGAGGGATGTTGGCTTCAGATCACAGGCAGGATCTTGGCCTCGTATCGGTGGGATCCCAGATCTTAAAACTGCACCAATCAGAATGCAACCAAAAGGCCAGTAATGAATAGGTAGGTTCTGAAGCTTTGGCCCACTGCCAGTGCAGATCCCAATTCTGCACTGAATTGGGCCAAAAACAGACTTTCTGTGTTGGCACCCAGGTAAATCTAAGTGCATAAGAAGGGCGTACCAAACTCGCCGGCTTTGTAGGTTCCTCTCCAGAGCCAGAATGTTGACTGCAAAAGGTAGTGGGGTCCGTACCACTCCAGTCTTGTTCCATCTACACCGACCCCCAATTTGCTTCTGGGCCCAATTTGTGGTGCTGGTTTTGACCTTTAAAACCCTATACAGCTTGAGGATAGCATACCTTAAGGACTGCCTTCTCCTACCCATCCCCTCTGGTCACCTTCAGAGGTCCTGCTTTGGGTGTCTCCATCATCTGAGACTAGACAGGTGGCAACTCCAGAAAGGGCCTTCTGAGAGTCTCTCTACATGAGACATCTTGCATGGGGACGCTCAAGTGTAGGGAGAGGCAATGTTAGCCAGGAAGTGTAGTTTAAAAAGACAGAGCTGGCCGCAATCGCTCCTCAGAGGGCTGTTAATTTCATCTTTGCCTCCCCAAAGGGGAGGTGAAATTGACAGAGCCTTTGGGAGGCGAAGATGAAATTAATAAACCCTCTGAGGAGTGATCTCCTCTGGCACTGTCTTTTTAAACTATGCTTCCTGGCTAACATTGCGTCTCCCTACACGTGAGTGTTCCCAAAACTTTGGAACTGTTTTCTCCAGGGAGAGATCTCTCTCTCTCTATTGTTGTCTTCAGCCAGTGGGTTAAAGGTTTTGTTTGTTTGTTTGTCCATTTGTTTGTCATACCCCCAGTAAACTCTTATTGGCCCTCCTTCTTGGTTGTGTTGTGTTTGGATGTCTCTATGTTTTTACTGAGTTGTTTAAATGTTTTATATATACCTTACTTTAAATGCTGTTTTGATGTTTTGTTCTTAGCCAGCTTGGGGACCCTCTTTGGATTGAATAGCGGCATAGAAATATTATAAATAAATTTCACTTACAACGAAACAATGCTGAATAACTGATGAAAAATGTTAAGCTATAGAAAACAGACAATTCCACATTTTAAGGTTACATCTCTTTTCAAATACGGGTGAAATATATAGATGTACATGTTCCTATTCAGTGGACTCCTTAATTGTGAAAGCCTTACTGACATATTATAGAGCTTTCTTACTTCGCCTCCCCCCCCCCTTGCTCTCTGAAGAACAGAGTAATCCTTAAGAACAAGAACATGGACCAATTTATGGCCCCAGATCTTATCATTTGCACATCAGCTTCGCTATCTTCAGACAGAGAGCAATCAGTTTCAATGGGCTTAGACTGGAGTAACTGTAACAGAAAGGCTTTGCGTCAGCAGCCAAATCAGAAACAAACTGGCAGGCCAGTATATTAATTGGTAAATAATACTATAATCTGTGTCAGTAACTAGCATTGTTTGCACATGAAATCAACTCTCTGGAGAGATCATTGATAGATCAACATGTCACAGGTCTGTGTAAACAAAATCATGTGAGTCTGAATGCTTAATAGATTCTAGAAGAAAATCATTTTCCTGAAGTTATATTTGACTCAGTAAATAATAATGGATACTTGTAGAGCTAATAGTCAAGAATTATCAAGTGGGGAAGGACATTAAATCAGGAGCACACAACAGAACTAAAATTAGTTTCCAGATGACAATTTACCAACTTGACTTTTCTGGAAACAGGTACACTAGGTATTGAGGTGCTGAAGGAACTCTGTTGTAACAGCAAGATCATTACCTCTTCAGATTTTGATTCCTGAAGTCTTGTATTTTTGCTGGCGCAGTAGGATGGTTCTCCCTTTGAAGAGGCACAAAACCATTCAGATTCCAAAATTCAGGACCATCATTCAAGAAGAACTGAGGAAAAACTGGGGAAAGTTCAGGGGAAAGGCACATCCTCAGCTGTATAGGATGGATGTAACAATACTTTAACCACTATACATTCAGCATGGTCTAGTGGTTAAAGTATTGTGCTAGGATCTGGGAGAGCCAGGTTCGAATCCCCACTTTGCCCCATGGAAGCTTGCTGGGTGACATTGGGCCAGTCTCACTCTCCGCCTAAGCTACCTCTCATGAATATTGTGAGGACAAATGCCTTTTGTTTGTTTGTGTTTTATGTTGTTGCTTGCATTGCATCACTTCTAGAAGTGATGTCATTACATTGCCGCCATGTCTAAACCACTCTGGGTTTGGGGCAAAAACTCTATGGTTTTTGCCTCCACACCAGGGCTTCATCACTGACAGTGATGACATCGTTTCTGGGTGCAAAAGAAATGACGCCATTCTATTGCTGGCTTTATCATGAGCAGCAAAGGCCCATGGAGGCAGGTGAGTACCTCCAGTTCCCCCCTCCCCTCTCTCTCCTTTATGATTTTTGTGTATATATATATATATTTAAATACCTGTATTTTATAACTTAATTTTTTTCCCTGAAAACCAGTTTGGATGTGTATCAGAAGTAGGAGAGTAACATCTGAATAAATAATAAATTTGAATGTAGGACTTTGTGCATCTCCATGACTGTACTTAAAGTTCTTTTGTCTTTGTGGTTCTGTTGTTGGCCAAGCATGAACTGCAGACTAGTATGCACATCTGGTTGTCATGATGGCCATTTTAGCCAGACCATAGGCTCAAGCTGCTGAGGACATTGTTTGATGGATTATCCCCCTTTGCTATCAGTGGAAATGAGCCCTAACATCCCAACGAAAAATACGGGGAAATGGGGGTTTCACAGCTGGGCTTTTGGTTTTGCACCTGCTGTTAATTGCACCCGTATTCTTGCATCTACAAATCATTTTGGGCCTGAGCATCTGTTCTTTTGTGTCGATTTGCACTTCAGTGATGTAAGCTTAATTTCTCCCATTTTTATTCCGTAACACACTAATGCTTGGTTTGTTTGGTGTGTGTGTTTTTTTTCCTTTTGCTTAATGCTTTCTCTGTGGACATTAGGGGGGATTGCATTAAGGATGTAATTTTCTATTTTGTGTGTGCTTGGTGCTTCCTGCACGTTGCCACAGCTGAGTAGATATAGTTAGGGTGACATATCAACTGTGGAAATAACATGGAGCAGAAGTAGCAACTATAGAAATAACATGTTCTTTTCACACATGCTCCATCAGCTGTAGCTTTTGAATTCCACTGGCAGAGTATAAATGCACACATATCATACACTCCTCTATAATTTGGTAAATTGGATGTTGACATATTTAAAAAGGAATTTTCCATTGTTTTCAAGTGGCCCAGAACCTTATCGTGCCATCCACTGGAATCCTTTCCTAGGAAAACTGATTTCAATGAGAGGCTGCTGCAGCCCTAGGTCCACTAGTATGGACCAAGTAAGCCAAATTGAATTTAATGGGATGGTCCTGAGTAAACGCACACAAGATGAGGAGGCCTGGCTGTGATTGTGTCTGTACTTAACCTGGAGTAGACCTCTTGAGCACAGTAAGACAGGCAGCCCAATCCTGTGCATGTTTATCCCTGTAGAGGATGCAAAAGATTGCAGCATTAAACAAAGTATAGGACTGGAATGTGTGTGTCCGTGAGACTTGCTTTTGAATGCTTGGGATTGCACCGTTAATCATACTATTGATCACTGGCCACGCTGGATATTAGCAGGTAATTTATGGTAAGAGGGGAAATCAGTGTCATTGTTCAGAGGGATAATTAAAGAGATAAAATGTAATCTTGATAGATAATCCTGTTAAAGGGGGAAATTAGCGAGTATTTAAAGAAGATTGCTTGATGCTAAAAGGTATTCAACAGGATTAAATCAAAGATTAAATTCTCAGTATTTAAAGATCAAACTTGATACTCGTTTCCTGATCTTGTTGACCTTGTCCTCTTACATTGTTGTAAAAGCCACTGCATGATATTGATCCATGGAGAAATTCCAAAAACAGTCATTCAACATCCTTTGGTTATGGCCAACCAAAATATCTTTAAAATAGCAAGCTTTTGAGCTCCACAGAATTCTGTCAGGATGGATTTTCAGAACGAAAATGAAAAGGAGGGTGGGATGAGAACAAAAAGATACTTTGGGGCATGCTGGAGAAAGTCCCTACCCTGCTATTCCTAGAGTCTTAAAACTGAATACAGGATGTGTTGCTGACTTAATTGGATTATGGGGTATTAAAAAGACAGTTTTCAAGATGTACCCAAAGCTGCTTGACCAAGAAGCGAAAGAATATGCTTCCTCTGAAAATATAAAAGCTGGCAGCTAACCAGATGCCTTTGTAGCACCAACTGGAACACACAGGTGGGGATGCTTCAGAAGGCTTCAAGCAGAAGAAAAAGGAAGCAGGGAGAAATTTTAGGCAACGTGCTAGGTAAAAGCAGTAGAAATCACAAATAGTAATTCATCTGTGTGGATCCTACATATGCAATAATAACAAGGCAGTCTTGAGGCACCTTAAAGACTACTGTGTTTTTATTCTAGCATAAACTTTTGTGGGCTGCAGCCCGCTTCATCAGATACATGTAATGCATCCTCACTAGCAAACAGAGAGGCTTGAATCCTTGGAGCATTTTGTGAGAAGGAGGATTCCTGCTCACAGAGCATGTGTTTCTTGCCTCCCACCTCTCTCTGCCTAAGTTATGTTGCTAGGATCCCACGTCCCCAAGAACAGCACTTTGGGGTAAGGTTGCCAACTATGGGTTGGGAAATTCCTGGAGCTTTTGGGGTGGAGGCTGAAGTATGGGGAGATCAGTTGTAATTCCAGGAGACCTCCAGGCTACAACCCTACTTGGGGGGACATTTTGAGCCACAGAAAGAGGGGGAAGGTGAGAAAGTCATGCTCTGTGGGTAGAAAGCCTTCATCTCTCAGAAACACTCCGCTGGACCTAAGCCATTTCCCCCAAAGATACACTTCCCCTAAGAGAATATACAGCCTGTGTTTGTCTCCTGCTTGATATCCTGAAGAGCCTCCCATGAGTTCAACAATGGAAGGATTACGGATTAAGGATGGAAACAGACAATAATTTTTAATAGAGCTCAGAGTGACTGGAAAGAAGCATCACTTCCTATTTCTTTTGCCTCATCGTTGCCTCTGGTTCAACAAGTTTTGCAGGGTTATATGCTCTTCCCCAAACTCACAAAACCAGTTTAAGAGTAAAAGAGTAAGAACACACACAGCATGAACAGTGACGCCATCAACTCTCCAAAAAAGGATACTCGGCCGGTCTGCAGTATGAAACAGGCTAGTGAATAAAGATCAGCTGGGTGAATACAGATTTGATAAATCCCTGTCAACATCTCATCCCTGGGCCACTTGACATGTTAGAGAGAACTGCCTGGATTTCCATTGCTCATCTTCTATAACATTTGATGGTCCATGAGTTAAATGCATCCCTGTGAATGGTGACTGGTTGGGTCTCTGACGTTTTCCATACAGCTTCAAACTGTATGTGAGTATCATTCAGGAGCTGCAGGAGAGGTACAGAGCAAAACCAGAGGCAATGATGCAAAGTTCTTTGCAATAATGGAGAGCTTTAGACCTGGGTGGTTTGGGGCAAGATGTTCAACTTAGCTTCAGTTCTTTGTTCGTGACAGCCTTGTGTTGATTTATTTAAATGAATTCATTTAAAATATTCATACCCTCATTGCAAACAGCATACGTTCAAGCATGGCTGAGTAAAATGTGAAAATGTTGCTCCTGAAATGAGCTTGGGCTGATTATTTTTAAAACTTTTATGTTAAACCCTTTCAGCCCCAGAGGCAGTCCAGCCTGATGGAATCTTATTGGTAATTTGATTCACGGAATCTTTTTGGTCCTGAAAGCTGCAGTACCCCTTCTTGCCAGCTGCGATGGTGGCGCCCCAGAGAAATAGTGCCTCTGGTGAGCAGCCGTCCTTTCTGCCTGCAAGCTGGTGCAAGAAGAGAGGTTTCTGAACCCCCTACTGCCGTAATTCCTGACTTGAGAGCTGGCTGTCTTACACATGCGAAACTTAACGAATCATACGGATATGGGAAAGAGTCGCAGTATTATTTTTAATTTTAATTTATTTCATTCATACCCTGCCTTTCTTCCCAATGGAGACCCAAAGCAGGTTTTGCATCATTCTCCTCTCCTCTGTTTTAGCCTCACAACAACCCTGTGAGGAGGCTAGGCTGAGAATGTCTGACTGACCCAAGATCACCCAACAAGCTTTCATGGCACAGGGAGGATTTGAACCTGGGCGTCCCAGATCCTAGTCTGACACTCTAACCACTATCCTACACTGTCTTAGGGTTCTCAAATTCCCAAGTTGACATGGGAAGGAGAGGTACTTCCATGGTTACTGTAGTGCTGAAATAATTAATTGGGGTAGATTAAAAGTACTGGGGAAATGGTGCCAGGAGAATTTTGTGTCTTGGATTGCTATTGAAAGGAAAACCTCTACACTTCCTATATACCCGAGTTCTCACAGTTAATACCATACGGATTTTTGCAGCCACATGCAATTGTCTTCGAGTGAGTTCATCTGCCCGATAGAATCTACCATGACGAGCAACTCTTGTCTTTTTGAATTCTGCTGTCTGAAATCTCTTCAACTGGAAGTGCCAGTGATTGGACTCGAGACCCAAAAACATCCATTCTGGCAGCTTGAGCTGCTGAAGAATGATCCCAAATGGATAAAGTCAAATCTGATTTTAAATCAGGTGTTTATCTTGGAACATGAGAGACCTCCAAGGTCAAGTATGATATCTAACAAGTTACTGGGAGACTCAGCTCAGATCCAATAGCAAGGATGAGTTTGGCAGCTCAATGGCCTAATCAAAACATGGCTGGCTGGCTGGGCTTGAGCCACTCTAATAATACACAATTAAAAGTTTATCCAGTTCCACCTAAGGAATATTGTTGTTGTGCCCAAAATAATTAGGTCTGCCATATTTTAGCAAGCTTCAAGTCCTTTGCAATTTACAGCAGTGCACGCTGCCTCTCTCTTTCTTTGAGAGAGACCTTGACTTTCTCTCCTCCCTTTGAAATGTCTCTATGACATGACACTATGCTTTCTCTACAGTATAAGTGCAATGGTCACTCACGATCAGTCTCCCCTCATGTGGAAATGTCTCCAAGAGATGACACTCCTGTGCAGTTTATCTTCAATTTGTAGTGATTTCTTCTTCTAAATGCTCCCCCAGGTGGTGAAACAGAGGTACTGTCATGTATTCAATCACTGAAATGAACATATTTCCCACAACTGTGTAAGAAGACATGAACTTAAGAAAGTTTTCACCATAACATATGACTGCATAAACTCTTCATTTTCAGTATGTATGATCAACAGTTTGGGTGGAGTTTGAATGTATACACTCTCTTACACTCGCTGATCCTTTTTTTAATGCAGCATTTGTCTGTGTGGCATATGTATATTTATCAAGCTTGCACATGAACGCCTTACATATTTTTCTCACAGTTTCTTCTACGCATTCAGCATTTTTCTGCTGTCTTCAACCCCTATTTTGTCTACTGTCTCTGTCCAACAAGCCACACTCCTCAGAAATATAAACTATTAGGACCTTTTAAAATGGAAACCACTTTTCTTGTACAATTGAACTTTCATACTAGGGCTTCCTCAAAGGGTCTGGGGGGACTTGGACTGCATGTGCAAGAGTGTGTTCAAATTTCTCATCCATGTTCTTTGACCCCCCTCCCCCCACTTTGGCTGCCTTTCTTCTTGGAATGAATGAAACTGGCAAAAAGGAGAGAACCAAAATTGCAGGGAGTGTGTGTGGGTGTGTGTGGGTGTGAGAGAGAGATTAAAAACTTTTTCATCAACTACCCAGGATTCACATTTAGTTCTCAGGTGACACTATGAGACCCACTGAGCTATGAGCTTGTGTGACAGGGGGATATTGGTTTTAACAAAAGCTGCTGTAGCATAAGGGGTAAGTGATTGGGTTTTGAATCAGCAATCAAATCCCACTACTGCCATGACCTCAGTGCCATCAGTCCAAGACCATAGGCAGGAGACCAGTCACAGAGCCAGGACAGAAAAAACTAGCCAAGCATCAAGAGATGGACTCTGGTGGAGAGCAAGATCAAGATCAAAGCTGTGGACCCTGGAGCACGGCACCTTTGCTCACTACGTATGTGCACTAACAGCAAGGGATTCTAGAAAGCAGCCCAAGAAAGGGGAAATGGATAGGGGCTCATGATCTGGTTGGTGGGGATCCATGACCTACGGTTGCCAACTCTGGGTTGAGAAATTCCTGGAGATTTGGGATAGAGCCTGAGGAGGACAGAATTTGAGCAGGCGTGTGACTTCTGCAAGGTATAATGTCTTACAGGCTACCCTCCAAAGCAGCCATTTTCTCTAGTGGCACTGATCTTTTTAGTCTGGAAATTACATGTAATTCTAAGGGACCTCCAGGTTCCATCTGGAGGTTGGCAACCCTACCATAACCCATCAGATATTCTCTCAAGCTACAGGAGGCAGATTGGGCTGCTATCCTCCAGGTGGGGCCTACAGTTTTCTCAGAATTACAACTGATTTCCAGACTAGTGATCATTTCTGCTGGAGAAAATGGCTGCTCGGACTGTATAGCATAAAACCCCACTGAGGTTCCTTCCCTTCCCAAACTTCAGCCTTCCCAGGATCAACCCCCAGATCTCCAGGAATTTCCCAATCTGAAGTTGGCAACCCAAGTTAAAGACTGCTAGATTAGGGGAAGAAGCCACACCTGCTGATGAAATGTAAAGGCCAAATTGGATATGATGGCAACAGCCGTTGTATCAGCAACCAACATCTACAGAGGGTCTGATCCAGAAATTCCACCTTCTGAGCAATCAACAGAGATCTCCCAGGATATCTTATAAGCTGTGTACCTTAATACAGATCAGGGTGAAGGAAAGGGGCACTTTCATTATGTCTCCAGCAAAGACCCCCCCAACAGGTTAAGTGCCCCCCTCAGAAGCAACCATATGTCAACTCGGCTCTATCCAATATCTCTAAAGTGTATCCAGTTCCTCTAAAACATCAGCCTTCATATATTATCTTTTTCTTTAAGCCCCAGAATTCCCCAAAGATAATATATGTTAGGCCACACCACGTGCACATACAATGGAGGGGGGCTCTATTTTTTATTACCTCAGAAAAGGAACTGAACTACACTCCCCACCCCTTACCTGATTGTACTTTGTCATGTCAAGAAATTTCCTTCCCCTCCCAGCATCTTTCTGGTACTGTAGCTGGGCTGGAAGACAAGAACCTGTGGGAAGGTAAGACACCAAAGACTTCAGGTTCCCTTACCCATACAAACTTGTGTTATACAAATTAGACATTCTTTCCACCCCCTCAATAGTAGCTGGAAAACAAATGCCGCCCCCCCCCATCAGTGTGACCATAAAGACAGAACAGATAACACCAGGGTCCAGCATCTATACTTCTCTGAATACCCAGAGACTGGCTTTCTTTCCAAAAGCCCAAATAATGCAAGCAGGGAGTAAGTTGCTACAACGAAGAGGAAAAATTCCGCAGACCAGGTGCTTGCTTCCCTCAGTAGGATGAAAGAGGATTAGGGAGGCGCCTACACCTGTCAGGTGTGTTTCCACAGGCATCAGACAGTCAGAGTCCCTTCACAACAAAAGTCTCTCACCAGAAGAAAGGACATTGTTCGGGAGTGACAGGTGGAATATGTGTAAGAAGCAAGGCTTATTAGGGTATGGAGCAGGTTAAAAAAAGAGGATCTGTTGCTGTTAGATAACTGCAGGGGGAAAGGCAGATGTGGCATTATTCCAATGTACAATGGCTGAATTCACACCATGCAGGAAGTTGCATGAATAATCCAGCACAGGAATTAGTTCAGTGAAAGCTGACAGTTCACTTGCTATATTTAGGGTTACCGGGTTTTTTTTTCTACCCATGGCCCTGTGCTTTAAGCGGTAGTAAGGCACCCACAAATTTAGGTGGTAAAGCTTTTGACACTTACCTCAGTTCTAGGAAAAATCTTCATCGAATAAATATCTCTAGTAAAAGTGTAGTGTAGTTATTAGAGCATCAGGAAAGGGCTGTGGGTTCAAATCCTCCACTTAGCCCTAAAGATGTAACACTGGCTAACTATAATTATATTCTCTGACATTTAATGAAACCTCAAATAAATGGGTGACTAAATATGGATCAGACTGCTTAAAGCCAGTTTGGTGCCAGTTTGGTATAGTGGTTAAGAGCATGGGACTCTAGTCTGGAGAGCCGGGTTTGATTCCCCACTCCTCCACAAAGCCAGCTGGGTGACCTTGGGCTATTCACTGGCTCTCTGGAGCTCTCTCAGCCCCACCCACCTCACAGGGTGATTGTTGCGGGGTAATAACAACACTTTGTAAACCGCTCTGAGTGGGCATTAAGTTGTCCTGAAGGGCGGTATATAAATCGAATGTTATTGTTATATTATTATTATTAAAGACTTTTGGTTTCTTTTATAATATGGTGCAGATACTTTTGAGTAGAGCTGCCCAGTGACTAAAAAAAGAACAGCTTAGACTGCTGTTATTCCTCTCTAAGGGTAATTCAGGCTGCCAAAATCAACACAAAGAAGCTTGGCACAGTATGGTTACCTGCCAACGTCTGCCCCCTCAAGCTGCTTGTAAAGGCAAGAGAGCAAGGGCTGGTGGAGAAGCTGGCAACGCTACCATCCTTTAAGACTCCAAGGTCCTACCACCTTTTCCCGATTTGCTTCTGTAGTTTGATGATTAAGAGGCATAGCATGTCTATAAAGAAGAGTCTCGTGGGATATGCAACATTAAAAAAAGTTTGCAACTTCTTGCATGCAAGCCAGTGTTTCATTCTTTTCCGGGTGTGTATTTTATTTATTTAATACAGTTTATCTTGACCTTCCTCCAAGGAGTTTGTAAAAAACACCCAGGCTAGCTCCCAGGGTATGAATCCCAACAACATGGGCAAAAGTGTCCGGTCCCTTTTACAGAAGTATGCATTTGGGTGTTAAGTGCTGTCAAGGCACTTCCAACTCACAGCAACCCTATGAATTAATGACCTCCCAAACTTCCTATCATTAACTGCCTTGCTCAGGGCTTGCAAACTGAAGACTCAAAACTGAAATGTTTTCTACCAGGTAATATTACTTATTCCCATGCCATGAAAAACATCATGGGCCCATATTTCTGGAAGCTTTTTTCCCCTTTTTTCCAGTATTAATTTTACTAATAATGTTCAAAAATCACTTTAGTAATTATATTCATCTGTGTTAATTCAAAAGGCTGCAAACCTATGCACACTTACATGGAAGCAAACAGGACTTGTTTCCTAGTAAATATGCATAGACTTCAGCAGTGACAAAGCACAACAATTTGTCTATGTATACACTAGTGTCACGGAATGGAAGAGCTGAGGGGAAATCTGTATTGTGTTTAAACTGTCCAGTGATGAACTCAAGGTCTACTTTATTGAGGCAGAATAATTAAAAAACAATAACATTTGTGAGCAAAATTTAAAATTACTATTACGAGCAGTCCAAATGAAAAGAGTATAATTAGTTTTAAAACATAACATATAAAAACAACAATGGTAGATTTAAAAAAGCAATAAAATAATAATACAGGATAAAAAAGCAATAAAATAATAACACAGGATAAAGGTAGAAATTATAGAGTTACCTACTGCCTGGAGGGAGAAAGAAGTATCCTGGCTTAATGAGATGTTAACCTCTATGCCATGAAAAGCTTCGTATCTCTTTCCCACACATCTATTAAAGGGAAAGGACATTTTCTTCCAGACCTGCTGGCAACTTGGCAACCTAAGCGTCACCAGTGGCCCACTCAAATTAGGGTTGCCAGCTCCAAGTTGGGAAATTCCTGGAGATCTGGGGGGTGAAAGCTGGGCTGAATCCACATTACCTCCGCGCGTCCCGGTGTTGCACTAAATGTTCGCTAAACACCAAGAAGTATAGCATCTTTCAAGAGTGATTTCTGAATCTCGCTAGAAAGACGCTATACTTCCGGGTGTTTAGCAAACATTTAGTGCAACACCGGGACGCACGGAGGTAATGTGGATTCAGCCCTGGAGAAACCTGAAGAAAGTGGGGTTTGGGGAGGGAAAGGACCTTGGCATGGCATAATTCCATAAAGTCTACCCCCCAAAGTAGCCATTTTCTCCAGGTGAACTGATCTCTGTGGCCTGGAGGCCAGTTGTAGTTCCAGGAGATCTCCAGCCACTACCTAGAGGCTGGCAACCCTAACTCAAATTCACCAGGTAAAGTTTTCTTTGTCAGTTATCTTTATGCCAGGAAACAACTTCGCCTGCTTGATCACTGCATGAAAGGCTGAAAACATGAGTGCGAGGCCAGTAGCTAGGTTGACAGGCTGGGGAAGGAAATAATAAATGGGCTAGTTGCACACAGCAAGAAATGAAAAATCTGAACACGGAGTCAGTAGAAAGGGCCTAATCAGGCAGAAAGAAGGATATCTGAAATGAGTTTCAGGCAAAGAACCTTTTTTTTTTGCTGCATATAATCAACTTCCTCTTTCCTGTGGACACGAGAGCCAAAGCTTTTGTGGCAGGCCCTTCTCAAGCTCCCTTGGCTCTCCGTAACTTAATACTGCCGGTACCTGATTGTCTCCTCAGGATGCAAAATCGGTGATTAGTCATCAGGAGGAATTGTTACCATCTTGCTGTCTTTGTCACAACCTGGGGAGCCCTGATTACGATCTTTTAACGTCATTCTTGTTACTCTCACTGCAGCTTTAAAAAAAAAAAATCACAAAACAAAACCTGGTAACTGAAGCTTCTCTAGCAATGTGATCTTGGGATCTTTTCAGTTCTAGGTGGACAGAGTGGTGAATAGTGGTAGTGGTGGGGGAAGCTATTATTTAGGAATTTCCACTGGAAAGTTAAGTTCTGGCTGATTAAAAACTCTTTTGTCTTTGCCCTCTGGTGGAATATCTGGGTAGCTTCATACTGATTTCCACACAAGTGGAAAAGCCATTTTGCTTGCGAAGGGTACGCGATGGCAGGGAACTGGCTGAATCAGCAAAAGTTTCCTCTTGCTGCTTTTCAGTACGGGATTATCTCAGTGGGTGTTGATGGAGAAACTAAAGCTTTGGGCTTAATCAGGATTCTGCTCTACAGAATTTCCTTACAAAGAATGCATGATCTGTATATCTCTTTGTGTTTATACATGTATATGTTAAAAAGGAATAGTGCAGGATCCCATTCGGCCACTTATTGTATGAGCAAATATGTGTCTTTTAAATGCATTGCCAGCTGGTTTGATTGTTGTGAAAAGCCAAAAGCGGTAAGAAGTTTGATTCTCTGCTGTGTCCACTGTTGTGTGAGGTCCTGAATACTGATACAATGACACACAGGGCTTTTTTTCAGCAGGAATGCAGTGGAACGGAATTCTGGCACCTCTTGAAAATGGTCACATGGCCAGTGGCCCCACCCCCTGATCTCCAGACAGAGGGGAGTTTAGATCGCCCTCCGCACCACCAAGTGGCGTGGAGGGCAATCTAAACTCCCCTCTGTCTGGAGATCAGGGGGCGGGGCCACCGGCCATGTGACCATTTCCGCCAAGGGCAATTTAAACTTTAAAAAACTCCCCCCTTGTTCCCGCTGACCCAAAGTGACGTGTCATTGTGCGGTCTTGAGTTCCACCACTGAGTTCCACCACCTATTTTCCCAGAAAAAAAGCCCTGATGACACATAAAGTTCTAAGGAGAATGAATACGTCCGTACTTGCAGTCATAAAGGTTTTTAAAGTTATGTTTTTCTGGATGTAAAAGAAGCAAGTAAAGCAAAGCAAAAATATTTATTGATGTAGTCGTGGTCCATAATATCCTAACCCCATAGCACAGTTCATTTCAGTACCAGTTAGACAGTCCATCATAACAAAATACAAATTAATAAAATTTAAAATATCTATACAAATAAATGGTACAATAAGACCCTGGAATAAAATATATTTATAATTTGGCTAAAATTCTTGTGCAAGCGAAAAGTCTTGTAGGGGCAGCTGGGATTATTCCCTTCCTTATGTTTGTTGAGAGAAAGATAAAAGCGGCCACCTTAAAAGTAACATCTGGGATGGCATCAACCAATAAAAACTCAATGAATTCCAACTCTGGATGTAAAAGAAGGCCAAGTAACTTCCTGCCTAACCTGTTTAGCACATTGCAATTTATTATTGAATGGCTTAGAAAAACCCCCGAACACCCTGTTCGTCGTTTGGTGCCATCCACGAACAACGAACAATGAACATGGACGAACATGAACTGTTCCCGGACATGTTCATTGTTCATTGTTCGTGGGGGCCAGAACCCCCCACCCCAAACCCCCCCACTTAGCCCCCTCCCCTTAAATCCACTTACCTGGCCCTTTAAAGATCCCTTTAAACTATCAGCTGGCAGGCAGCAGGGGGGGATTCCCCCCTGCCGCCTGCCAGCTGATAGTTTAAAGGGCCCTTTCCTGCCACGTGCAAGGGGCAGGGCCCTTTAAACACCCCACAAACTGACCTTCCCAATGTCCAATACCCACCAAATTTGCAGGGGACATAGTCCTCACTGTCCTCTGAAGACCCCCCAAGTTTCAGAGAGATTGCACCCCAGGAAAGGCGTGATCCACGGGTCTCCCCGTTGGCTGTCATTTTCTCTTCACAGTGGCAAAAACGGGACTCTCTGCTGGAAGTACTTTGAAGGGTTAAAACCAGAAGGAAAGCCAGAAGGAGTGCAGACAGAGTTCAGTCCCTCCCATCTTCCGGTTGCCAAGAGGATTGATTGCAGCAGGTGCCAGACTGTCTGGCTTGCCCAATGGCTGCCAAAGGCAATGAAAGAGGCTTTCAATGACCACCTGTTCATTTAGGATGGGGCCTCACGAACTAATCTGCTGTTCGTGGTTTTTTTCTGTTCCTAATGCTGTTCGTGCCCATGTCTAATGCTGAGATGCTATACTCTTGAATCATGTGCATGAACTTGAGCTTCTGCATCTTCCGCTAGAGCGTATTTCTTGCACTATGCAGCACAGCTGCAACTGTCAGATACGGAGTCAAAATATTGGTCTATCTAGCTCCATTCTGTCAATTTTGACTGACAGTAACTCTCTAGTAGCTCTGGCAGAAGAAAAACCTCTAGGTAAGATCTGGCAGAGAGGAAGGCCTCTGTCTCTCCCCCAGTATTTGCAGAGGCACATTAGATGGATAGGAATCATGGGTTCAAATTGAATTTTAACTCCTAGTCTTCCAGCTTAAAAGTAGTCTGTATGGTTGAGGTAGTGATAGGGCCGTGTGTCCTAGAGCCAAGGGACTTTACCAGCAAGCTCCCTCCTGCTGTCTGCTTCCCTCTCCAGCAAGGGGGAGGCTGGAAGTGTCTGCTAAAGCACGGGACCTTTCAGTTGGTGAAGCTTTCTTGGGTCATTTCAGTTTAAAACCAACATCCTAAGAGAGAGAGAAGACTTTAAAAAAAAAAAAAGACAAAGGTCCAAAACAAATAATCCCCACAGAAATGATGTATTGCCCACACACCCCATTCCACTCTGAGGACCCAAGTACAAACTTTTAATATGCTCCCCCCCATTGATCTTATCCACAATACCAATCTCATGAGTTATGGCAGATAAACTTCTATTTTAGGCCCTATCTTGGTAATGGGCTTGCATTCTGGACTGGGCCCACTAGGGACCCTGGTAGAGCCTTTCGTTTCTCCTGTTCCTGCCCTCGCTTGTTCCCCAAATTCACCTTTTCCTGCTTTCTTTTACTCTCATTGAATTATACACACACACCTGTGCAGACCCTATCCAAAGCCCAGCCCAATATTCTGTTGTTGCATCATAGACGATGTAAGTAGAGATGCAACAAAAGAGGGAAAAGTCTGTTCTGAGATGGTAGAAAAAAGCAAGAGTCCAGTAGCACCTATAAGACGACTAACAAAATTTGTGGTAGAGTATTAGCTTTCTTGGTTCACAGCTCTCTTCTTCAGATCAGCTCATTTCTTCAGTTCAGTTCTGAAGAAGTGAGCTGTGGCTCACAAAAGCTCATACTCTACCACAAATTGTATTAGTCTTATAGGTGCTACTGGACTCTTGCTCTTTTCTACTGCTACAAACAGAATAACACAGCTACCCATCTTGGTCTATGTCCAGAGACACTTTGTGCTGAATTATTATTAAACTGCGAAACTGTATGTATGCTCCTCAGAGTGCTCGAGCCGGAAGAGTCCATCTTTAACTAGCATGTGAGTGTGTCTAATTTTCTTTGTTTAATCTTGTCCACCACACACACTGTCACGCATTCCTCCGACCCAGCCCTTCTAGGAAATGTTTATGTTTCATGTCTAGGTTGCCTGCCCGCCTGATGCAAGCTCAATTTAAATGTTAATTGTATTATTTAGTGTAGGTGTGGTTGCTGAGCTCTAGTGTTTGATGCCATCTACGACTTTCCCAGCAGTCATTGGCCCGGGGCTTGGAGAAGCAAAGTATGTTCTTGTTACCAATAATTTGAGAGCAGTTCTCTTTTTCCCCTGCCCTCTCTTTGTACTCAGTTCTGCATGATGGATGGTGAGATGGCCAGGTATGTAGCTGGAGCCACCTTGGACTCTCTCTGATACAGTCTGAATTGACGGGCTTTTTTTCACATTTGGTACCCTGCTTGACTATTCCAGCCAAAGTGAAGAAAGAAATAAAATTGCATTTTTTACATTAACATTACACACTCTCAACAATACTGTCATGTTGGGAATCCATGAGGCAGTGTGGATACTTCTGCTTCTGCTGCCACTATCGGGTAGGGGGAGAATAAGGTTTCCAGGTCCCTTTACCCTCCTGGCGGGAAGGGGGAGGGACCAGGCACTCACTTTTTGGGCTGTCTTTTGGTATTCACCGTTTTGGCTTTGTGCGCGTGGGAAGTGACGTCATTGCTCAGGGGCCAAGAGTGCTCCTGTGCTTCACAGCAGGCCAATTTGGGCCCCAAATGGGCCTGATTCTGAGGGGAGTGACATCGTCATGCTGCCCTGGGCAACACATCCAGGAGGCCTATCCCTCGCCTTTCCCACCTGCTGGCAAGGTGAGTGTGGCGGGGACTTAATGTGGCAGGAAGTTGGAGGCCTGGCACTTACCTTCCTGGTGGGCGTGCATGCAGGCACAGTGTGTGTGCGTGTGCGTGTGCTCCCAGCAAGCGTGATGACATCACTTCTGGGAAGTGATGTCATCACGCAGCCACCCAGGGAGCACGGCCATGCTCCACAGGGGGCTGAATCGGCCAAGATCAGGCCAGATTCGGCTGGATTTGCACAAGATTTGGGCCCAAATTGGGCCCAAATCAGCCCAGATCCAGCTGCTGCGCAGCGTGGGAGTGCTCCTGTGCTCCGCAGCAGCCCAATTTGGCTCAGATCCAGCCTGGATCCAGCCTGGATTGGGCTGAATTGGACTCAAATCAGGCCTAAATTGGGCTGCTGTGGAGCGAGGGAGCACTCTCGTGCTCAGCAGTGGCCCAATTTGGCCTGGATCTGGCCTGAACTGGGCCAAATCAGGCCTGAATTAGGCCTGAATCAGGCCCAAACAAGCCTGAATTGAGTGGCTGCCACAGGCGGGAGTACACCTTGCTGCCTGGAAGTGCTCCGAGGTGGCGTGCTTCCCCCCCACACCGGCCAGGTAAGCAAGGACGGGGGGGGGTGGAGGGTGGGACTGGCAACCCTACGGGAACTGGCTACCCTACGGGGGCTGGAGGGTGGGAGCAGGGAATCCCCACCCCCACTGAGGGCCGTGGGAGCCCTAAGGAAGAGCTAAGCTCCGCTGTCAAATTTGCCTAGGGTGACTCACTGCTGCCTAAGAAGAACCCTGCTGTATCAGACCAGTCATCCACCATCCTGACTCGCATAGTGGGCAGCTACTTACTATGGAGGGCCAACAACAGAGTGTAGAGGCCAAGACCTTCCCTGATGTCGCCTCCTGGCACTAGTGTTCAGAGAATAGTCCAGATGTGGAGTTTCCCTGCAGTCACCACTAAACCTCTCCTCCCTGGATCTGTCTCATCCCCTTTTAAAGCGGTCTCTGCCTGTAGCCATCATTTCATCCTCTGGCAGTGAATCCCACATTTCAGTCACTTACTGTATAAAGAAGTATTTCCTTTTGTTTGTCCTGAATCTACCACCCATCAACTTCAAGGGATTCCCTCAAATTCTAATATTTTGGGAGAGGGAGAAAAAAATTCTTTCTGTCCACTCTGTGTGTCCTATGCATAATTTTATAAACCTCTATCATGTCCCTCCGTATGCTTTTCTAAACTGAAAAATCCCAGGCTCTTCAGCCTTTCCTCATAGCAAAGGTGCTCCAACCCCTTACAGTGAAATCCTAAGCAGAGTTACTCCATTGATTTCAATGGGATTAGACTGGAGTAACTCTGCTTAGGATCTCACTGTCAATCACCTTGGTTGCCCTCTTCTGTACTTTTTCCATCTCTGCAATGTCCTTTTTTAGATACAGTGACCGTAACTGCACACATTATTCCAAATGAGGCTGAGCCGCATATCTAATCAGGGCATTATAAAACTGGCTGTTTTATTTTTAATCCATTTCCCATTAAACCACAGCACAGAGTTTGTCTTTTTCAACAGTGCAACACTCTTGGTTGACACTTACATGAGCTATCTGCTAAGACTCCAAGGTCTCTTTCCTTCTCAGTCTCAGCAAGTTTAGAGCCCGTCCAAGTGGGGATTTTTTGTTCTTATCTACACTGATAAGTACAGTATACTTATTTACAATGAACTTCACTGAGTCAGTTTGATGTAGTGATTAAGATTGGCAGGACTCTAATCTGGAGAACCGGGTTTAATTTCCCACTCCTCCACTTGAAGCCAGCTGGGTGACCTTGGGTCAGTCACAGCTCTATCAGAGCTCTCTCAGCCCCACCCACCTCACAGGGTGATTGCTGGGAGGATAATAATAACACACTTTGTAAACTGCTCTGAGTGGGCATTAAGTTGTCCTGAAGGGTGGTATATAAATTGAATGTTGTTGTTGTTATTATTCCATTGTTACCCACTTGCCCCATTGTGGCGATCCTTCTGGAGCTCCTCACAGTCTACTTTGTGTCATCTGCAAATCTGGCCGCTGCTCTGCTCACACCCAGTTCTTGATAATTTATGAACAATACTAGCCCTTGTGGGACTGCACTGCTTACTTCTCTCCATCGCTAGAACTGTCCATTGTTTCCTGGGCCGTTTTTACACTACTCACCTTCTTCCGGAACGGGACACAACGCTGCGAAAAAAATGCGGAAGATAGCATCTTCTTGCACAAGTTTTGCGCAACATCGTGCAAAACTCACGCAAGAAGACGCCATCTTCTGCATTTTTTTTTGCAACGTTGCGCCCTGTTCCGGAAGAAGGTGAGTAGTGTGGAAACGGCTCTGCTTTCCATTTCCTTTCATTTAACCCATGTTAATCTATAAGATGACTTGCTCCATGACTGCTGAACTTACTCAGGATTCTTTGATGAGGTACCACATCCTTCGTTTATTTATATACTAATAATTTTATACTGTTTCTACCAATTTCCCCAGGACAGAAGTTCAGGCTGACTGGCCTAACATAATTTCCTGGTTTCTCTCTGGACTCCTTTTTGAAAAAAGCACATGTTTATATTTGCTCCTCTCCAGGACTCTGGTACAGTGGCTGATTTTAGTGAAAAGTTACAGATTCTGTTTAGTAGCTCCACAGTCTCGCATTTGAGACCCCTCAAGTAAAATGCCATCAGGACCTGGAGATGTACTGATTTCCCCAGTAGGTCAAGAACTTCATCTCCCATCACCTCAATTTGACTCAATTCTTCAGCCTCCCTCCCTGAAAATCATGGATGTGGCATGGGTACATGCCCTACATTTTACACAGTGGAGATAAATCAAGGTGGGTAGCCGTGTTAGTCTGTCTGTAGCAGTGGAAAAGAGCAAGAGTCCAGTAGTGCCTATAAGACTAACAAAATTAGTGGTAGGGTATGAGCTTTCGTGAGCCACAGCTCACTTCTTCAGATACTACTTATTTTGTTAGTTTTATAGGTGCTACTGGACTCTTGCTCTTTTCCATTTTACACTGTGAATGCAGATGCAATGAATTCATTGAGCTCCTCTGCCATCTCCCCATCTTCTTTTAGCAATCCTTTGCTTCCTTGGTCATCAAAGGCCCAGATGCTTTTCTGGCAGGTTTCCTGCTCCGTTTTTAATGCTTTTAGTAACCCTTTGGGCTGCTGCCTTCCTTAGTGCTCTGCCCCTTCTGCCCCAGGGATAGGATGTCCAGAGTTGTGACCAGGGGTCATTTAGTAGAAAAAGAGCTGGAGGAACTCATTAGCATAACTCGTTAGCATAACTGATTTGCATATGCCACACTCCCTGACATCACCTATCCTGGCTGCTTTGGACCTAATCCTGGCCATTCAGGGCTGAAATTGGACCCAAAATGGCAGAAAGGGGCTGAAAGTGGCCAAAAGGGGGCCAAAATGGTCAGGATCAGGCCACTGCTGAACAGGAGAGTGATCCGGACCGCCACCCGTTAGAGGCCTGATCCGGGCTGTTTCGGCCCCAATCCAGGATAAAATGGGCCCAAAATGGCCGAGAGTCAGGTGGGTGGGGCCACCTGACATGTGACCTCTTTGGGGAACTGCTGGAACTGCGTTCCTGTGCGTTCCCCCTCAAAATGAGCCCTGGCTGTGACACTGTTACTGACTATTCCTGTGCTGCTTGCTGCTGGGTCAGGATGAGATTCCATGCCCGTGTTGAGCAGTGGAAAGCCAATGAACACAGTTCTTTACCCATATAATGCAGATATCCCTGCACTGTGCGAACAGCCATTGGATGGGGGGCGCAGTGCAAGATCTGCTTTTCTCCCAACGCAATCGCCACTTGCAAACAACCTGTCGAAAATTTTAAATAGACTGTTGATTTTTATTCGTTCATTCCCGGTATTTTGCGAAAGATGCTTCCTTTCTGGAGAAGGCTTTTGTTCATCAGGGGAATCTTTCAGTCTGCTAAAAGTAGAGAAAGTTCATCTTTTCTTGCCGAGGAGCCCAATGGCAGGAAAAGCTTCACCAGACATGTTTCTGTTTCTATTAGTCCACCCTTAAATGCACAGTCTGGGGACTTTGTGCTTCCTTGTTAATGAAAGATGACAGAAGGTCACTGGAAGTGCCTTTCCCATCCGAAATAGCCTGCACCAAAGCAGGCTCAGTCACAAACCCTGGAGCATCAAGGCAACGAGCCCGCTCAATTGGCCGCCAAGGACCTCGGGCCTTGCATCAGCCGCACAGTCTCTTTCATCACATTGTTCTGTCAATAAGACGACCAACTAAGCTCATAACCTGATGCAACAGTGCTTAAAAAGCTGGTGGCAGGAGATTATGTTACCCCTCTGGGAAAGAATGGACTGAGAGGGGAAGTTTTGCAAACAAAATATCCTTTAGGCTCTGAAATAATGAGATGGATAAACAGTTTTCTAATCGTAAATTGGTGCAACAGGAAGGAAGTATTTGTGGCACAAGAAGAGAGCAGTAAAAATATTGATAATGATTGCATATTGCCTGTTATGTCTTGTGGCTTTAAGTTTGCTAAAAAAATATCATGAAAGCAAGGGGGTAAGGCTACACCTCAGAAAAGAAAATGCGGGTTCTGATGATGTTCTGCCCTATCAGTTAAACTCCTGAATGCCCAAGAAGTGCTGGTACTCCATACCAACTCATACCCCCTGAAAGAAAACCTTGTACATATCTAAATAAATGGCATCACCGTAATGATTACAAAACTTTCTCACGCTACTGCTTGAGAAGCAGCATGGAGAAAATCTCCAGGTTTTGTTATGAGCCATTGTTTATAAATGGATTATCAAGTAAGAAATTGAAAGAACCACCACCGTATGATATGCCTCCCCCAGGGTCCTTCTCTCTGTGTGCCTATTAGCAGCTGCAGTCTGCTCTAAAACATTTATCTGGAATATTAGCTGTGTGCAGGATTTCAGTCACTTCTAGACAAAATGACTTTATGATAATATAGAAGTATTTCCCCCCCATTCCACTCTTTCTACTGATTTCTGTCCCAGCCTAGGCGACAGCTTTGCAGGACTTTGTCTGGTGAGAATGACTATTGTTGTCATAGCAGCACCAGCTTCCATTGATGCTGTGCCACAGCCATGGATAGTCCAAGGGGACAATAGCTCACATTGTGATGTATTTTGCAATGTGTCTAAGTTCTCGTTTACCAAAGTAATTACTCTTGGCTACATTCCAGCCCAGAATTAAACTAGCGTAACTGCAGATTAGTTTGCAGTCGTTGGGGTAAGGTTGACTCTTTCCTGATCTAAAAGTGTGTCCTGAGATGTTGGTGAGAAAGGAGGGTTTATATATATATATATTTTTTAAATATTAACTAAGTGCAAATACTAACATCAGGGCTGCTGGTGTCTTGACCCAGGTTAGGCCTCCTATTCACCTGTCTTAAATGGGCCTCCAGCCCCAATTTTCCACCCCTGAGGAATTGAAGAGCAGAAGGAAAAATGGCCTTCAGTGACACTCTAGGGATTTCTGTCGGTCTATATGGTAAAACCATAGAAACTAGAGGAGGTGGTCTAGAGTGTCACCTGGAACTGCTGTCACATCCTTCCCAAACTCCACCCTCCCCAGATACTTCCCCCCTCCCCAGATCTCCTGGCATTTGTGTTGGGAACCTTTCCAAGGGTCTTTGGGGTATCCATTTATCACTGTAATTCTTAGGATCTGGAGCAGGCAGGATATCTGCTTCTTTGGTGGGGAAGGGATAAACAGTTGAATTCTTTGTTTATAGATGCCTGTCTCAACTTACAGCAAAACATTCTTACTGCCTGAGCATCCTTTCCCCCGTTGTAGTCAAAGGCCACAGTATACAGGGGTCTAGGTAGTTCTTGAATTATAAGGGGGAGGGTGGGGGGCACATAACGAAATCCATAAACCCTACTCTCTTTCAGCCTAACCTACGTTAGGCTACGTTTGTTACAGTGGAGGAGAGGACATCCATATATGCTGCCCTGAACTCTTTTTAGGAAGGGTGGGATAAAATCTCATGAAATAAACAGCCAATAGAACAGGGAGGCTTTTTACTAGTTGCCTGAAATTTAGGTGAGGATTGCTTAGGGAAGGGGTTCAACCCCTAAATTTGAGCCCTGTTGGGTGATGGGATACAGAAAGTTACAGGTGGAAATATATTTCCACCTGATGGACATGACTACTGAACTAAATAATTTGAATTATGGTATTAAACAACCCACCCCAAAATGCAACCAACAACATGAACCAAATAGAACGAAATGTCCTGGGGATCCCTAGCCTGGTGTATGCCAGTTGTTCATAAGGAATGTTCTTAACTCCTTCGCCAATGTTCTTGCGTACTTCAGTGGGTCTTGTGCTGCTAGATCCCCACTTAACTGATCCTGCGGATAATATTGATAAATGCGTGAAAATAAATATGCAAAAATAAGCAGACACCAAATGAAATCCTGTTAGCTATGAAGTAGTTCTCCACTTAATGCCACTAGAGGTCGATATATGGCTGAAAACAGCATCTTCCCCTTTTGTCAGTAAAATGTGACCTCCACATGTAACGTGTTATAGTCTCTTATTGTACGTGGTACATTTCTTGATTACCTTGACTATGTTAACGACTAGCATAGAGCGCCTGCAATCATATTCTCCTGGAACGTGAAATCTCTGCCCAAACCGGCTTTCCAGCCCATTCTCCGTTTCTCAGCATAGTTGCTATATCTGAAAGTTTTTTCTCCTCTCTCTTTTGCAACGCAAAGATTAAAAACATTGCATTGGTCCTCACCCAGCTTGGAAGAGGGGAAGACAAACAAGCTCTTTCCACCCCCACCCCCACTCCTCTGCAATGTAGACAGCTTGGAGGGGAGGGAATAGCTCCTTTTTGCAACGTCACCATGTAGCTATTTTACTCGAGGGATGGGGTTTGGATAAGAATTCTACTCCCAGCTGATACCCCAGTCAGTTTGTTTCTGGCCAGCAGGCATCCGCAAAGCTATTATTTGGCAGCTGTTCCAATTGCTCGATGCAATCTGATATATCCCTGATTGGCTCATAGTCTGATCGTGAGTGTCGAAAATGGTTAAGTTCATCTGTCGAACAGGTTTGCCGAGAAATTTGTAGCATCCTCATTTTGTACTGTTCTTTAGTCCTGCTTGACAATCCGTCAAGTTGGCACGCCCTAGGCTATACTTTGGACATCAGTCAACTTTTATGGCTCACCTGGAGTGGCACCCCAAAGGGGACTTTCAAGTACCTGGCAGTTTGAGGAACAAGGCTGAAATTCTGACAGGCCTTTTTGTAGAATAATGGCTTGTAGGAAACCATATAAGTGCATTTTTACTTCTGCCAACCTTAACGAGAAATGGCTGGTTCACATTATCACATCTGGGCTACAGATGTAGAACATTTTCTCTGTTGGAATTTTGTTCTTTTTCTTAAAAGCTAGATCATAAAGGCTATTTTTTAAAAAAATTGGGAATCAAAGTTTTTTTTAAAAAATCCTTGAGAAATCAAACTTTCTTTTAGTTTAAAAATGTGCTGCTGTGTCGACATGGACTCTCCTTTTCAACTTTATCTGACAATTCCTCTCAGATAAGCACTATTAAGTCTTACTTTCTAGAGAGTGGACAATAACCATATAGTCAGGATATAAAAGAAGAGTATATGGAATTGTGATGAAGCAAACCATGTTAACAGCTATACGAGCATGTTGGAAGATGCTACTGCAGAATAGCAGAGCATAGAAATGCCACTTTTATTAGTCTTCCTGTTTATCGGATTGTTTTGGCTCCAAGACAGGGTGAAAACAACTTAAAATTCCATACCAGTGCTACCTCTTTTTGGGGGGGAGGGGGCAGTACGTACCGCATCAGCCACTTTCTTATAGCTCTCCAGTCTCATATCACCCCTGCTTCCAGATCAGTGTTTGGAGAAAAATGTCTTGGTAACACGCAAAGATGTTGGCCACCCAGAATACTACCCACTGAGACTAGAGACGAGAGCTAGTTTGGTGTAGTGCTTGTGGAGAAACGCCATTCTGTTTGTGGAGTTGACTTTCTATGGGCTGCAGAGGGGAGGGGCCAGTTCTGGAGTAGAATGTGATTGGAGGGAGAGCGAGTCAGTTAGTGGAGGGGAGTTGGAAGTTGACAGTTGGTGGCTGGAGAGTGGAGGGAGAGATGGCTCTGAGGGGAGAGGGAGATCTAGTGTAACCCCAGGGATCAAAGGATTGGGCCTGCCCTACACAACATCTCATTAGGGTGTGAGGGAGATAGAGTAGGGGTTTCTGTGTATAGTTAGAAGTTAAATAAACGATTTTTGGAATTTATGAAGGAAGAAAGCTCTTCTGTTCCACATAGTCCCCCAACCGCTTGGGCCCACTAGCAGAGGAGGGAGGTTAGGAGGCTGTCCTGCCTAACCAGGACCCCACACAGGGACAGTGGTGGCAGCAACTATCCGGAGACAGGAAAGGGAGACAGCCCCTTCAGGTGCCTAGCCAGAGGCGAAAAGGGAGGGGTAGGCAGAGCGGGGTCTACCAGAGGGAGGAAAGGCCCCTTTTCGCCACAGTGGTTAAGAGCAACAGGATTCTAATCTGAAGAACTGGGTTTGATTCCTCACTCCTCCACTTGAAGCAAGCTGGGAGACCTCGGGTCAGTCACAGCTCTTCCGGAGCTCTCTCAGCCCCACTCACCTCATAGGGTGATTGTTGTGGGCATAATAATAACATACTTTGTAAACCGCTCTGAATGGGCATTAAGTTGTCCTGAAGGGTGGTATATAAATCAATTATTGTTTTTGTTGTTATTGTTGTTTTGCTGTTAACAGAGAATGCAGTCCTATACAGAGTTACTCCAGACTAAACCCATCAGCTTCGACATGCACTCAAGTAATTTGGCATCAAGGCACAGCCAACGAATGATAACCTCCAACATTTTCAAGGCAAAGGGCATTTCAAGGCAAGGGCCTGGCCTTCCTTGGTTTCCCATCCAAGTACTAACCAGGGCTGACTCTGCTTAGCTTCTGAGATCTGATGAGACGGGCTGCTCTGAGCTATGCAGGAATTACAATTGTTTTGTGTTACCATAGCATGATTTGCCACACGGGGGCAGTATAAACCAACATGTTGGTAAATGTGCTGGGAAAATGTTTAACGCTGGTAGTAGCTCATTATTGCAAAGCTCAAGAATGTATATTAAAAAACAGAGCCTTGGCAGAAGCTGAATGGGTCTCCCTTCCTCTACCCTTTGCAGGAACTACAGAGGTATAATGTCACAGCCTTTTTCTTCCGGAGTCCTGGTTTTACATCCCGGCTTTCACTCATAAAAGAAAACATAATGGGTGGTCTCTCTCTGCTAGGCTCCATTCATGCCTTTCATGAAATAACTATAAAACTTGGCAAAGGCAGTATTAGAAGAAACCAGAAGGCCGGAGTTGACGATAAGTGTGTATTGGCACAGGCGGGTGCAGGAATTGTGCAAACTGCATGTTCTCACCAAGCCAGGGAGATTCGCTGTCATCCATACCATCTTTATTGGATACACTTGAGTCGTATCCTCTGTCATTTTCACCTAGGTGAGGTAAAGCCACCTTGATAATGAATTTATATAGTATGTTTTTAAAAGGTACAGCACATTGGCATTTTGTTGACCAGAAATAACCTCTCTTCCACTGTACACCTGGGATTTTCAATGTTCTAGAACATAACAAACAGATTTCACTGAGCCTCACGGTCAAGATTAAATAGATTCACTTTTCAGGCTCACTTCTAAAATGTCAGTTCATTCATTTATATAATAAACGATCCCCCCTTCCAAGCTAAGTGTTGACTTAGGGGAGGGGGAAAAATATTTCTCCTAGCCAGCCCAAGTAATTTCAGTCACAACCAACACATTCTCCACAAGTTCAGAGTAGGTAGGATGCACATCTTGTGGATGGATATCAGTAAAGTAACTAAGGCGCAGTGGTAATTTTATACCCTAATATCTGATTAATTAGTATTGTAACCTTTCTCTGGTAAAATCTAATTTTGTCTCCTTTGTATGGATGAAATCCGTCTTTCCAAATTCATAGCACCTGCTTCCATAGGGACATTCTTGTTAAATGTGCTTGGGCTGGTTAACGGAAGTTACTGTATGCATAGCCAGAGGGCAATCAGGAAGATATGATCTGGGTGGCCTCAACGGAACGTAGGCTGTGAAGCTGATGGAGCCCAAGTAGAATGATTGATGAGCGAGACATTTTAAGAGAAGCTGGGAGGCTGGTGTGTGTGTGTGTGTGTGTGTGTGTGTGTGTGTGTCAGTGTGGTGTAGTGGTTATGAGTGTCCAGTTAGGACACTCCACCATGGAAGCTCACTGGAAGTTCTTGAGCCAGTCTCGCATGCTGAGCCTAATCTACCTCTCAGGGTTGTGGTGAGGATAATTGTGGACTGGAGAACAAGATAATTGTGGACTGGAGAAAGGTGGGTATAAATGAAGTAAATAAATAAACTACAGAGCTTTACAAGTTTGGCACTGGCAAGGCACTGTGGAGAAGAGGATAAATTATTTGGAAGCTCCCCTCATAAGTAGAGTAATGTGACACAGCTGGTGTTGATCCATCTCTGAGACTCGGCAATCTAGCTCTACAGCACAGTGTATCCGTAATGGGTTAAGGCTCCGGAATCACTGCCCCTGCCCCCTGTGCCCACTTCCTGCTGTGCCCACTTCAAGCAAACTCAATCCATGTTAGATGGGCAGGAGCTCCTGCTGCTGCCAGAAGCAGCCTGCCAGGGACTTGGATGAGGCAGGCGTGAGTGGCTGTCATTGTGAAGACTCAGATGGGGTAGGCGTGAGCAGCTGCTGCTGCTGAACGGACTGCCCTCCTTCAACAGTGGGTACAAGGCCCCCTCCCCCGCAAGTGGGGCCCAGGGCAGTTTCCTGTATTGCCTAAGACTATCCCTGGGAGAAAAAAATGTCCTGCCCCTTTCACAGAGGCTTAATAAGATGTTATTAACCAGGTGATGATATTTATATCCAGGCCATAAAAAGCTTCTGCTACCCATTGCCATGCATCCAGACTCAAATTATGGGGAGGGCATTCTTCTTCAGGCCCCTTGGTGACTCATTATCTATTACATTTTTACCCTGCTGTTTCTCAGAGGAGTTTAGGAGGGCTTTCCCTTCCAGCATTTTACCCTTTGAGTGAAAACTGACCATTTAGCACAGTGATAAAGTGGCTGGGATGTGAACCAGCACGTAGCTGGTTCAAATCCCACTACTGCCATGAGATTAGCAGGTGGCCTTGGGCAGGGCTGGATCGAGAGGGGGCAGGGGGGTAGTCTGCCAGCTGCCGGGAGTGCGCGGGCGGCAACGTGGGCAGCCTCCTAGCCCCCTGCACTGCCTTTCGCCTGCCCCGCAGGACAGGGGGTGGCCGACTTGCTGCATGCCCCCTGTCCTGTGGGGCAGGCAAAAGGCAGTGAGGGGGGCTGCGAGGCCGCCCGCGCCATTTGCCTGTCCTGTGGGGGGCTGCGAGGCTGCCTGCGCCATTCCCGTCCTGCGGGGAAGCGAATGGCACGGGCGGCTTCCCAGCCCCGCATGCTGCCTCTGCTGGCGCACCGCGTGGGTGGCACGCTCCGCCCTGCGTGATGACATCACAGAAGTGATGTCATCATGCAGTGCCGGGAGCGCGCGCATGTGCACAGGGTTGCCCTGGGTGCTGGCAACCCTAGATCCGGCCCTGGCCTTGGGGATAAGCCACTCTTCCCAGCCTCAGCTCCCTAGTTGCATTGTGGGGATAATAATAACACTGACCTTGGTCACCACTCTGAGTAGGGGCACTAATCTGTCTAAAAGAACAGTATATCAGCACAGTTACTACTACTGCTATTATGTTGGTGATTATTATTATTAATAATAATAATAATGGCTGGCCCTGGAGGTCCCTTCCAACCCTATGATTCTATGATGATGATGATGATGATGATGATGATGATAAATTGTGTAGAGAGTGCCATTAAGTCATAGCAGATTTATGGTGACTGCTAGTGGGATTTTCTTGACAAGAGACTAACAGAGATGGTTTGCCATCGCTACAAAAAGCTCTTCAACTGCTGATGCACTTTCCCTAGTATTTCAGTAAATAATAGGAATATTTTCAATTCATGTTTTTACATTATTATTTATTATTATTTATTAAATTTATAATCTGCCCTCCCCATGAGTGGGCTCAAGGCGAATTACAGCATACAAATAAATACAATAAATAAAACAGTAAAATCACAGAATCGCAAGATCCAAGATTCAAGGTCAGTGGCATAAAACATAGTACAGGAAAGTTTGTAACACTGTGTGATCTTCATATTAACCCATGACAAAAAGTTGCAGGAAAATACATTAATACATTGGGCAAATATGTCGAATACCTTCACAGTCAGTATCGAAGAATGCATGGTTGGATAATAATAAGCAATCCTAACCCATTCATTATATTTCTAAATTGGGAGATGAAGGGCGTTCATGGCTGCCTATAAGTGATATATGGTCAAATCTTGATCAAATTTTCCCTCCTGGAAGTGTTTTCCTCATAATGTTTAGCAGTATAGAAGCTATTGATGCCTAATCAATGTAAAAGGAGTCACTCAAACTCAAATATACATATCTTAACCCTGACTTTAAAAAAAGAAAACAACTGGTTATGTGGCAAAAGTTCTGTAAACATCCATCTTTCTCCTTCTCTGTTCCTCCATACTGTCAGTCCAAAGAGTTCTCTACAGGGCACTGCTGAATAGCTTAGGAACTGAACAACTGGCCGAGCCCGCTTGTTCACATGAAAAGTAAAGAAGGGTTTGCTGAATAAATGTTTGGCAGAAGCAGGTTGCGTCGAGATGTTGTGTGGCACAAAAAGAATAAAACGGGATTTCTCAGCTACAGTGGAACCCAAACTTTACTCTGGATTTTTCTTTTTGGGAAGTACAGCCCTTCAAGCAGGGGAACAGAAGCGCTTTGCTGGGCCCATAATTGATTTTTCCACATGAATGGGCTCTCTCCTTTATCCTTCCCACATGCTGTTACAGAGACACAAACTCTTGTTTCTGAAAAGGGTGCTCATTATGAGCCCCATTCTTCCATATAAAAGCGCTATTGAAACACAGTAGAATCGCCTGGCCCTTTTATTCCTTGAAGGGGACACTGTTTATGAATTTAACCGTTTAACAGGTAGAGGGAGTATATCTGAAATTCTTATAAACTCCTGTGTGATAACTTCCACTTGCTTACGTGGAGCAATCTCAGACAGCAGTCCCACAGGATACCGTTTAGCTGGCCTACGGGTATGGTTTAAGAAATGGCCACAAATGCAGCCGGAGAAACGGCAGCACATTTCAGAATAATCCAGGAAGGAAGGTCGGCACAAGTGCCAGGTTTTCTAGGTACTGAGAGCACGTCATGCAAAGGTTCAATTGCATCTCATTCAGACAGGATCTGGATCTAACACGGCTGTTCACAATGAACATTGCTGGTTGCAACGTGGTTAAGAAATGTGCTCCAGTGGAGAGGGGCTGTGGCTCAGTGGCAGAGCATCTGCCTTCTGTGCTGGAGGTCCCACATTCAATCCCCGGCATCTCCAGTTAAAGAGATCAGCTAGAGAGTGACGTGAAAAATCTCAACTTAAGATGCTGGAGAGCTCCTGCCCATCAGAGTACACAATTTTGACCTTGACAGACCAATAGTCTGTCAGTATAAGGCAGCTTCATGTGTGGCTGATCCTTCTGTCTTGCCACTAGTTCCCGCTATGCTGTTTCTTCCAGGGCAACTCGAGTTGGATCTGATCCAGTGCACGTTAACTGTCTTTCAAAGCCGCATCTCATTTGTGTGTATGTTTGCACCCACATTCATTCAGGAGAAATGTTCTTTTCCATTCTACGGATGTTAAACACCCTCAGGGGATTAGACTGGTGCTGTCTTCACAGGCCTACCGGAGGAAGCTGAAAACTCTGTTCTAGAAGGCCTTTAGGTGACTGAATGGATTAGCCTATGATGATTTCCAATATGTATTTTGATGGACTTTTGGATTGTGAGCAAGGTAGAAGGGTGATCTATAAATTAGCTAACTTGCAGCACAATCCTAAGAAGTGTTACTCCCGTCTAAGCCCATTGATTTCAAGGGACTTAAACGGGAGTAACTCTTCTTAGGATTGCGCTATAAGCTTACCA
Organism: Eublepharis macularius; assembly: GCF_028583425.1. Lineage (NCBI taxonomy): Eukaryota > Metazoa > Chordata > Lepidosauria > Squamata > Eublepharidae > Eublepharis > Eublepharis macularius. The sequence continues at coordinate 23,294,553 of NC_072797.1, read as the reverse complement.
CTTCCCAAATGACAGCTATGTAACAGCATAGTATAAGAACCCTGCCTGAAGGAGTTTGTAGAATCAGCAACAGATCCGGACTGCTGTAGACGCCCGATTTTCTCCTCTTCTGTTTTAATTTCCTGGCAATGGCACAGCTGGGAAGGCTTGTTTCAAGCTTTACTCTTTCAAGGAGGGGAAAGCCTGGCTAATGGTTTAAAAGGAGAGGAAGGAAATTCTTTTGGAACGGAAGAAAAAATGATGTATAACCACCTGTCTTCACAGGCATACAGAAGAGGGAACACCCTCCCATATTACAGAACAGCCTTGCAGGATGGGTGTGACCTTAGAACATAGTGCTTATTCATGTTGGCTTTTTTGTTGTTGCTGTTAAATAGCCCACAGCATTAACGACCCTGTGTTCATGCTCTGAGAATAAATAGTCTTCGTATGATGGCTTCTTCCTTAAGAGTCAAAGCATGCCCCAGTCTGTGTTTGCACCTGCATTGCCATAAGAATTTAAGAGGAACCCTGCTGCATCGTACTTACAGCCGTAGTTCTCTTACTCCATATTATAAAAAATACTCCATATTACAAAAGAGAATTCCATAAGCCCATTATGCATTTTGTGAAGGAACATTTCCTTTTGGCTACTCTTCACTGGGCCCCCCCAAGTTCTAGTATTATGCCTCCTTCTATATTGTCCAGCCTGCCAGTTAAGATCTGCCTCCCAAGTTTTGTTCTTTGTGCCCCCCCACAGACCTGTAGAGCTGAAGAAGATGGCTTCTAGAGACAGGGCTTTTCAGTGGTGGCACCTTGCCTTTGGAATGCTCACCTGCTGATGCTACCTTATTATCTTATAGGTGCCAGACCAAAACATTTATTTTTAACCAGGCTTTTAACCAGGTTTTTATCTTGGTCAGTTGTTTTATAGTCTGCTTCTCACCTGAAGGCTGTTTTCTATAGATTCTTTTAGGCTGCTCGGTTTTTTTTTAAAGTATGGTTTTATGTCCCTGACTTGTCCTTAATATTGATAACGTATGTTGCTGTTTTATGATTTTATAGTATTGTTTTTATTTTATTTGTGAGTTACTTTGAACAGGTCTCTGAAGAGGTAGCATATACATTCTCATAGATCCAGAGGAGTTAGCCGTGTTAGTCTGTAGTAGCAAAATAGTAAAGAGTCCAGTAGCACCTTTAAGACTAACCAAGGTCAAATCCACATTCACCCATTACCCGCATGTATATCGGATATCTTCCGTTTGCCTCCAATCCGCAATATTTTCCTCTTCGTTCACATTTCTGCTTCCAATCCGTCTTTCTTGCGCGTCCCTCCGGTCGCTTGAAAACCGCTTTTTTGGGCGGGACCATTTTTTCCCACCCATTTTTTTTTATTTTTTTGAGCGCACTTTTCCGTTATTTCGATCTTGCCTTATAAAGAAACATCATTGAAGATAATGATGCCTCTCTTTCCCCCACTGACAGCACTGATGGCTCTCTCCCGTTTCTTTTTTGGAAATTTGGAAGCATGTGGGAAGCTTTCATGGGCATTTCCTATGCAGGACAGTTCAGTGCCTGAATTTTACTGAAGTTTCACTTCCTTGGAGTGTCATTATTTCGATATTTTGTAATTTCGATATTACAGTAATATAAAATAAAAAAAATAAAAAACAGTTAAAAAGGAAGTTTCGCGAGTCCGTTCTGAGGATGGATTCACCCCAAAATGATTTTTCAAACTACCAGATTTGATTCAGAAACAGCATAATCAATAAATCCAATGCTATGAAGTCAAAAACAGTCTTTTGCAGACTACGGAGCACTTGCAAGTTGAATCAGCCAATAGGAACTCAGAACGGCCGGAGAGACAGGAAGGGGGGTGGTTTTTAAAAAAACCACATAAATTGCGCATTGGCCCATTCATGGCCACCGTGAAACTCCCGTTGAAAACCTGTGACCACATATTCGGGAGAAATGCGAATGAAATGCGTCTGTTTAATGAGGTAATGTGACCGGCACTCGGGATTGCGTGGGGAATGCAGGGAACATGCGACTTAGAATGAGTAATGTGGATTTGACCCAACTTTACTCTAGCATAAGCTTTCAACAACCACAGTTCTCTTCGTCAGATGCATGGAGGGTAAGAAGAAACTGGCCAGATATATATAGGTGGGGAGGGGAGGGGGGAGTAGATGCAAATCGGTTTACTTCTGATAATGAGATCAGTCTGATTTCATTAACAGAAGCAAACTGATCTCATTATCAGAAGTAAATTGATTTGCATCTACTCCCCCTTCCCCTCACCACCTATATATATCTGGCCAGTTTCTTCTTACCCTCCATGCATCTGACGAAGAGAACTGTGGTTCTCGAAAAAGCTTATGCTACAGTAAAGTTGGTTAGTCTTAAAGGTGCTACTGGACTCTTTACTAGTTCATATACATTCTATAAATTTATTTGTTTATTTATAGTCCACCTTTCTCACTGAGACTCAATGCGGATTAGTGCAAGTCAGTAAGAATAGCCACCAGGACATTCACTGAACAAATACAATAGGGTATGGGTTGCAGAAATCTGAAATGGGCATAAATCAGAAACACAGAGATGAAACATTGCTGAAGCAAAAAGTAAGTAATTAAACATGACATTTTTAATGACAAGGAAATTATCCAGTAGGAGCATATCTACATCAACAGGCAGTTACCAGTAGAATAGTCTACAGTCCCTGTCGCTTACCAAGGCATCTTTCTGAGCCAATTCTTACAGCTCAGACCTATTACTTGAATAAAAAAGCTCTCCTGAATAATCTAGTTTTGCATAGTTTGTGGAAAACCAAGAGAGTGGGAGAGTTCCTGACTTGCTGACATTCCATAAGGCAGAGAAAGCACATGTGCGGGCAGCTGTTTATTTGATCCCACTGCAGGGTCCATCTGCAGAAGGCCCTGGCAGATGAGCAAAGCTGCCAGTGCAGAGATGAGCAGAGGTGCTGTAGCACAGTGGTTAAGTGGTTCAGCTGTGAATCAGCACTCTACTGATTCAAATCCCATTACTGTCATGAGCTCAGTAGGTGGCCTTGGGTAAGCCACTCCTCTCAGCCCCAGCAACCCAGCTATATTGTGGGGCTAATAATAACACTAACTTGTTCACCACTACCATATCCCACAGCAGCCTGAAATGCCCCAATTCCCTACTCCTAGGAAAAAGGGAACCCCAGGAACGGAATTTCAGGGGTCATTTGAGGCTGCCATAGGAGCTACATCATGCTCTGCAGACAGAATTCCTTGCACTTACATTGCTCTGGATCTAACCCATAATCAATCAAACTTTAAATGAAATATTTTCCCTTTCTTTTGTTCTTTAGATTGCTTAAATACACATACACAAAGTTGTGGCTAAGTTTAGTAATTTTTTTGTGTGTGAATATGTTGTCACTTGTTTGCTTCCTCAGTTAGCATTCAGCACCTGAGCTTGCGATTGTTTCTTGAACCCTCTCCAAAATCCTTACAAGGTAGCCAGGGAGTTTCCATCTGCCACAAATGATTTAAACATTAAATTATTTAATGGGGCTCCATGCGGTGCACTGGAGCCAGTTAACAAAACAACATAATCAAAGCATATCCAATTTCATACAGCATATTTAAAGGATAATTTAGACAACCATTCAAGCAACACTGCTTGTCAGGAAACACATGGCGCTGGTTCATCTAAAGAATTGAAATGCTGTTGTATTTTTTCTTGACCATGGGTGTAAGAAGATTGCTTAAGCTGGGAGAACACCTGTAAAGATTCTGATGCATTATGGCTCAGGGCCAAGCTAGAAGTGACGAATTACACTTGAATGGCAAGTGAACAGACTCGCATATATTTCTCCCTGTTCACTTGTGCTCCACTTGCGCTCCACTTGATCGATCGAGTGGAGCGCAAGTGAAGCACAAGTGAACAGGGAGGAATACATGTGAGTCTGCTCACTTGCCATTCAAATGTAATTCGTCACTTCTAGCTTGGCCCTCAGAAGCAAAACAAAAATGGAGTGTGTACTTCTTTTGGAGGCAGAGCCAACGTCCATGCTTACAGATCACCGCCAATGAGAGATGGCCTTGAGATTTGGGGCGGGAATCGGATGCAAGCTGAGAGAATAAATATCAAAACTGGAATACTAGAATAACATGGTGCCCCTTGGCGCTCCATGGCGCTTCAATTTGATTTGGGAATCCATTGGTCTCGACCAGATTTGCTACTCTACTCCCACCAGCAAAAAAAAATTAGTGGCATAATATTTGGGCAGGCCTGGCTGTGATGATTGGTGATGCCCACTGTAAACTTGGCAGCACAAGGGCACTGTCATGTAGTACTGACGCTACAGCTACTTATTGGACAATTTTTAAAAGTCACCAATATAATTGACTTCTGAGTAAATACACTTAGCATTCTCTCTCACACACATATTTATCCTGTCCATTGTCAAAGGAGTTCAGGGAGGAATTCGTGGCTCTCCCTCCTCTACATTATAATCACAAGAATCCTATGAGATAGGTTCGAGTCCAGTAGCACCTTAAAGACCAACAAGATTATAACAAGTGTATAAGCTTTTGAGAGTCAAAGCTCCCTTCATCGAACCTTCTACTGCAGACCAATATGGTTACCAACTTGAAAGTGTGAAATCGTATTGGCTGAGGTACAGTGAATGGCCCAAGGCCATCCTGTGCCAGTCATGGCAGAATAAATGATTTTAACTTAGGTACCCCAGTTGTAGTCCAACGCTAACCACTACACCACACTGGTTCGCCGACTCTGTTCACTTTGTGTGCTGAGGTAAGGGTGAGCTAGTGTGGAGCATATTCCATATCTGAAAATCCATGATCTTCTGGGGAAAAAAATGCACAGTTCAAAAATAATAATGTAAAACTATTTTTATTGAAAATACATCTACAAAGTAATGTTTCTTGAGCCACATTGGGTATACCCAGCTGCCACTCCAAAGTGGGCAGGGAAAAGAGATTGTTCTATGGTACCTGATTTCCATAAGAAACAGAGTTAGTGTCAAAGTAATGAGAATAAAAAGCTGACATACTTGGTAATGCAATTCCCCCCCTCCCCAGTTGATGTCACTGAATAGCAGCCTTTAACAATGAAGGCTTTGCAGTGTATTTCCAACAAAATACCCAATCAAATGCAAAACATAATTAAAAAGTTACTCCATATAATCTAAAATTAACATTTGCACCAACATACTGAATACAACATCTATATAAAAATATCTCTAGTTACATATCAGGAGAGGCCTGTCTGTAATCCAGGTTTCCTTTCTGTTAGCAAAAATAAGAGACAAAAAAAAAAAGGACCGCCTATTACTGCATTCAGTCAGTAATAACTCAAGAGCTTTGCATTGGTTAAAGCGCCCAACTCCTGAACGTGCAGGGTTAACTCCTATTCACTTTCTAGAGGGGGTGCTTTAGAGGAGGCTAAGTGAGTGGGAATTTCTACTCCGGGAATAAGGAGCCTGCCTCATTGCTCCAAAGAAAAGTCCTGCCTATGACCAGCATTCTGACACTTTCGAAATATCTTTTGCACTTCACAGTTCGCAGTGTTTGTGTCTCTGGGGCTCATTCATAGGTCATGCTTCAGAACAGATCAGCCTCAATGTTTCAGAAAACCCATGGTGGTGGTGGCTAAGGCTAGGGGGCCCTTCTCCAATTTCCCGCATGGCAGGTTCCCATGCAGAAAAGGTAGCATCAGAGGTCTTGGGCCACATAGGAAGAGTCCATGACATGGCTCTTTCCTACCCCAGTGTTGTTACTCCTGGGAAACTTGGGCATTGCTAGCACAAAGGGGAGCCACATCTTGAGTTCCAGTCTCATTCTGACTTTCTGGACTTTCTACACTTCCATGCTGAGAAGGTGATGTGACAGAAAGCCTTCAGTGATGAAAGAAGTAGGTTGAGAGAGATGTTAAAACTTGCTTGGTGTTGAAGAAACATGGCAGGGAGAGGGCTGCTTCAACCCGTCATGTGACACTGATGCCCAAAAGCTGAAATATGTATAGTGAGCTTCTCAAAGTTGAAACTTTGAACTATCCCACCTCCTGGGCATGGCCGTACATGCACACAGCTCCATTTGTGTAGGAGGCGGGCTGATGGGAGAGTGCATTCAGCAGTAAGTGCCCTTGTGAGAGGGAGAACGGTACTTGTGAGAGGGAAAACAGTACTTGTGAGAGGGAAAACGGTACTTGTGAGAGGGAAATGGTACTTGTGAGAGGGAAAACAGTACTTGTGAGAGGGAAAACGGTACTTGTGAGAGGGAAAACAGTACTTGTGAGAGGGAAAACGGTACTTGTGAGAGGGAAAACAGTACTTGTGAGAGGGAGAACGGTACTTGTGAGAGGGAAAACTTAAAAGTGTGAAAAAGACTGGATCAGTCCTTTTGTATTCTGAGTAGTAGACCTTAAACATCAAATGAGTGTGTCTGGGCCAATGAAACTTTAATTTAATTTTTGACTTTGAAATCCTCTCTCCTCCAAAATCAAAATGCCTACATTTGCCAGGTCCAGGTTGGGAAATTCCTGGAGTGTTTTGGGGTGGAGGGAGGGGCTGCAATAGGGTATGTCATAAAGTGCTCCCTCCAAAGCAGCCATTTTCTCCAAGGAGACTGACCTCTGGAGAGCCGTTGTAATTCTGGGAGATCTTCTCCAGCCACCTTCTGGAGGCTGGCAACCCTACAACAGTCAAATTTTGGAAATTGCAAATTTGCAATTATGCAGGATTCCGCCCCCCCACCCCCGCTCAGGTTAGTTTCTTCTCTAATGCCTGGGCGGCTCTGGAAGTGACACGTATGATTTTATGTAAGTAATGATAAGCTTAAATGGCCCTCTATCTCACAAATGCCTTTTGAAATGTGTACTTGTTTGAACAAAGGAGTGCCAGTGGAAGAATGTCATTTTGAATGGATTTTTCCCTCTACTGAAGCAAATAATACCTTCAGAGGACTGGTTTTACTGGGGAGAAAGGTGGGGGGAGTTAGCCCCTCCTCTCAGTACCACAGCTTTGATCCACCCTGGGCTCTCTGCAGCTGCTATTTTTAGCAGTTTCGATCTTCTGGCAACTTTAGTTTGGACGTCCTGGTAACTTGTCTAGTCTGGCCAACCTTGGCCACTCCAAACTTCTAGTAATAATAGGAAGTGACATTACCAGAATTCTATCTATTTCTACAGTCTGTCAAGAATTAGCAGAGATAAAACACCACAGTTCTGGCACCTTTCAGGATTCTACACATTCCAAATCTGTGATCAAATGAATGAACTCCCAGAGACAACAGTTACAAGCGTTAAACTTGAAATGTTTGCATGGTAGCTTTGAGGGGGGGGGGGTATATTGTGCCTGTCTCATAGAAATACTATTTTAAAAACACATAGACTATTCAACCATTTTTTGTGTGTGTCCACACTATGAAACATCCCATCTCTATCTGTTCTGGTTTCTCAAACCTTCCTAACTCTTCTGACATTCTTTTTTTAATAATTCTTTTTTTAATAATAAGCATTCTGGTTTCTCAAACCTTCTTAACTCTTTTGACATTCTTTTTTTTAAATAATAAGCATTCTTTTTTTTTAATAATTCGGCATCGTAAAGGAGTAATTAGCATTTAAAACCCCCCACAGTATTTGAACTTCAGCTCACTTTTTAAAAATTGCTTCTGCCCATACTCCCTGAAGAAAGCCAACCATATTGCTCTTTTGAAATTCTTCTCTCTTAAATTTTCAACAATTGTTAAAAAGTGTTTTTTTCTATTCTGCTGTTTACTTATTCTTTTTCCTACTAAAAGAGAACAGAGCACCACATACATTTTACTTTATGTAAGATGAATTACTGATAATATGGAGACCTCAGCAATGGAGCAGGGAAATTTCGTTCTCCTAAAAATATATTTGGCAAGCAATTTCCATTAGGTTTCAAGAGCATAAAACCCAACCAAATTAACTGGAAGATCACTCTTTTTGGAAGGACTTTCATGTCATGATGAATCATGATAAGAGAACTATTGCATGCTGACTCCTGTTCAATGTGTTGTGTGTTCTTGTTTCTACTGTTTTGTTTGTCAGTTCTTCTTATATTATGGCAGAAATTTTCAAGGATACCTCCTGTTTGATATGTAAAGGTGAAGGCAGACAGTGGCTGCATTGAGATTGGGGCATGCTACAGGTTCTTGTGACGTTTGGATGAGGGCATACATTCTTAGTATGGTGGAAATGGTTTGAACACATTCTCTGAAAACAAGTGGCTCAGAAATGCAGTTAATGTATGTGACAAGCCACTTCTACTACTTTTAAGACTGTCTGCCTTTACCCAGTGGTCAACGTCTATAAAATAGTATAGCAGTTACAGAAGAGATAATGAGCAGTTAGGGTGTATCTGTGCCACAGATTTAAACTCATTGGATAGTTTCTCTCTCTTTCACAAAATTTGGAGCTGTAATTATATGAAGGGAGTTAGGGATTGTTAATGGAATTCTCAGTACCTTCCCTAAACTACAATTCTCAGGATTCACCAGAAAACCCATAACAGTTAAACTGATATAAAACTTACTCGTTTGTAGTGCATATGCCCTTAACATATCAGTTAGGTTCCCCACAATACTGTGCAATTGTCTGTCAAGCTCACTCACTACAGGCAAAACTACACATTAGGTTTTTTAGCAAGCCGTGTTGGGGTTCCCCAGACCCAGCTTGCTTTCCCTATAATCACACAGCAGCTGCAGGGAAAGGCTTTCGCAGAAGCCCAGTCCTGCTCAGAACTGTGGTGTGGTGGGACGAGGGGCTCCTGCCTTCCCCTCCATGCTGTTTTCCTGAATCAAAACAGTGCCTTCAGGGTTATTTGTACAACTTTGGCGCTGCATGTGGAGCTCAAAAATTATGAAAGTAGCTTCCTGGTGGGGCTATTTCACCTTGGGAAAACAGAGTGGAGGGCAAGGCAGCATTTTTTAGCAGAATTGGTCTCATGGGGACTTTAAAAATACCTTTCCCTGCAGTTGCTGTGTGACTGTAGGGGAAACGAGTTGGGCCCAAGAACACCAACGTGACATGCCAAAAGTGTAATGCGCGGTTTGGCCCTAAGAAACTAGTTCATATTTGTGCAACGGTTGACCCATGGAGCCAAATGCATCTTGTCAGCCATCTGTTTCAAGCAGGAAACTTCTTAAAATCCTGCCGAGCCATCCTCAATGGCTGGTCGGTCTCCATTGAGCTTGGTGAGTCACAGCTTGAGCAGATCAATGGAATGTTCAGTGTGAGTTAAGTGGTTAAATCATTATGTCCAAAGGGAGCTGGGTACCTAGCAGCCATTTCAAAGTTCCACTCTGAAGTTGTACCGACAGTGTGATATCCCCAACAGCAATGAAGGGGTGAAGACACAGTTCCTGTTCCAAAGTGCGTATAGATATAGATATATATGAGATCGCTGATCCTGAAAAGACAGTGTGCATAGGTAGCATTACTTGTCTTAAGTAGGAGCACTGTAGCCCAAAGAGAAGCAGTTATGTTACTCATACACAGAGGTATTTGCAGGTTCATGATCTAGGAAGTCAATAGGATGCCAAGGTGCACAGTACCAGGAAGTTATCAGGCTCTTCCTGGTCCTAAAATATCCCATTGATTAGAAACGACAACATGATGTGTACTTTTCCCTTAGTTGGTACTCCAGTGAATGTGAGATGTGGGGGACATTATCCACACATTTCTTCCTTTTATAAAACCTTAATCTCCCTACTCATATTGCTCCAACAGCAATAAAATAAGGAAATAACATCTTTGTAAAGAGAAACCGAAAACCCTGATACTTACTTCTCTGGGGGATAGCATCAAGTTTAAAAAGCTGCTTACTGGCATTTTGAAAGTCGTAACAGTCATTTTAAAAATAAAAACCCTTTCACAGGATTTCTTGTCTACTTTGACTTTTCAGCTTATATAAAGTGAGATCACATTTACAGGACTAAGCAACATGTACACTTGGATATTCTTGGTAATTTGATTTTTTTAAAAATTCCTACTCCCCTAGCATATTGCATCACAATACTGTGATGTATGCCGCTTTATTATTTTTTTAAAGGAATGCAATTGCATACCAAAGGCACTATTAATTTGAAATATTTTTTCCCACTAAGAGTGCAAGCAGACATCACAAGAGACATGAAGCTGCTGTCTAATTTCATTCCCCTCTCTTCCTTGTAATGTCTCTAGGTAAACACGATGAGGAGCATAGCGCTGTGTTCCTTGCTGGCCTCAGATTATTGACAGGGGCAGTAGCACAAAGCACAAGAGTGCATTGGATTGGGCTAGGGTAGAGCATCTGCCTTGCATGCAGCAGCTCCTAAGTTCACTCCTGCATCTCCAGTTCTTTTAAAAAGGATCAGCTAGTAGGTGATGTGAGAGCCGCTGCCAGTCAAAAGTTCACAGTACTGACCTGGACAGACCAAGGGTCTGATTTAGTACAAGGCAGCTGTATGTGTTTACGCAGGATGTCACATCATGTTTTTTATTTACCTAGACATCAGAAGGAAGAGGGAGGCAAAGGGACATTCAGTGATGGCAGCTCCATGTTTCTTGCAACATCTAATTAACTCCTAAGTGGTTTTTTTTTTTGCAGTTTTCTGTTTGAACAGAGACAAAGACAGGGACACAGAAAGGACCGGAGAAAGTGTACACTTCCCACATATCTAGTGCTTTGTATCAAACCATCTATACCTCACATCTTGGTTTCACTGTCTACGGGCTTTTCATTTTCATTCTCTTGTGAGATCAGCTGGTAAGGCTTCTTCATTTCATTCTCCTCGATCACCGAATTGCCCATCTCGGCATCCTTGTTCCTCAATTCGTGCCGTGACAAGTGTTCTACAATCCCTGCACCGATGGAATCTCCCAGAACGTTAGTAGTGGTACGCAGGCGGTCTCTGTGGAACAGGTTGTAATTTAAGTAAATCAAGTCACCATTTTGATGCGGTTGTTGAAAGCATGGTCTAGATGATATGCGTATTGTGTGTAAGGTGCAGTTAAGTTGCAGTCGACTTATGGCAATCCCATAGAGTTTTCAAGGCAAGAGACATGCGGAGGAGGTTTGCCATGCCTACCTCTGAATAGGGACCCTTGGTGGTCTCCCATCCAAGTACTAACCAGGGCTGACTCTGTTTAGTTTCCAACATTTGATGAGATCAGACTAGACTGGGACATCCAGGTCAGGGCATTGATATACATCTTACTTAGCTGAAATTAGGAAGCATAATTAAAGCTGGTTTTGTGTTTATCACAATGAGAAGACATGATAGGACAGAGGTGAAGATGAAACTGTGAATCTAGCTAAGGGTCAGACTATATACAGTGTGAAGTGATGGGCAATTGGCTCTCCTGGCAGTTTGTTTATACTATAACACAACCATAAGGTGCTGAGTTTTCAAAACAGCACCCCCCCTCACTATTTTGTAATTCTAAGAGTCAGTTCACACATCATGAAGTCCCTGTGTGCACGGCAAAGGGCTTTGGATCACACGTGTGCTGGGATTTTCACATTTTTCTGGGGACATGCAGACCTGATTCAGATTAGGACCAAGGTGCTGATGAGAAAGGAGCTTTGGTCTTCCTCCCTGCATTATTTTCCTGACGGGAAATGGCTCTGTCGCTATCATTACACATCTGTTTCCCAACTGCACAACCAGCAGCTCCTCAGGGCCACTTCAGGTCAAGAAAATGGTAGGGGGGAGAAGGCTGAAGCTCTACATGTGCTGTGGTCTTGATCTAAAATCGGTCTGCATGTACCTGAGAAGCACAGAATTCTCTGCGCATCGTGTGAAATCCAAAGTCCTCATGGCAGCCAGGATGACTTTGTCATGTGTGAATCGACTCGATCTCTTTCCTGAAGCTGCCTCACAAGTGGAAAAAGTACCTGCATTTGGGGCTGAAAGCTGATTTCGGAAGAGTTATGATTTAGATTTCCATGAGATACTTTAAATGAAAAAAAAAGGAAAACTTTGGGAGCTCCTGTCACACAACTCCTGTGTAACTTACAACTGAACCTTTTATGGAAAGAAACACATGAAGAATTAAATGGCAAATCACTCAAAGAATTAAAGAAAGCCAGGAGGAAGCCAGATAATACAATTTGCCCCCCTCTCCCATCTATCCATCTATTTATGCGTCATGGATGGCCCTAAATAAATCAGTCTCTGTGATAAATGGCATCATTGGAAAAGATGGTTCATGCAACAGATAACTTTGGAAGTTCGGTTTGTTGGAAGTGCAGTGGCTGGTGAAATTGTCCATCTGAGGGACCCCTTCATGGTCACGTTTTGCAAAAGTACAGTGTAACCACCAGTGCTTTTTTTCTGGGAAAAGAGCAGGTGGAACACAGTGGGTTGCCAGCACAGGGGGCAACTCCCGGTGAGAGGTGGTGCCTCTGGTACCACATGCGCACGTGCAAAGTGTGTGCATGCGCCCAGGACTGCACAATGATGTCACTTTGGGTCAGCTGGAACAAGGGGGGAATTTTTTAGTTTAAATCGCCCTTGGCGAAAATGGTCACATGGCCGGTGGTCCCACCCCCTGATCTCCAGAGAGAGGGGAGTTTAGATTGCTCTCTGCACTGCTGGGTGGCGTGGAGGGCAATCTAAACTCCCCTCTGTCTGGAGATAAGGGGGCGGGGCCACTGGCCATGTGACCATTTTCAAGAGGTGCCGGAACGCCGTTCCACCGTGTTCCAGCTGAAAAAAAGGACTGGTAACCACATGGACATGTAAACGCTTCTAGTTATTTGTTACATTTCTGTCACACCCTTTCACAGAAGGAATGCCATCCGCATTTTCTCTCTCACAACTATGGCTGCCAACCTCCAGGTAGGGCCTGTAGGTCTTCCAGAATGACAACTGATCTCTAGGAAACGAATCCATTCCCCCCCCACAAAGAAAATGGTTGCTTTGGAGAGTGGATTCTATGGGATTATACCTTGTGGAGGTCCCTCCTCTCCCCAAACCCCACCCTCAGGCTCCACTCCCCAAATCTTCAGGAATTTCCCAAGCTGGAGTTGACAACCCTATTCACAATCCCTCCCCGTCAGGTAGGGCAGTTGGCACAGGGTCACCCAACAAGCTCATTGGATGAGCAGAGATTTGATCTGTCTAGACCAAGTTAACCTGGACCAGAGGAGAGCAACCAGGATGGTGAGGGAACTGGAAACCAAGCTCTATGAGGAAAGGTAGAAATAGTTGGGCATTGTTACCCTGGAGAAGAGAACAGTAAGAAAAGGCAGGATTGCTGTCTTTGCATATCTGAAGTATGGGCACACAGAATCCGGAGTGGAGCAAATGTGTCCTCTCTTGATCCAGAGGATAGGGCTAGAAATTACAACGGTGGGTGGAAATTTCAAGGATGTAGATTTCAGCTAAATGTTAGGAGAAACTTCCAAATGATAAGAGCTGTTGGTAAAGACTGTGGTGGTGGACTCTCCACCAAAGGTCTTTAAGCAGAGGCTTGGAGGGCCATCTGCTAGGGATACTGTAGTTGTAGATTTGTTCACTGAAAAGACGACTGGACTACATGACTTCCAAAGTTTCTCCCAACTCTGTATGATTCTCTAATCATTACAATATGCTGGGTCTCTTGAGGGTGGAACATCAAACTCTGGCTGTTTTCACATGTCTTGGCATAGCGCTAAACTCACGGGATAAGGGTGACTTCGTGGCGTGATTTCTGACGTTATCGCGCCATGAAAATGGAATCATTCCATGAGTTTAGCGCTATGCTGAGATGTGTGAAAACGGCAACTTTCCAATATTCTGTGGAATATGGCTGAATATTACTATTATTTTAAAAAGAAATGAAATGCAATTTTCCACAGAGCAATGAAGCAAAATAACTGGCAAATTCTCCCCCCCTCCCCCGCCAAAGGACTGTCTAGGATGTGTCACTTTTTAATGCGCTTTACACTACCCTGATGGGAAATACTCACAAGAACCAATCGACTGCAATGATCAGGGTAATATCGTCTGTTGGCAAGCCGACAGATGTCAATACAATCACCATGGTGACCAGGCCAGCCTGAGGAATTCCAGCTGCACCGATGCTGGCAGCAGTAGCCGTGATGCTGTGCAGAGAGAGGAAATACTCTTTGTTTTTAAAATGCAAATGTCCCAAGAATAACTTTTAGAGAAATTTGGCAATTTGGATCAGAATGTTGTGGCTTGTATCTATTGCTCGTTTTCATGGCCAAAGATGTTGTTGGCAGCTAAGCTGAGTCATTCATCAAAAATTTCCTTCATCAATCAGACAATACAGTATTAATAAATGAGATAAAGCACTCATCAACCCTATTCATATGCATATATAGTATGAATGCAGTATTCATCCACAGACCAAAACACCCGGAGCATTTTATGCATGCATACAAAGCAGTGCGTCTCTAAATACATGTGAACCTGAGACAGGAACTTCATATTGCATCAACCAAACTAAGGTTAATATATACAATCCTATTGTGTTGATTTTATGTTAACCAATTCAAGAATTCTTTGTTGATGAATCAACTGGCATTTAACTGATCGACAATTATATTTGTGTATATTATCAAAAATTCAGTGTATTCCTTTTTTTTTTTAAAGGACTGAGGGTCACATGAATCCACCTTATAGTGGGTCAGACCCCCTAAACAGAGTTACTCCATTGTTAAAGGTAAAGGTGCAAGTACCAAGTCATTACTGACCCATGGGGGATGTCACATCACGACTAGGGGTGTGCAACCCGAAAAGATTCGGGTTTCCCACTTCGGGTTTACCCAAAGTGGGAAAAAGATCCGGAAATCCCTGAAATCCGAAGCAGCATGCCGCTTCGGATTCGGGTTTCCAGGTCACTTCGGTATGCTCTGTAAAGATTCGGAGCATACTGAAGTGATGGGGGAGGGGGGAGGCTGCCCCCACCCTTAAACACCCACACCCACCCTTTAACCCCATCCCCTCACCCCACTTACCTTGTGCAGCCAGGGCCTTCCCTGCCTCTGCCACGGCCAGTGCAGCTGGCCAGCAGAGGGGGCCTTCCCTCCTGCCAGTGCCGTGGCCGCCACGGCCGGCCAGCAGAGAAGGCCAGCCTTCCCTTCTGCCAGTGCCAGGTAAGTGGGGTGGGAGTGGGGAGGAAAGGGTGAGAGGGAATGGTTAGGTTTAAAGGGCCCTGCCACTTGCAAAAGGGGCCTTTAAATCTAACCCCCCGGGGCCCCCAAAGCTTCCCGAATCATTCCGAATGCTTCGGGAAGCTTTGCTTCGGGATTTCCGGATCGGGTCCAATTCAGGTATTTTACTCGAATTGGATTCCCGAAGCACACACCCCTAATCACGACGTTTTCTTGGCAGACTTTTTGTTATGGGGTGGTTTGCCATCGCCTTCCCCAATCATTTACACTTTACCCCCAGGAAACTGGGTACTCATTTTACCAACCTCGGAAGGATGGAAGGCTGAGTCAACCTTGAGCTGGCTACCTGAACCTGGCTTCTGCCAGGATCAAACTCAGGTTGTGAGCAGAGCTTGGGCTGCAGTACTGCTGCTTACCACTCTGTGCCACGGGGCTCCATTGTTACCCACTGAATTTCACTGTTGATCCATCAAGGTCAGGATTGTCTACTCAGACTGGCAGCAGCTCTTCAGGGTCTCAGGCAGAGGTCTTTCACACCACATCCTTTTAACTGGAGATGCTGGGGATTGAACCTGGGACCTTCTGCATGCCAAACAGATGTTCTGCCATTGAGCCACAGCCCTATGACTGGATCTCTTAGCTGCGAAACCAGTCATGAGGATGGAAGATACGGGTGAGGAAAGGAAGGCTTAATTCCCACCCCATGCAATTTCCCCATTTGGAAATGTCTTTATTTTTGTGTGTGTGTTTTTTTATTTGTACCCCACCTTCCTTCACAATGGGACTCAAAGCAGCTTACACTATCCTCCTCCCTTCCATTTTATCCTCACAACAATCATGTGAGGTAGGTTCTGTGAGGTAGCTTAGGTTAAGAGTGTATGCCTGGCCAAAGGCCACTCAGCAAGCTTAATGGGGGAATGGGGGCTCAAACCTGGGCCTCCCAGATCCTAATCTAACCAATGCACCATGTTGGCTTTAAATCTTTGGGAGAGAAAAAACCTAGGTGCTCCTATTACAATAGTCCTTTTCTCTCCCAGAATTTAAAGCTGACTGGAAGTGGGAATGTCCAGTCAGAGAAATGGCATTTGGGAAGGGAATTAACCTCCCTTTCCCAACACTGAGGCCCTCCCCAGATTCTTTTTGCTGCTCAGTTTCTGGGAATCCTCATAATGATCTTTATCATCTTGTATGGTTTTAGTGGCTGAGAGTAGAGAGAGCCTCATGTCATGAGACTCAACAGAGCTCTCTTTCCCGTCTTCTCCTCAATTCCTGTGTGTGCAGTGCATGATTAAGACTGCAACAGTGGCATGCGTGGAGGTGGGGCTTTAGCCTTCTCCACTGGCCATCTTCCCAACCAGCAATGGTCCTGCAGGTGTAGCATTTGGCACATTGGGTAAACCTGTGTGTAAACTTGTAGGCTTCCCCAGCAGACCAAATAGCATGCCCATAGATAATCTGATGTCAGGAGAAAGGTATACGTGTTGGAGGGGGCTGAAACTCCTTCTCCAGGCATGTCACAGTCATGGTCTGAATTGGGAACTGCATGCAGGGGAATTGGGGAGAACGTGCAACTCACATGTGACTGGGGAGAACGTGCAACTCACAGGACAGAAGGTGGGAACCTCAGAACCAACCTGGGTTTTCTGTCATGTGTGGACTGAGAGTGTCCTTGAACCCTGTGCAGATCCTAAGCATGTGAGCAGGCTTGCATCATTTATGTATTTGTTGCATTTATTAATGACACTTCCGTTGAAAGTTCATGTCTGTCATGAACAAATAGAGGTTTGTTGTTATGTTTTAATGTGACCGTACAGATACACTCTATATTAATATTAAAAGTTAAAGTAAAAAACAATCCACCCTAATATTAAAACAGGTGTTAGAAAATGAATCAGCCACCTTGAGTTGATGATAGAAAAAGTGGGACAAAAGTTTTAGAGAAATAAATATACAAGGCAAAAGGAATTTGACAAAGTGCTGTAATAAAGGGAAAACCAAGCAGAAGGAAAGAAGAAATCCCCAAGGGGAGGGTAGTTAGCACTGGGGAAGAGGTTATTAGCCCCCCCCACACACACACTAGCCCCCCCCCCCGCACTTTCCTGAGCCAAATGGCCTCGGCATTTCTTGCCCTCTTGCAGGGCTTTGTGTGGAGTATGGGTGGGGGCTGATGGCCCTCCTCCTCTGGTGACAGGGACCTGGTCTGAATTAGGCCCTACAATGCTTGGGGAATAATGTTCCCCACAGTTGTCATATGCTGTAAGGAAAGCAAATCAGATCAGGGGAACCCTGAACAAAGCCATGGTGAGGAGAGAGTTTACTGTTTCGTCTGCTCCACATGGAGATATTTTGTGCACGAGAGGCAGCAGAAATGGGAAAACTGTTTCCCCCTCACTGTTTTTGTATGGGGGGAAGGTTGGGAAAAAGGCAGGAGCTCTCCTTCTCCCAGCAGCAGCTTTCCAGACCCATTTGTGTTCTCCTTTTTTAAAGTAAGCCATTCCCAAAAACTGCTGTGTCTCTGCACAAGCCAGGGTTGGCTCTGTGGAGACATCATAAAGGCAATAACGTTTAGAGCAATCCTAAAATGTACACTGCATCAAAATTGTTGACGAGTATGGGGGGTACATAGCTGTATTTGCACACATGTAGTTTCAAAAAACAAAAAAACTGAGCCCACAATTTGGGGCAGGGCGAATATCTACGTACAAGAAAATGAACAGGGAAAAGCAGAATGAAACAAAAGGCTGGGCTAACCAATCCCAAACTGTATCCTTCCTCTTCCCTTCCATGTATCCTTCCACTCCCCTTGGCAAATTCTTAGGGTTTCCTCTGACCTAATGAGATTTATTTGAACTTAGAAAGCCACGTGTTGGAGGAAGTCTCCTTAGGCTGGCAGGAGGCTTTTTAGTCTGAAAGAACGTCCATCCTACAGTAGGATACCACCCTCCAAATTGCAGTAGAGGAGCTTTGTTTTTGGCAAACCTTTAACTGCAACAGGGGCTCAGTTGCTGGAAACCTGGCCTGCAGAGATTCTCTTTGAAGTCCACAGGGACTATGCAAGAATAGGGTCATCTACTTTCTTCAGCCATTGTTTGAACAACCCATTCCTATAGGTGTAAACGAGAACAGAACCCACTTCATTGCCTAGTCTGTAGAAACTCTGGAAGAATTCTGTAGACATCTGCCCATTGTTGACTCATTAGCAAGTGTTCCCCCCCCCTTCTTTTCTTCCCCTATCCTGTATCAATCTGAGTATTCAGCTATGAATGTAGAACTACTCAATCTACAAAACTCTATCTTGTCTGTGTGTTCTTTGATGGATCTTATATGTGCTCATCTAAACATTAGGATAGCAGAGATCACCATGGGATGAATTTTTCTCATCATACGTCTCTAGTTTCCCAAAGTGCAAAAGAGAAGAGATTTTGTTAAGCGAAATGGCTTTTGTACTTAGCTATTCCTACTTCACAGAGTAGAAGGAGAGAGGGCCTAGTGGCTGTTGCCTATAGTCCAGATCTTTCTTCTTTAAGGTGTATAAACCAAAAACCGGAATGAGTTGGATCCTGCAGATCTATTCTGCTAATGGTGGGCACTTTCTTCTGGTGTAAGGACTTCCTCAGATGCAAGAGGCTTGGTGAGGGAAAGCCATGGGAAAACACAGTGGTCAAAGGAACAGATCCATGAGATACGACCTCATGTGTGTGCACATGACAAACGGGTGTTTCCAACTAGAGGTAAACATGGCAGGGAGCTGAAATCTGCCATGCCTGCTACCTTGCACACTCATGGTTGAAGAAAACACATTTCTTCCTGTGCAACATGACAAGCAAGTCTTAGCTGTGTTGTGAAAAAATTGAAACAAACTAGTAACTCATAATTTTTATAGAGGTTCCATACCTGATTGTGATAATCTGTCCAAAGTTTAGTTCCATGTTATTAACTTGTGCAATGAAAATTGCAGCCAGTGCCTCATACAGAGCTGTGCCATCCATGTTAATAGTTGCACCCACAGGGAGCACAAATCTCGTAATACGTTTATCCACTCCATTGTTTTCTTCCAAACATTTAAATGTGATGGGCAAGGTGGCGGAACTACAGCAAAAGTGAGGAAAAAGCAGAAAGATAGCAATATCACACTGGAAAAGCCAGGAAGTTGTGATGTGACTCATGACTGAATACCAACAATAGCAACAATAATGAAATTAACATTTCTTGCATGAAATAAGAACCCCTGAAAAAATGCCACAGGGACAACTATCCTGTCACTATGCATTCGCTGTTAAAATAATACTTTTCAGCAAAATTATTTAATATAGTCAGTTGCGAGTTGGCACTCTGATCTAGTTAAGGAAAGCTGTACACACAAATTGGCTTTGTGCATCTATTAAATTGCTCGGCCAAGGCCCAAAGGCACAAATTGGGTAATGCTGCTGACACTACACCTATGGCATTAGTTTCAATGGTATGCACATTTGACTGCACAACCCCATAGCCTAGCTATTCATGCATAAATATCTTGTCAAAGTACGATTGGAGCTTGATCAGAGTGCAAGTGCTGAGTAATCGATACAGGCAAATCACAGTGCAATCCTAGCCAGAGTTACATGGTTTGCAGTCCACTGAATTTAATAGACTTAGAATGTAACTCTGCTGAGGATTGCATTGACAGCCTTCAAGGATCACAATACCAACTCATCCCATGTAAAATTACTTGGCTTGGGTCCTCCTGATTGCTCCCACCTTGATGATGTTCCTAAGGCTGTGATGAGAGCTTGCAGCAATCCTCCAATGAAGACCCAAGGGTTCTTTCGAGTGACTAGGAAGTAGAGTAGCGGGAGAACAACGATAGCGTGGATGAGCAATCCAATGATAACGGTTATTGTATACATGGCAAGCTGTCCTCCGATCACACCCATATCTTCCATCTCAACAATTTTCCCAGCGATCAAGAACATGATACCAAGTGGGGCATACCTACAAGCAAAATCTAAACTTAACACTATGTTATGCAGCAACAAGCCCATGTATGCACCAAACTATGTATCAATGCATCTGTACTCTCTTTCCTTTTGAACTTCTCCATCCCATTCTAACGGTACATGCGGCCCAGTTGATGCATTCCCCCACCTCGAGTTCAGGGGTACTATTCCTGAGAAACCTGCATAAGGAATTAGTGGGGAATAAATGGAGAATCTTAGCACATTGCCGATCTTTTGCATTCTTGTTGTGACCTCCTTTTATCTTTATTCTGGTTGTTGTGCCCTCCTGTTGGAGTATAGGGCAATTGTATATTGAAGTTTATTTTTAAGAGATGCTGACTTTTTTGTCTCTCCAGAGAACCTGCTCAAAGTATCTCACAAAGTAAAATATGATAAAATGATAAATCAGCATAAAATTATTACAACAAACAAACTGTAAAAGCCCAGCCATTAAAAAACCCAGGCAGACTATAAAGGCAGCATAAAATATTTAGCAGCATAAAATGATCTCATAAAACTATCCTTAGGTTAGAAGCAGACCATATCTTTTTAAAAAGATCAGACCTCTTAGGAGGGGTAAAAAAGAGGAAATGTGCCCAATCTGGGTTGATTTAAAAAATCAAATGGATCTGAATACGATCTCAGAGTCAGTTATGTGGAAGTAAAAAATGCTACATGCATTTATACTATTTCTTGAACTGGTTCATTTGCTAGTGATAACACTGACCCAGGGTCCACTGAGTATACTAATGTACCATTCAACACTTACCACATAATTAGTGCTACCAGTCGCATGATGGCCTCATTAAGGCTATCAAAGAAATCTCTTAATGCTCGTCCTTGCTCCTTCATGTTCCCAATCACCAGTCCAAAGCTGATTGAGAACACTACCAGCCCAAGGGCATTCACTCCATTTACAGCGCCTGGAATGGGGATCATCTCCTTTTTCAACTGGGTGAGATTCTCCATTGCTTCTGTCACATTGTTTATAATGGCAGTAAGGACCGATGATTCATTAACTGCAACCGGTGCACTGTGCGTTCTTTCCTCGTAGTTTGTTTTGAACTGTTAATGGTGAAACAAAAGGTAGATGTTATACGTCCGTGTGTGAAAGGACTATGGCTCAATGTTAAGAGCACGTACATTCCAAACAGAAGGTCCCTGATTAAGTTCCTGGCATCTCCAATTAAAGAATCAAAAGTAGCAAGAGTCAAGAAGGACCTTTCCTTGCTTGAGGACTTGGAGCCAGGCCAGCTGTATATAAGGCAACGTGAGTGAGGTGGTTGGCCCTATGGTAGAAAAAGTGAGCAGTAACCTCCTGTCTTGCTCATACAGTTTCCAGGTTCCCTTACCCTCCTGGCAGGAGTGGGGGACCTGGCACTCACCTGTTTGAAATTCTTTGCACGCGCACTATGCACACACATGGGCATAGCACCAATGTGATGACATCACTTCTAGGGAGTGATGTCATTGCACTGGCTGCAGAAAAACTCCTGTGCTTCGTACCAGGCCCCAAACAAAGCGCAGCATCTGCTGCAGACTTGCCCAGGAGATATTTTGCCTTCCGGGCCCATTCCTTTCACTCGGCCAGGTGAGTGGTGGCAAGGGGTGGAGGCTGGGAGCGGGGGTTCCCCTGCCTCCACTGGGGGACTAGCAGCTCTTCTTGTTCACCATTTGCTCCCATTGCTATCCAACTGCCTGCTGCTTGCCTGCCCAACTGTCACCTCCATCAGAGACCCAAAGAAGATAATTCCCTTACCTCCTAGCTCCTTATGCCTCTTTAAAAACAGCATGACTAGCTGAACATGCTAGTTCCTGTACTGAAGCAAGATTTCTTCTTCTCACAAGAGTTTGGCTGCCATTTTTTGTGTTCGGTTGTCAGGGCAACCAAAATGGTGGCTGAAGTGTCCTGAGAGGATGTAAACTTGTGAGAGTTCATGAAGTCCTATAGCAAATGTGTGATTTCCTACACTTTTTTAAAAGGAGGTTGGGACATTGAGGAGATATGGAAGACCTCTGAGTGAAAGGTGACTTATAAATGAAGTCTAGAAGTATTTATTTATTTATTTACTTCATTTATACCGTGCCTTTTCTCCCCAACAGGGATCCAAAGTGGCTTACTACATTCTCCTTTCCTCCATTTTATCCTCACAACAACCCTGCGAAGTAGGTTAGGCTGAGAGTATGGGATTCTTGTAATCATGTCCAGCTTCTGGAGATGACGGTGGCTACTGCTGTTGCCTCAGAAGGTGAAAAAAAGTTGAACTGATATGCCTGGAAAATTGCCACCAGTCACAGCAGTGAGTTAGAAAGACTTATGGTCTTATTTGATGTAAAGCAGTACTAATTGTTTGAAATTTTTAATTGTTTTATATTGTTAATTGTGTTTTAATTGTTTAATTGTTTTTAATTGTAAGCCACTTTGAGCCTCATTCAAAGGAGAGGCTGTATAAAAATCTGAATGTGCCAGGCATTAGAGTAGGGTTCCCAGGTGCCTGCCAGTGGCGAGTAAACTCCTGGGGATTTGCCCCTTTGTCCGCCAATCGCCCAGGGATCAGTGGGAGGGGGCAAATTCCCAGAACTTGTCTACCACTGGCAGGCACCTCAGGAGCGCGTGCTGCGCTTGCACTCTCTACCAACACAGTGATGTCACTTCCGTAAGTGACATCGTTGCGCCGCCCATGGGAATGTTTCCGTGTTTTGTTTGGGGCTGATTTGGGCCCCCGAACCAGCAGAATTGGCTCCATGCAGAGCACAGGAATGCTCGTGCAGCCGGCACGATGATGTCACTTACAGAAGTAATGCCGCCACGCAGCTGGAGTGGCGATGTCACTTCCAGAAATGACATCATCATGTCAATATTGGAGCATGTGTGCATGCGTGCGTGCGTGCGTGCGTGCGCACATGAGAGTTTGAACAAAGCAGGCAGAAGGCAAGCCCCAGGTCCTCCTAACCCTCTTGGTGGAAGGATAGAGGGACCTGGCAACCCTATGTTAGAGAGATGTTAGTCCTACAAACTACTGAATTGTAATTGTCAAAAGTTTTATTTAACATAGAAATTATCTAAATTTTTATGTAGCTAGTAATTCTAATTTTGATCTGTACTTTGTATATCATCAAACTATATTAATAATTCTGCCACTTCTATTGTATTTTGTTTATGCTTGTATATCAGTGACAACAATTAATAATCATTAAAAAAATTAACAGTAATAAATTAGCATTTACTTAGCTATCCTGGGTCTGAGGCCCTGGCACCTCCCAAGAAACAGAAGTGTGGAAAAAGGAAGTGATCAGTTGTTGCCTAATCCAGTTTAGCTGGATGCTCTGTTATTTCATATGTTACATTTTCAGGTGCATACTTACATTTTTTTAATGTGTAGCTATATGAATAAGATAGGGATGCCAGACCCCCGCTAGGGGCGGGGGATCCCTTACCCCCGCCCCCACTCCCCACCTCCGCTTACTTGGCCAGCGGGGGAGAGCGCACCTTCCGGGCATGCTCCTCTGCAGCGCTGCGCGCTCCTGTGCACTGCAGCTGCCTGGATTGGCCCATTTTGGCCTGGATTGGGACCCAGATTGGGGCCACTGCAGAGCACAGGAGCGCTCCTGCCCTCCACAGTGTTTTTGCCTGGATCAGGCCCATTTTGGGCTGCTGCAGAGTGCAGGAGTGCTCCCGTGCTCTGCAGAGGCTCAAAACGGGCTCGATCTGCACCAAAATGGACCCAAAATGAACCCAATCTGGGCTGAAATGGGCACGTTTTGGGCCACTGAGGAGGGCAGGAACGCTTCCGCACTCTGCAGCTTCCCCCATCTGGGCCCCTGCAGAGCGTGGGTGCGCTCCCAGGGGCCGCGCGATGATGTGCATTTTTCTAAGTAATATCTCCTATACTTTTAAAATAAGTTTTATTGTCTCTGGAAATATTGTATTTATTCCTTTCTACTGTACTTATGCCTGGCTATCCCAGACAAGCCTGATTTTGTCAGATCTCAGAAGCTAAGCAGGGTTGACCTTGGTTAGTAATTGGATGGGAGACCACCAATGTAAGACCAGGGTTGCAGAGGCAGGCAATGGCAAACCACCTCTGTTAGTTTCTTGCCTTGAAAACCCACTAAAGTCAGCTATGACTTGACAGCACTCTCCACCACCACCACGGTACTGTTGGTTTTTTTTATTATATTTTTTATAATCCACCTTGCATTTATATGAGAAAGATAATCTATAAATGAAGTAAATAAATAAATATTTAAGTCATCAACATCTGATAATGTGCTTTCATTTATAGAAAAGATGGGAACTCTATATGGGAGTAAGCAAGCTATTAAACTCAGGTGGATAAACTTATGTCAATTCAAAAGATAATCTTCGAAATTCCTATATGAAAATAAAAAATGCAAGTGTTACCTGTCTAAAGCAGGCTTCAACCAGATTTGGAGGAAACATGTTTCTGAGGGGGAAAAGGAAATCTATTTAAGACATATTAGCCATCTTTTTAAACACAAGCTTAGGAGGAAACAAGTTTGACAGAGTAGTAAAATACAACTAGCACATGTGTAGTTTATACAGCAAAGGTTACAGAAATAGATTATTGTAAAGACAAGTTACAATCCTATGCACACTTATTAGGGAGTAAGCCCATTGAACTTAGTGGGACTTGCATCCAAGGAAACATGCATAGGATCAGGCTCCACAGTCACCATCCTCAGTCCACACTCAGTTCATTAAAAAGTTTTATCAAGTATGGCAGTGCTCCAAGATATGAGGGTGAGAACGGTGGATTCCTCCCAGAGTTTATTCTGCAGAGAGACCTTTGAGGACAGAGCTGGCAATTTCAAAAGATGCAAAGTCAACATCCACATAGTGCAGACTCATGAACATAGATGAAATCTGGTCAACTTGTGAACCAAACATCTCTTTAGCTGCCACAATATTAAGCCCTTTCCAGATGTCATCCACACATACCAGGAGGCTATAAATCATGCACGGAGCCTCCTGATATAAACAGTTGCCATGTCTGAATAGGGCCAAAGCTCGTGTTTTCCGTTTAGTACACACTATACCAAATCAACTATGAATATGAGAATTAGGCTTGCAGTCCAGTCCTTTTTCACCTACCACTTTCAGGATATTTAAGCAGGATTTGAGTCCAGTGGCACCTTAGAGGCTGATATTGAGGTATCTGAAGAAGGGAGCTCTGACTCTCTAAAGCCCATACCCTGAAAATCTTGTTGGTTTCTAAGGCGCCACTGGGCTCCAATCCTGGTATTCTACTGCAGACGAACACAACTACGCTCCTGAAACAAACTTCATGAAAGGATATTTGATGAGTCACATGTCCATTTCTACACATGCACCCTCTTAATGTCTGAGGGAGCCATATGTGTATTTTGTGTGCGGATTTTGTGTGAAGAGAACTGGCCTGCAGAAGCTAAAATGAAACACTGCCCATGAAAGGGATTTGCGTGATTGAAAATTGCTTCAGAATTGCATCCAGGTGTCAAGTGCATTCTGTGTCTTATTTATTTGTTTGTTTGTTGACATTGTTTATAGTCTGCCTTTCTCACTGAGACTCAAGAAGGATTACATAGTGTTATCCTATCCAGGGCTAAGGCAAGATCCTAAATTTAGTGTGCGGGGCAGTGCTCTGCAGCTCTATCCAAACTGCAACTGGAACTTCCAGTTTTGTTATTTCCTCCTTCCAATAGCATTTACAAATACAGAATGATAGCATAGCTGACTGATCTTCTTCCTGGAAAAGCACCGAGGGGTTCAGAGAGGCCACCTCCTATCTACTACCATAGCTTTATACTGTGGACCGCTGTATGCCTTTTCTACGGCTGGGGCTGGGAAATGAGACAAAAACAGTCTTCAGTGGTTGAAACACATGTGACTAATCAATCTTTAAAAATCTGCTTCTGAAGAAAAAGTCCACTCTTCGTCTTTAGATGACACACACGCTTGTCATGGCTGATGATATCTTAAAAGAAGCGTACAGTACAAAATGCCTCTTCTTAGATAACACCAGCTGTGAGATGTCTGTGCATTGTCTAAAAATGCAGATGGCAGGCATTTTCTTAAAAGAGAGCCATTCCCTATCATTTCTCCCACCCCAGGGAATGCCTCTTAAAAGATGATGCCTCCGACCTGTTTTTTGTAAGTACTTGCATTGAAAAAAAGTTTGCTGCCTGAATAATAGAGGAGACCTTTTAAACTGATCAACAACAAAATCCTAAGCAGAGTTACTCCAGTCTAAGCCTACTGAAATCAATGGGCTTAGACTGGAGTGACTCTACTTAGGATTTCACTGCAAAAGTATTTTAATAGATGAATCTAACCAATTATTTGGCAAGCATTGCAGCCCTACAAAAACTGCAGTGGTCTGTCTTGTCTTGAGAATTTTGTTCTTTTCATGGCTAACATTGCATTTCTTTATAGAGAAAGAAAGTGATTAAATTTTAACTAGGCTAGAAATTATCATGTGCATGTTTCCAAATTATTATTATTATCCCAGACTACGACAACTACGACTACGACTACTATCACCCCCACCCCCACCCACCCCCTGAGGATGCCAGCTTAAAAATATGACAGAGCTCTGAGCGCAGTTTCCTGCCATTAGTTCATTTAGCCCCGTACGTTCACTGGTGGCAGGTGTGAAATAACTCTTTTGTCTTCACTAACACTGTAGAAAATGCTGCCTCACCTGATTAAGTCCAGAAAGGCATCTGCAGCTGTCACCTGTACAATTTTGCCTTCTCGGTGCATCTTTTCCTTCGACCCTTTCCCAGGATGAATTATGACCACCATGATTATTCCAATGAAGACGGCAATGATGGTGGTACTCATGTAGTAGACAACAGCTCTAAGTCCCATCTTCCCTGACGCTTTGCTGTCCAGGGCAGCAACTCCTAGAAAATGTAAACACTAGTGTAATGCTAGAGTCTTTATATAGCTTTAGAAAGTAGAGTCAACGTACACAAAAACTTAAAACATGTTTCTGAGGGTAAGTCTGTTTGTTTAGGATACATGTCAACTGCACTGTCCTTAAAACGTTCAAACAGCTTAGCATCTGTGCAACAACTACTTTCTGAGCAATAGCTCCTTGTGAACATTTTGTCATGAGGGTCACTAACTTGCTCTCCCTCCAATCACATTCCACTCCAGAACTCGCCCCTCCCCTCTGCAGCCCATAGAAAGGTAACTCCAGAAACCACAAGGGTGTTTCTCCACAGCCACTATTGGAAAAAGGATGCTGGGTGAGATGAGCTTTGGGTGTGACGCCAAAAACCTTATTTTCTTACTACAAATGCATGGAAATGCCTATTTCCACCTACAGTATCTTCTTGGACATAGTCTACCTGATCACAGGAACCATAGATGTAGTATACAGCAATTGCTGGCTCAGGCGGAATGGAAGGTTGACCAGCAGGACTTCTATCCTCAGGAACATGATTACCCCTCTGATTGAGGGAGGAGAAGCTGCAGAGGCAGCCAGGAATGTATTTATATTTCAATAATGCACCACAAATTGTATTTATGAACTTATGTAATGAACTTATTTTGTGCTTTTAAATTCTTATTTCTAAAATGTGTTGATCACAGTTCTCAATTTGGTCAGTATGATGTATATAAATACCTTTGAAATATCATTTTAAAAGCAATTGTGGATACCAATATCTTTAAATCCTCATTATGTCAGTCTTGTCTCTTATGGTTCCGGAATAATATCACCAATTTATAGGTGATATTCATCTGTTACTTGCATTTTTAAACGTTGCGCTTACAGTCCAATATAGTACACCCATGGATAAGTGAATGCAGCGGTGCAAAATCAATGTTTTAAAAACGAGGAAGGAAAAGAGGTTTCGAGGAAGGAGAGAGACGTCTGAACCAATTACTCAAAAATGGCAGCTTCCAAAGGGCACAAATTTTCCTATCTAACCCATACTTGATATATCATTTACATTTCAGCATTTTGTATGATTGTAAACCAGATTGACTATTTGTTTTAGATACAAAAATGTCTGTGACTGCCATTGTCATGCATGTAGGCAGGTGACACTGGGAACAGGTCAGAAATCAGATCTGAGACAACTATGTGCTGCATCATCTCTGTTAAAGCAAGAACTGTCTAGGCTCTACTATTTGCCCCTCTTAATATTCCAGTTCTACGTAGTATGATAAAATTAGCATTAAGCAAAAATGGTAACAACGGGCAGAACTCTTTGAGTTCCAAGGCAAGTCTATAAACACTTTGTCAAAATAATGTATTAGAAAACAGAAGACATCATCCATAAAGGTGTATAGATACAAGCAATAAATGTATGATCTAGTTTATGTGATATATGTACTCTCCATTCAAATGGGGAATGATTGGGAGGAGATCAATGGGAGGGAATAGAAACATCAAATATAGAAGAGGGAGGGGAGGATTTGACTGGCGCTGGATTGTGCCATATTTATGCTAAACTTTGCCTTCAGCTAAGGCTGAAATCCTAAAATCACTTTCCTGGGAGTAAATCTCATTGAATAAAATGGGACTTACTTCTGACTAGACCCACTTAGAACTGCTATCTATGTTGTTTAAAAGTCTGACGAAGCAATTAAAAGGATTCTTGAGTTGCAATTAAAATCACCCAGCTAATTATCACAAACAGTTAATTACAGCATAGATGCTCACAGTCCGAACAGGAGTTAGCTCGCTGTCATTTCTTTCAGATCGTTTTCAAAGCAAAGCAAATGGCAAAGGACGATAACATTGCTGAGCCAGGTAATTTCTAACCAAACCTTGGTCATTTCCAAGGGTGGTTTTGTACGCCAAACCAGATTCCCTTATAGTTTGGAAACAAATATAAGGATGCAAATGTAATGAAAATAAATATGCTAGTGCTGCTTTGGGATCATCACTTCTTACAGCTGCATCCCATCTCATCCTCAGGTCAGCCACAGCCAACACCACTTCACTAGTCTCTCCAGCTCATTTTCACAACCATATGAGGTAATGTAGGCTGAGACAGAGAGGCTGCGTTTATAACAGCAACAATTCTTTGTGTAGATTTCGTCGCTTTTGCAAATACAGAGACATGTTCAGCCATAATGGAGCATCCACATGACAGTTTCCCTCACATGATCCTTGCCTCTGCCCCCACACAGCTGCTATTCCTCCCCTGCATTACTGAAGGGTTTGGGGCCCTTTAAAAAAACCTCAGCATAATAGCTGAGAAGCACGTGCACACTCCCACTTCCTGGAAGTGATGTCATCGCATAGTGTTGCCAGGTCCAGGTCAGGAAATTCCTGGAGATTTGGGGAGTGGAGCCTGGAGAAGGCAGGAGATGGGGAGGGAAGGGATCTCAGCAAGGTATAATGCCATACAGGCCACCTTCAAAAGCAGCCATTTTCTCCAGGGCAACTGAGCTCTATGGCCTGGAGATCAGTTATAATTCCAGGGGATCTCCAGCTACCAGCTAGAGGCTGGCAACCCTAGTGCAGGAGCACACACATGCTACGTGCACATGCAAGGAACATGTAGGAACACCGAGGAGGTAAGCCCTGGGTCCCCCATCCTCCCACCAGCAGGGTAGGGGACCTGGAATCCCTAGGCTGAGAGGAGTGGCTTACTCAAGGCCACCTGCACAGTCCATGGCAGTAGTGGGATTCCAACCAGCAGAGAGCTGATTCACAACCCAACCGCTTAAGCACTATGCTACCACAGCACCTGGGGAGGGTAAAGACCTCATGGTGCTACTGTACTCCAGGCACAATCAAGACTGGGGCCTCACAGCAATTTTTAAATGGCTAAATTCTCCTCTAAAATGGTGTTGGTGGGCCTGGGGCTGCTGTGTCAATGGCAGCTAAAACTTGTCTGAAGAAAAATACATCTGTTGAACTGCTTTTTGTCTTAAATCCTATCTGCTCAGTCAAGTTTCCAAGGGCCCAGACTTGCTGTTAATGGCTCAATTAACTTTCCAACTAAGCTTAAATGGTATTGAGAGCTTTCAAGAAATAGGCAGGACCTTGATCTGTCAACTAAGGGACTATGTCATGCTTTGGTGTGGATTCCAGTCCGGAGCAAAACTTCTCAGTGGAAGCCTCCAGTGACTGACTGGCAGGCCACCGAGTGAGCTTCAAGGCTAAAGGTAGTTTGCACTTGCTTCTCTGTGATTCAAGTTCAATAAAAGAATATTCTGTTTCCTGCCCATTCAGTGTTTGGAAGCATGTAGGGAAGGAGGGGAGACTCTTATCAAATTGCTCTTTAATGAAATGAGAGCTGCGCTTTGGAGAATGAAATTGACAGCTCCTTTTAGGCGAGGAGAGGACAAAAGTCTCATTCGGCAGTAAGTGGAAACCTCTTGACTGAAGCAAGTTGATTTGTACACTGGAGTTCCTTTGCATTATGGCTAACAGATACAAATGAAAAGGATTATAAAAGAAACAAACTCATCAACTGTGGGGGAAAGCTGCAACATGAGGAAGCATGTCTAATTGACCCTTTAAAGAGCGCACATCCACAGACCCAGTTTTGATCAACAGAAAAAAAAATAACAACTTCAGTCCATCTACCCAAAGAGATAATCAAAATATTGTCCTTTACGCGCAACATGTCTCTAATGTAGCATGACAAGTTTCCCTGACTCCTTCTTCCTTCGGACTGCAAACACTCATGATTTTATCTTAGGCAGCAATATTTTGGGGAGGGGTTGTTCAAAACTTATTAAAATATTGGTGGATCCCGACAGGTTCTCGGTGCCCAGTGTAAAGCTCTTCTCAAACTTTAATAATAACAATAATAAGATTCAATTTATATGCTGCCCTTCGGGACAACTTAACACCCACTCAGAGCAATTTACAAAGTATGTTATTATTATCCCCACAACAATCACCCTGTGAGGTAGGCGGGGCTGAGAGAGCTCTGGAAAAGCTGTGACTGACCCAAGGTCACCCAGCTGGCTTCAAGTGGAGGAGAGGAAAATCAAACCTGGTCCTCCAGATTAGAGTCCTGCTACTCTTAACCACTACACCAAACTGGCTTTATGCTTTGTGTGCATGGATTTCAGTTTGACATGATCTATTCACTGTTTTAGTAGAAACCTCCTAGTTCAATTATGTTTTTTAAAATTTACAAAACAAAAATCTAAATTTACAAAGCAATGGGTTGGATCCAGCTAGCATTTCAACTGATGAAAAAGGGAGGAGCAGGGTCCCCTTCAACCACCCAAAACGTCTTCTCTGGGAATCAGGGGTCCTGCATGGGCAAAACCAATATGGGACAGGGCTGTGGTAAGGAGGGTGTCAGGTTCTGGCAGTTAGATCTCCATAGTACTCTACTGCACACACTCCAGTCTGAGTTAAAGTAACTTCATTAGAGATCCATCAGTATCAGCATACACAGACAAGGGTATTGGCAGAACTGGCGTGTATAAGTTTGGAGGGGTTAGTTATAGGGAAAGTTCCTGCCTTTAGGATATGTACGGTTAGGATTCTGGAGTGAAGGAGCCGGGGGCGGGGGAGGGGTTTTGAGATAGGAGGAAAGAAGAACTGGAGGAGAGAAGCAAAAAATGAAGTCATTTTCAGTTCCCAGGCTCAAGCCGGCACTCAAGGACACATTATCGAGTGGCTGCGAAAATGAAAGTAGACACCACAGTAGGCACCTGTAAGATAAGCAACTCCCAGCCAAACAGACCACCGATAGGCAACTTCACGTACTCTCAGAGGATCAGTACAAAGCACAGAATACAGAAAATACTCATGGCAGATATGTAGGCAGACATATATGACAGAGGGGACAGGAGAATTAGTCAAGGTTTTTTGAAAAGCTAGATGGATCCAACCCAGAATTTGTTAGTAGTTAAGGAATAACAGTCTAGTAGTTGTCAATCAATAAATAATACGGATAGTAAAATATTGATTCTTAAGAATCTCTTAACTTACAAAGTTAAGCATGCATACTTATGACCTTTGAACAATTAAGATATAACTATCCAACCATTGTTAATAAATAATAATTTTAAAATTATTATTATTAATTTACAAATCAAGAGTACATACTCAGGATCACTTAAGGCTTAACTAACCAATAGTCCTGAGAATGCACTATTTCGTAAGGACGTTATCGGAGGTTTTCCTCTGTGTGCTTCCACTGTATATAGTACATAGGGTTCCAAGGTACCCACCAGTGGCGAGCAAACTCCCGGGGATTTGTCCCCCTGTCTGCAGAGGTTGTCCGCCACAGCAGGCACCTCAGGAATGTGTGCTGGGTGCACTCTCCCGACAGGCACAGCAAGTCACTTCCAGAAGTGACGTTGTCATGCCAGCCACGGGATCGCTCCTGTGCTTCATTTGGGGCCAATTTGGGCCCCAAACAGGCCAAATTGGCCCTGCGCAGAACACGGGACCGCTTGCATGGTTGGCGCAGTGACGGCACTTCTAGAAGTGATGTCATCACATCAGCCCTGGATGTGCGTACATGTGAAGAGGATCCTCGTGGACAGCACAAGGTGAGTGCTAGGTGTCCCTACCCTTCCGGCGGGAGGTGAGAGGGACCTGGCAACCCTAGATGCACAGCATGTCCTCAAGAGAGAGGCATTTTTGATAGCAGCGTGAAGGCCTTGCCACACTCCTCCCAAGGGCTCAACGCCCAAGGTTTCTTCATTTTGAAAAATCATATGGGGCAGAGGCACAATTGCCTCCTTTGCCATTTTTCTGATCTGAAATGGGAGCTGCTGTTTTCCACATTAGGAGTAACATACCATTACCTGCATTAAAATCTGTATGCTTCTCCCACGGGGCAAAAGCAGGTTTCCAGGGCTGTTTTAGATCAGAAAAACACGAGCAGGGAAGGCTTAAACTCCCTTTGTGCCACAGGCTGCGTCCACATTGTAAAGACTCTTCATGTTGCTTTAACCCCTGCTGTGGCTGCAGAGACAGTTGTGTTGGCAATGGAACTTCCACACGCAGCCGTTTTCTTTGCACTGTCTTCTCTCTTTCCCCCAATGATTTTCTTCCAGAAATGCTCTGCAGTGACTCTGCACTGGTTCTCAGGGGCAGGGTCGCTACAGCTTCTTCCATAATGACTAACCAGCCCCCTTTTTTCTTGTTTTCTACATGCATGAGCTATAGCTCTATTAAAATTAGAAACAGACAAGTGAGGACCCACAAGAGCTTGTGAAGCGCATCTAACTTTCACTTCCCCCACCGTGTCCTCTTTTCCTCCCCCGCTCACCATAGCCTCTCCCTCTTTTCCTGCTGCCTTCTCTCCTTCCCACCCACCTTTGTCTGTCCCCCTCCCCGTCCACCCTCCCGCAGCCTCTCCCCTATGGCTCAGTCACCTGGTGCTGGATCAGGTTCCCAGGTCCCCCCTCCCAGTCCCCACCCCCTGCCACCTCTTGCCTGGGTGTGGGGAATGGGCATGGGAGCTCCAGAGTGCTCTCCTTCGTGCTCCAGAGCTTTTGCTGTCACACAGGGAATGACATCTTTTCCAGTGCAACAACGAAAGTTCTGGAGCACACACGTGCACAACACACACACAATAAGTTTCCCTTGCACAAGCCCCCCTGCAACCCCCCTCCCCCAGTTTGGGTCCCCAGGGACCTGGCAACCTTAAGCTGAGCCCAGTTGCAGGGTGAGGAACCTGCAAGAACTTGCGGTGAGTATTTTGCTTTCCCCTGTATTCCCTTCCCCACACCACTTCCTCTTTCCCTCCTCCTGACAGCCTCCATATGCTCCTCTTTCCCTGTGTTCTCCTCTCCTTCAAACCCACTAAATAGCTTACTTTTTATCTATCCCCCATCTTCATCTATATTTCTGAATTTGCTTCATTAATATGCTGCCTTTCTCCACAATGGGGACCCAGAGCAGCTTAAATCATTTTCTTTGCCTCCATATTATCCTCACAACCTTGAGAGGTAGGTTAGGCGGAAAGTGTATGACTGGATCAAAGTGAGTTTCCAGAGCAGAGTGGCAATTTGAATCTGGATCTCTCACATCTTACTCTGAAACTCTAACTACTATACTACACTGGCTTTTGTGGGTGGGAGCTGCTGTTGAACAGTAGCAAGCAGGCAGTCCTGGGTGAGTGCAGCTGGTGCAGAACAGGTGTAATATGCGACTAGAATGGAGTCCCAGTCAAAACATGCACCACCACATTTTGGACCAGTTGTAATTTCTGGAGCAGGCCACAGGGCAGCCCAGTGTAGAGCGAATTACAGTAATCCAGTTTGGAGGTGACTGTTGCATGGATCATTGTTGCTAGATCACAGGTTGACAGGTAGGAGGCAAGCTACCAGGCCTGGCGAAGGTAAAAAAAATCGCAGACCTGGCAACTGCCATAACCTAGGCCTCCATTAGGGTTGCCAGCTCCAAGTTGGGAAATTCCTGGAGATCTGGGGGATGAAACCTGGAGAAACCTGGAGAAGATGGCAACCCTAGCCTCCATTGACAAGGAGGCATCCAGGGTTATGCCCAGACTCCTTACCATCGGCATCAGCTCAAGAAGTGCCCCCCCCCCGAGGGCTGGGAGATGGAGCCTCAACCCTGATGGGGTTGGCAGGTGGTTCCCATTAGCACAGAGAGAGGTTCTAACCACCCTGT
Organism: Eublepharis macularius; assembly: GCF_028583425.1. Classification (NCBI taxonomy): domain Eukaryota; kingdom Metazoa; phylum Chordata; class Lepidosauria; order Squamata; family Eublepharidae; genus Eublepharis; species Eublepharis macularius. Next base: position 23,259,862 of record NC_072797.1, on the reverse strand, counting down.
CCCGCAACAGTTGAATTCAACTTGAAGGGCATTTCTAACATATAGAAGTATGCATCTTTTAACATCTAGCCTAATAAAGAGTTCTGGAGAACTTGAAAGCTAGTACACTGTTTTGTGTTATAAGTCTGATATGCAAGCCCTTCCCTTCACTCCAGATAAATAAGGCCTGGCTGAAGTTCCACAGCGGTAGGGAGAAACTGTCTTATATGCTTAGAGGTACTTTTAAAAGGATATACTTACACACTGAATATGAATCCTTATAACATATTGTATGTACATGTTTGGTGAGTTGGCACACAGGGCTTGACATAGGGTTGCCAACTTCCAGAGGGAGCTTGGAGTTCTCTCAGAATTACAACTGATCTCCAGACTACAGAGATCAGTTTCCCTGGAGAATATGGCAGCTTTGGAGGGTGGGCATTATGGCATTGTACACCACTGAAGTCCTGCTTCCCTCCAAACTCCACTGTCTGCAGGCTCTGCCTCCAAATCTCGAGGAATGTCTCAGCCTGGAGTTGACAGCTCAGCTTATAGTAGTCATGGGGCTCTTTTGGTGGATGGAAATTGCAAATGTGGCTCTTTGCGAGCCATGGATTGAGTACTATACCCCAGAATTTTTTAAAATGCAATTATCAGGCACACAGGGCCTTAATTAGGATTGGAACGGCAGTGCAGCAGGAGGAAGAGTTAAGTCTTCCCCATGCACCATTTCCCCAACCTACGGTGGCTTAGAGAGGTGAATTTTGACCTACTGGGAAAACTTACAGGTAATATGGATCCAGAGTAAGGGGTTTAATTCTTCCGGTGTGGGCAGGGACTCCCTATCCCTGCTCCTGTTGCCCACCACTGCTCTGAATGGGGGGGGGGTTAAAAAAAAACCTGCAGCATCTAGTGCACCATCACATCACTTCCAGTGAAAAACAGAAGTAATGTAAGGTAGCTCTAGGAATCAATGGAAACTCTATAGGAAAGACACAGACTTTGTGGCAATATCTAGAGCTATCCTATTGCTATAGAATTTTACCATAGAACTAGTCTACATGTTTTATCATAGAGTTTCCAGTGATGCCTAGAGATACTTAGGACACTTCTGCTTTTTTTAAAAACTGGAATTGATGTGACACTGCAGCCATCATTGCTACCTCTCCATATCCCCACTCAAAGCACACCCGCAGGGTCAAAAGCCTTTGAAATGCAAGACACACATGACTGAAATGTAATTTTGTAAAATTCAAACACAAATCAAAGAAGTACAAATAAAATTTACCATAGTTGCACTGGGCCATGGCACTGCTTCTCCAGTGTCTCTGGTTGACATAAGATTGCAGTGGATCAGAGGAACTACTCCCACACTCATTAGTAATAAGCAATTTACAAAGGAACAGCTGCTGTGCATGAATGCTAAAAAAATAACACTTCATATCTGGGATTAGCTGTGTATTTAGAAAATGCATATACTGCCCTTCCAGAGACCTGCTCAAGGCAGCTCATAAAGCAGAAACAATGCCATAAAATCATAAAACTCAACAGCATAAAATGATCAATAATAATAAACAAGCCATGGAAATAAAGACAGCATAAAACATCCCTCAGCAGCCTAAAATGATATTAATAAAATGGCCCTCAGGTGAGAAGCAGACCATAAAAACAGCTATACAAGACGGAACCCTCTCAGTTAATAGCCTAAGTAAAAAACGGGTGCCAGGCGAGCTTCAAGTGAGAGGGCATTCCAAAGGCTTGGTGTTAGCATACAGATTGTTCTTATGGGGATCTCCAGTAAAACCAATAAAAGAAATATTTATTTGTGCCAAGTTTCAGTCCTTTATAGACTGATGGAAGTCAAGATCCCTTGTACCCCAAAGCCCTTCCCTCCAACCACAGATCATGATTATCTGCAGTGTGTGCAAGATGCTGTGAGCATGTTCAGTTGGACTCTCTTCTTTATTATTCCTTCCCGTGAGCTCTGGTACTGAAACCAAATTCTGCCTCTGAGTCCTGGTGAGACTTGGCTGGAAGTCAGCTCCAGACTCCTTGTCCTTCAGACTGCCACTGATCTGCACAGTCTCAGATCTGGCAAGTGCAAAACAACAAGGAATTTCTGGATGCCCGGCACAGCGGTCCATTTCCTGTTCCTCGCATCTGCCAGGGCAGGACCCTGCTGTAGAGGCTGTTTAGATACCAAGTTTAACTCTTCACGTTATTCCAACTTTTGCTCAGCATATTGGAATGCGCCACACAATATGCTTTTTGAAGGGAAACTAAGAAAGTAATTTATCTTCTTTATGTGTGCTAAGCAGAGCAGGAGGTGGGGAGTAACGGGGATTCACAGCAAGCCATAGAACAGTGATTAGTAACAGCTGACGGCCCCGGACCAAAGCTCTTTCTCTTGGGTTGCTTCATTGTGATGCTGGAGCACAAAGGACGTACTGTCCCATTGCCAAGAATCAGAAACACAGGAGCACAGAGAACAGCAGCGCAAAATTTTTCTGTAACAAAACGTAGCTGATACCTGCTTAACAGAGACACGAAAAGGCCATCCTTTTATGTTTGAGACATTTAAATTAGCATCCTCTTTTATAAGAGCAATTCCCCTCTCTGTCTCGAATAGGTTTAAAGTTGCCCATTCACAAAAACTGGTGTTTCGGAGAGGAGGGTGAGAAACACCAAACACCCACAACCAAAGGACACTGGCTTCCAAAAAAGAAAAGGCTTTCCAGTTGATAGTTTTCTTAATGTTAAATAAAACAGTGTAGCATGGTGAATAACTTCCGTTTAATTAGAAACAAGTTCATTCTGTCACTTCTCAAGTCTGACTGAGCAGACCAAAAAAAGGTGCAAAAATATCCTAGTAAATATCTGAGTAAAAATAACACACACTAAGTAAATCACACATGAATACAACCAGGGCTTTTTTTGTGGAAAAAGAGGTGGTGGAACTCAGTGGGTTGCCCTCGGAGAAAATGGTCACATGGCTGGAGGCCCCGCCCCCTGATCTCCAGACAGAGGGGAGTTTAGATTGCCCTCCGTGCCGCCGAGCGGCACAGAGGGCAATCTAAACTCCCCTCTGTCTGGAGATCAGGGCGCACGGCCACCAGCCATGTGACCATTTTCAAGAGGTTCCGGAACTCCGTTCCCCCGCGTTCCCCCTGAAAAAAAGCCCTGAATACAACACATTTGCCAGCAAGAGAGTTAAGTTAATTTGTCTAAGTTTGTTATCCCCCCGACCCTGCAACAACATCTCTAGCCAGAATGGACAGGGTCTGGTGGGCACGTATTTTCTTAGTAACATTTTGAAAACTGGGGTTGGCATAATAATGTCTCATTTTATATAGTGCTTTGCTCTGCATGCAATGTGTGCCATATATGATCTCAGTAAACGTTACGAGAACCCTGAAAGGTAGGCTATTTCCTTCATTCGTAGGTGGGGGGCTGAACCCAAATGACTGGGTTAAGACCACCTAGGAAGTTCAAGGCTGAGCCAAGGCACAAATGGAGGACTTCCACTCTGCTCTCTCAGGGATGCTTTGGATGCTCAAAAACGAGGACCAAATCATCTTTGAGTGATTATATTGGTCGATGGAAACCAGCAAGACTGCATTCTTCTGTAACATGCACGCTGCTATTGTCCTATTCCTCCAGACAGAGGTCACCCTGCTGTGTTGTAAGCCAGATTTCCAGCAATCAGCCGTCGCATTCTGACCCTTTGGAAAGGTGAGTCAGAGTTCATGGTTTTGTTGAAAGAGCTGGCACTGGGGGCTGCAGTATTCTTTTCACACAGCTCCAAAACAAAGTCAGTGATAATATCAAGATGTTTCTAGATGGGGAAAACCTTCAGGCATAGTGAACTGGCCTTACAGAATTCACTGTGCTTATCACCTGCTCTCAGACATCAGTAATAGGATTTGAGGATGGAGCATTAATAGGAACAATACAAAAAACCCCTTGTGCATTCAGGATTAGCAAGAGGCATCAAAAGAACTCCTGAGAACACCCGTAGGATATACAGATGAGTGGAATAATTTTATTCATTTACAAAATGTATATTTTGCCTTTCTGTCCAATCAGAGCCAACAAGGTGACTATTAATTAAAAACAGGGTGGCTATTCATTAAAAACAGAGCATTATAAAAGGGTATCATCATAAAGCCAACTAAAACCAAAACTAAAATACACATATAAAACACAAAGACAGCAATTAAAACATAAAAGCAGGAAAGAGGGATCATTGAGGGAACGCCCAGAGAAACAAAGTCTTCACCCTGAAAAAGGTCTGTCGCAGTGACAGAAGGGGATAGATGAATATCCCTGGGGAGGGAGTTCCATTATTTTGGAGCCACGACCAACAAGGCCCTCTCTCTGGCACAAGGAGCAATTTTCTTTGCTCATTGTTTATTACTAGGTAGGGATCCAAGTCCCTTGGTGGGGGTGGGGGATTCCCCGCTCCCACCCTCCGCCCCCCAACTCATCACTGGTGTGTGTGTGTGTGGGGGGGGGAGGCGAGAGAATAGACCTCCCAGGGATGCATTTGGGGCTGTGTGACAACATCACTCCCAAGAGTGATGTCATCGTGCCACCTCAGAAGCACTCCCACGCTTCATATCAGGCTGATTTGGGCCCCAAATCATCCCTCTGTGAAGCACGGAAGTTCCCAGTCCCTGCACAATGACGTTACTTTCCAAGAGTGACATTATTGTGCCACCTCGGGAGCACATTTGCATTTCACAGTGGGATGATTTGGGCCCCAAATCCTGGAAGTGACGTCATCGTGCCACCCAGAGATCCCCCTGCGTGCAAAGCTTGCTGGGTGACCTAAGTGGGTCAGCCACCCTCTCTTGGCCTAACCTATTTTGCAAGGTTGTTGTTAGGATGAAATAGAGGGGATGAGAATTATGGGGCTCCACTGGGAGAAAGGCAGGGTATAAATACAGCAAAGAAACAAACAAATTTGCTACTCTCCTTGTGAAATCAGCCAGTATCAACATATGGAAACAAAGGACATTTGTCCATCTCTAGTAATAGGGTTACCAGATCCCCTTACCCTTCCAGTGTGTGTGTGTGTGTGGGGGGGAACCTGGCACTCAAATGAGATTATGCCAAATATACCAAATGAGATTATGCCAAACTTGGTGCCACCATCAACAAGGTTATCAAAAGTGGCCTGCTGACAAACCACTGATGACAGTTATGACAGATCCCCTTTCACTCCTCCACTCTGAGGCAGATTTGCCCACCAAAATCCAAGTCTGCCTACTTTGGCTGAGCAGCACCAAGTGGTGGTTGTTTCCACACATCCCAGCATAGTGCTAAACTCATGCAACAAGGATGTCTTCCTGGCACGATTTCTGACATTATTGTGCCACGAAAACGGGATTGTTATATTTTTTACTTTTTTAGCCCAACCCAGAAACTTGAAAGGGGAAAAGCAGGAGCCTTCTCCCTCTGTGTTGGAAATGGTACTGGAGACTGTATAACATCCACAAGAAACAACTATTTTATTGAACAGGCAGGGATGGAATAAGGGCAGTCAGGGAATGAAATAACTGAGGTAAAATTTGTTGGTACAACAGAATGCTCTTTAAGTCACAGGCAAAATAGTTTCCTTTAAGCTTAGTTTCTATGTTCTTAATCCTTAACAATGAGAGATGTTTTGTTTAATATTTTGGTTACAGCAACAATGTTTCTTCACGGAGTTGCCTTTTACAACTCAGGTTTTCTGATATTAGTTCCAAAACTGTTTTCCCGTTACAACAGACCTGGGGTCCTCCTCAGTGCAGCCCCCCCCCTTTAGACACAGAGCAAGAATGGATCTTCTTCTCCTAAGAAGATTGAACCCTTCTTCATTTGGTTTGAATGGAAGTCTCCACTTACTACCCACGCACTCTTTCCAAAAACACCCCTCCCCCCAGTTCTATCGTGGCTGTGTAAATAGGTTTCAGCTTGTCCTGGCTTTTATACTTGGAATTCCTAACTAGAACTCCTCAAGACAATGATGTTACAGTTAGGGCAAAAGAAATGTAGGCATCCTGGTTTTACAGCTTGGCTCTCCATTGCAGCTGCAAGACCAGGATGCCTACATTTCCCATCAAAACTTGAGAGAAGCTGACAAGTGTCCAACCTGTGTCAGGCGTCACTTGTAGCTTGGCTCTAAGTTTTGGTTGAGTCTGGCACGCCACCTATTATGTTCTTATGCTTTTGCATGCTGTCATGTGCATGCAGCCTGCCCACTTCCACCCTCCACCCCTGTCCCCACTTACCTGGCCAGCGGGGAAAAGGTGGGGAAACGCTCCTCCTGGGGCACGCTCCTGGGCAGCGCAGTGCACTTCTGCTCACCGCACTAGGTTGGTTTTGGCCTGAAACGGGCCTGATTCAGCCTGCTGCTGAACACAGGAATACTCCAGGGCCTGTTGCACTACCCCAGCAGCGCTCCCGTGCTCCACAGCAGCCTGATTCAGGCAAAATCAGGCCACTGCCAAGAGCAGAAGCACTTCAGGGCCCATCCCACTGCCCTGGCAGCACTCCCGCACTCCACAGCAGCCTGATTAGGTCTGCTGTGGAGTGTGGGAGAGCTCCTGGGGCGGCACGCAGCCTGTGTGATGACGCCACTTCCCAGAAGTGGCATCATCGCACGTGCAAGGGCAACACTATGGTAAGTGCCAGGTCTCCCGCTTAGGGGACCCTGGTAACCCTAGACTTGAGGCTGGGGGTAGACAATCCACAGTGGTATTAGAAGAGGGTCTGTCTGATTCTCTAAAGAGTGTATAGTTACCATTTTTGTAAACTCACTGATTTCACTGTAGCCATATAAGGGCAGGAACCCCAGAGAGGTGGTAAAGGGCTTTATGACCATAATGCCCTAACATTTCCCTTCACTTCTAAGTGAAGAACTGGGAAGTGTTACATAGAGCCACATTGCTTGTACAGTTTTAATCTACAAGGGTTGTAGGTTCTTAACCGTAATCCACCTTGTAGAGACACTGATTACTATAAACTGTTGAAATAAATAAATCCAGAGAGTGTAATTCAGATCCCGATTAGTCAACAGTAAATGAGCCAGTAACTTTAGTGAAGTTGGAATTCACCCAAATCTGGTCACCCTTATCTCATTAAATCATAACATGCATAATACACTAGGGTTTAAATTACACAAACGAAAGTCTAGCATCTAGGGCATAGTAACTTTAACCAGAGCACACATCACAATGAATTGGCCTCCGCTTAATCTGACATTCTCCTGCATATCTGCCAGTTCTAAAAATCCAGAGGGAGATTAAGACCTAGTTCTCCCAAAAAGCAAAGGGGTAAACTTGCATATCAAACTGATAAAATACTTACCTGATCATTAAACTGCAATGTAGATATGACCTAAAGTTCTTAATACTGTTCTCTTTAAGAGTGAAAAACAGATACAGGATTTGCAGATTCTGAGCTGTTCTTCGTTTTCATAGCCTGTTTGCAAAACTCTGGATCTTAGCTACATTGCAACTGCTACGTAGTAAACATTAATTTAAATAACAGATCTGCAAAACCTGTCCTCCTGTCTGCAAGCTGCATGAGGGGTTAAGGTTTGCAAATTCCACTTTTCAAAGCACTTCATATTTAATTTTGTAGTAGAGCTTTGGTTTTGGTTGTAGTGTAGCTTGTAGTATAACTTTATTTATTTATTTGTTCAATTTATAGTTTGCACTAGCAAGACCGCATTGCAACAGTCTTCAAATTCCATAAAGTTTTAAAACAAGTTTGTTACTAAAGTAGTTTGCAAAGTGATTTACGAAGTGCTAATTAGTTTGCAAAGAATCTGCAACATGGTCTAGAAATCTTGGCTCTTGCAGAGTTTTAATTGTCTGGAATATTATTTAGGAAACTTGCAAGTTCAAAGACAATATGTACTCTATGTACTAACTGTGCTTTATGTTTGCTTTATGTTGTCTAATGTCAATCCTAGAAGTGATTATGTTCTGTTTCAGTATTTTTTTCTATTTGTATTGGATTTTTACTAACACTACGTCTTTTTAACTTGTATTTATTTACCCTATGGCATTGTTTATGGAAATGTCCTTGATACTTACGGAAATGTACTTGATATGGATTGTACTAATCTCATACTGTGTAATCTGCCTTGAGTCTCAGTAAGAAAGGCGGACTATGAATGAATGAATGAATGAATCTCCAACCACTGAAAAAGTTATAAAGCTGATAACATCAGTCACTTTTGCTATTTTTCACCAATGCTGGTATGAGCAGCAAAACATAGTTTTCTTCCATTCTTCTTTTTCCAAAAGCATTTTTTTTTCAAATTAAAAACATTAAAAATGAAAGAAAATGACTAGAATGAGCACGTTGCTGTCCCATTGCAGAAACATATGCCTTTAGTTAATACAACTGTGTGGTAGAAAGTTTTATGTGTGGGGTGTGTGATGAAAGGTCAGAAGGTTTAAACAGGAATGTGGAAGACCCTGCTTGCCAAGAAAACGGTGACATGTTGTGGGGGGAGCTACATGAAAGGGAAGGTGTTCTTTAAAAAATAATATTGTTGTATTTTTAAGTTATGCAGAGCAGATGAGAAGATTCTAAGTACATTATAATACACAGTGACAGAAGATCTGTTAATTATAACCTCAAACATTCAAAACACTGCCTGTATGGCAAACTCACTTTTATTAGAAGAATGTGCTAAATTAGTACATCTCCTTATTTTCTTATTGCTGTCCAAGGAAAAGTCCCTGTTTTTGCCTTCTAGGAATGCTTTGTTGAAATATTTAGTGTGGGATTTCAAGAGCCATTATTGGAAGTTCAGCTCCCTCCCAAGGATGTCTAGCAATTCTGAGGTGATTCTGAAGCTGTAAGGTGAGGAAACCAAGTTGAAAAATCTGGCAGCACGGGTCCCTCAGACTATTAATACCAGCCCTTGAATTTCAAGGGTGGGGGCAGGAATGAGAGCATTAATTAAATCCACAAGCCCTGCCCCCTGACTCCTCGATTTTACGTCCTCCTACTGCTTCTCATAAGCCACCATCAACTCTTTTACTGCCAGGTGTTTTACAATTATTCTTATAATGCTGGGGCCATGGTGCACCAGTTTTATGAGGGCATATGCACAACAGTCAGGAAACTGCTTGGGGATTTTACATTCTATTATGTTCAGACTGCACAGCATATAAACACCAATAACCTCCTACTCCCAATTAACTAGACGGAAATGGTAGAACTCTTTGTGTTCTTATGAGCATTATGTTTTGGGGGTCCTGTTACTCCCCACTCATGCAAACTCCAATGCAAAACCCACAGCAATACTCGTCTAACTGTTCACAGTGTGCTTATAAGAAGTGGGGTTCCAAAAGGGCGACGCTCCCCAATGTTGGACTAACACAACAGAGATACCTCCAAGCAGGGCTTTTTTTCAGCTGAAAGGCAGTGGAACAGAGTTCCGGAACCTCTTGAAAATGCTCGGCAGCGCGGAGGGCAATCTACACTCCCCTCTGTCTGGAGATCAGGGGGTGGGGGCACCAGCCATGTGACCATTTTCTCCGAGGGCAACCCACTGAGTTTCACCACCACTTTCTCAAGAAAAAACGCCTTGCATCCAAGGAAGGGTATCACCTGAGACAGAGGATGGATGACACAGGATGGCAGTGATGCTCAGTGGATTATGCTTTTTATTAACCAAATCCTCCTTGGCCAGTGAAATTTGTGTACTACTTTTCCACATTATGACCAAATAACACTCACAGGCTTCTCCCTAGGCTTGCCATTTGCTCATCCATGGCAGTCAAAAACCTGGCCTCAACTCCATTCTAAACAAACTGAGAAGTGGGCAAAAAAAAGGCAGTTTGAGGAAGATATGACATCACTTCCATAACAATGCTCTAGGAATTTCCCCATCATCTCTACAGCCCTTACCATAGAGATTAGGAGAAATTCCTAGAGCATTGCCTGGAAGTGACATCATATCCTCCTCAAGCGCCACCTTCCCTGAACTCTACCCTCCCCAGAAACCGCCGGCAAACTCTCCCTGCATTTGCTAAAGCAGTGCTGAAAACATTAGTTGGACGCCCTCCCAGCCTTCTACAACTAATTCCCCTGCTGGAGTTCAAGAATGTGTTCTGTTTACCTTGGGGCCAGGCAGAGTTCTTTCTAGATCTTGACATTGCCCCAGATACAAGGCAATGCTACTGCTACTGCTGTTGTTAAACCATCTTCACCATCATCGTCATTATCATCATCATTCTGCCCTAAGAACTATTTCATACAATTTATGATTTAAATTCATGTTTGCTGTTATGTTGCTACTCATTGTTCAGATATGTGCCATGCAGGAACACTTTCCTGGGAGTAAGCCCCACTGAGAAGACTTCAGTTGGATTTTGAGTAGGTCTGCTTAGGATTGCACTAGTAAGCATTTCTAAGGCACTTGCCTACTTTAAAAAGGCTCCAAAGAAGCATACAATAAAACATCGAGCACCAACGAAAAATAACAAAAACTAAAGACAAACAACACAAAAGAAATTGGGAAAGCAGAACATGAAGGGAGGTGGATACAAATCAGATAAAATGCAATGGCAGGAGATTTTCTTTATTACATATTAAAACATTTATACCCACAAGCTGGAAACAGTGAATAATAAAAAGGTCTTGCCCTTGCACCAAATTCAAAGCATCCCATAAATTCATCTCCACCACTAAAAAGAACTTCTAAATAGTCACAGCATGCTTGATTTCTGAAAGTGAGGGGGGCATGCAGAGATTCCTGTATGTCTGGAAACACACAAGGGGTCAGCGCAGATCTTTTTAGTATAGGAGAAATATGCTCAAATCAGCAAACTGCAATTCGTCCACCAGAGTGTTTTAAACTAACCGTAAATTACAAGATAATATATGTGACATCATTTGAACCCAGAGAGCACTATATTATTATTATTTTGTTGTTCTTATTTCTCGTAACAGTTTTCAAGAGGAGCCCCATGTATAAACTAAGTTGAAGAGCACAAGTAACAAGAGCACAAGTAACAATACCAAGGCTATTTCTATCCAGAAAGGGTCACAGCAGATATACCAATTTAAGCTAGTAAAAGATGCTTTATATCACAATGCCACCTGAGCACAGGAACAGCACATCCACTAGGAATACTTAAGTGATCACCTAGGGTATCAGAGATGGAAGAACAGCAACCAGCCCTGTCACCCCCACCCCACCTACCTGTGGCATCAGAATCTGCTGCAGCAAGTGGCAGACCCCGGAGGCACCCTGGCCCCAGTGGGTGGCAAGCGGACAGACTGCTGCTTGCCACTGTGGGCAAAGCTGGGGTGGGAGAACAGCAGCCACCATCTTCCTGCTCCCTGCAGTGCAGTGGCAAGGGAGAGCGGCTTGGCTGCCCAAGCCTAGGATGCCCAAAAGTCTTGGTTCAGCCCTGCCTGGGCATCTAAAATAAGGGGCATATCTTACAGCTCTCCCATGCAAGTATGGCTATTATGGCTACACTAGGTTGGATCCTCTGATTTCCTTCTTCCTATGACTTCCTCCAGGGGTCATTTCATAGAAAAAGAGCTGGAGGAACTCATTAGCATGACTCATTAGCATATGCCACACCCCTTGCCATCACTGGAAGTGTGTCATTCGCATAACTGATTTGCATATGCCACACCCTCTGACATCACCTGCCCTGGCTGTTTTGGACCCAATCCTGGCCATTCAGGGCCAAAATTGGGCCCAAAATGGCAAAAAGGGGCTGAAAATGGCCGAAAAGGGCCCCAAAATGGTCAGGATTGGGCCACTGCTGAGCGGCAGAGTGATCCATCACCTGTCAGAGGCCCAATGTGGGCTGTTTTGGCCCCAATCCAGGTTGAAACGGGCCCAAAATGGCCGAGAGTCAGGTGGGCAGGGCCACCTGAAATGTGACCTCTTTGGGGAACTGCCAGAACTACGTTCCTGTGCGCTCCCCCTCAAAATCAGCCATGACTTCCTCTAACCAAGAATTTGTTTTTTCACTGCACAAGAGGGCTTTATCAGAAAAAGTCTTTCTCTATTAAAGAACTTAACAGAAGGGATTGCGAGATCCAACCTTCTCCTGTTTCCTCCATTATATAACTTCACTATTCGTAGTTTCTTCTATAGTTGTGTCCGGAGTGGGCCTTGCCCACCCCGGACTGGGCCCTACCCCCCGGCCCGACGGACCCCCAGGGGGCTCGTGGCCAACCCCCCCACCCCCGCCAAGCACCCCCGCTTACCCCAGGACCCGCGGCAGCGGGCCCGGAGACGCCAACCACCCAACGCTTCCCCGGCGCCCCGCCGCCGGGCCTGCCGCCGCTGCCGGGACCGCGGGGCCTACCGCAGCCGTCGCGGCCGGGACGGCCGGGCCTGCCGCCGCCGCTGCCGCCGGGACGGCCGGGCCTGCCGCTGCCGCGGCCGCCGCCGGGACGGCCGGGCCTGCCGCCGCCGCGGCCACCGCTGGGCCGGCCGGGCCGGCCGCCGCCACGGCCACTGCTGGGGCGGGCGGCCCTGCCGCCGCCGCGGCCGCTGCTGCGGCCGCGACTCGCGGCGGCGGGGCGGCCGAAACCGGGCCGGCCGCCCGGCGCGCGACGGCGGCGGGTTGGGGGGAGAGAAGCAGCAGGAGGGAAGGAGCAGCGCGGCCGCCGCTGCGGCCGCCCCAGGCAGCATCCCGGGGGCGGGCGCGGCTGAACGCCGGCAGGGGGAGGGCCCAGCTGGGGCAGGTGAGGGGAGGGACACCGGGCGAGTCGTCCCAGCGCTGGGTTGGCTGGATGGCTCCTGGGAGGGCTCCCCAGTCTGAAGGGACGCTGGGGATTGGCGAAGGGCGGGGGAGGGGAGAATCAAGCTCAGAGGCAATGGCAGGGGAGGAGGGGGTGATGGAGGAGCATTTGGCCCAACCAGGTGGGAGCAGCCAGGGGTCGGTGCCAGGGACGGGTGGTTCTGGAGAGGGGATTGGGGGAGAGCCAGGGGGCAGAGCCAGGAGGGACTATAAGAGGGAAGCTCCCGATGACGCCGGGGAGGAGAAGGCTGGTTGGAAGGTTGGTCAGAGAGAGAGTGCGAGAGACTTCCAGAGCAGCAGATAGGAGGCAGACTCTGGTGCCCAAACCACTGCCCCTATCTAGTCTGAGGCAGAGGGAGCACCCTCAACCTCCCCCTGGTGGTAGCCCGGAGGACGGCAGAACAAGGGGAAGGCGCGGCCGGCGGGGCGGGGCCTCACAAACTGGTGGAGAATGCAGGGACTAGCAGCCCCGTGAGGCACCCGCACCCGCACCTCCCCACCCCAGCCGGTTGGAGCAGCTCCCGGCCCCTCCTACGCCCCGCGGTGCTGAAGGCAGCGAGTGTGGAGACCCCTGCCGAGGCCGCCAGCTCCACGATGGATCTCTCGCAGTTTGGCCAGTGGCTAACTGAGCACCAGGGGCAACTATTGAGGGAGGTGGCTCAGCAGCAGCTGGACGCGCAGGCTGCCCTGGCCCGCCAACAGCAAGATGCCCAGGCAACTCTCATCAGAGACCTCCAACAAGCGCTGGCCGGCGCCGGTCCCGGAGTCGGCGGCGGGGCCGGGCCCTCCTCCCGGCCACCGTTCCACCTCGCCAAGCTGGGCCCGGAAGACGACGTGGACGCCTTCCTGGAGGCCTTTGAGCGGACAGCGGAGGTGGCGGGGTGGGCACCGGCTCAGTGGGCCTTCATCATTGGACCTTATCTTACGGGGGAGGCGCAAGCCGCCCTGAAGGCCCTCCCCAAAGCCGAGAGCGCTGACTACGCGAGGCTGAAGGCAGCGATATTGGATCGCTACGAGATCACGCCGGAGACTTACCGGCAGAAGTTCCGGACCATCGCCTTCCAAAAAGCAGACCGTCCCCGCACCCTCGTGGCCAATCTCCAAGACGCAGCCTACCGCTGGCTGAGGCCCACCTCGGACGAGGTCCGGAGAATTGCCGACCAGGTGGTGCTCGAGCAGTTGCTGCAGGTGATCCCCGCTCGGGCCCGGAATTGGGTGGCCTACAACAAGCCCGCCACCTTAAAGGAAGCCACCACGTTGTGGGAAAACGTGATGGCTGTGGAGTCCCGGGAGCCCGCGAAGCAGGAACCCCGCCCTGGTGGCGACGGGAGCCGCAGCACAGGCGAAAAAGGGGGACGAGCTCGATCAGGCCCTCGGCCTCCTGCCCCCGGCCACCTGGGCCGGGCAACTGGAGGGCCCCCACCCGTACCCCGGCTGGCCCTTCCGCCACCCGTCATCCCCGCCACAGCTAAACCCAATAGCTCCACCCGGGAGACGGGAGACAAGGGACCGTGCTTCACGTGCGGGCAACGAGGGCACTGGAAGAAGGAGTGCCCCCTGATGGAGTGCGATCTGGGCTGGGACACGGCCCTGCCCGCGTCGAGCCGGGCCCCCTGGCCCCCTCCCATGCTCGTCCTGGTCTCAGTGGCGGGGAGGAAGTTGACAGCGCTCCTCGACAGCGGGAGCTCCGTGTCAATGATCCGCTCCCACCTGTTGCCCCCGGACCTACCGGTGATCTGCCAAGCCGTCATCGCCTGTGTCCACAATCACGTGGAGGAGTGCCCAGTTGTCCTGGCTCCCGTGACGTACCGCGGGCAGACGTGCGAGACGCCCTTGGCCCGGGTGCAGGCTGTACCCTACCCGGTCTTGCTGGGGAGAGACTCCCCCCACTTCTGCCCCGCCATGAAGACAGCCCTCCCCCCTGCCTGGGAGGAAGCGGGAGAGGCCCTGGTCGGAGAGGACGAGGAAGACGACGAGGGGGGCCCAGGGGGGAGCGGAGCCGGGGATGCTCCGGCCCAACTTCGCCAGGGATGGGGAGTGGAACCCCGGTTCGCCACCGATCAGGCTGAAGACCCCTCACTGGAAGGCCTACGCGGGATGACCGCAGTAAGTGAGGGTCGGGTCCTCGATCCCCGCCGGGCAGGGCGGCTACCGCGGGTCATCCGTGCGGGGGGGCGTTGGTACCGCCTGGCGAAGGGAAGCCAGGGGGAAGTGGCCCAGCTGTTGGTTCCGGCCGCCCACCGCCCGGAGGTCCTCCGGGCTGCCCACGATCACCCGTGGGGGGGCCACCAGGGCGCCCGGGGCACTACGGCCCGGATTGAAGCCCACTTCTTCTGGCCGGGGCTAACCAAGGAGGTCAAGCGCTACTGCCAGGCCTGCCCGCTTTGCCAGCGACAAGCCACCCGCCGGCCCGCCCGGGCCCCACTGGCCCCGCTGCCCATCATTGAGGAGCCCTTTGCCAGGATTGCTATGGACTTCGTCGGTCCCCTGCCCCGGACCCCGAGAGGAGCCCGTTATATCCTGGTCCTGATGGACTACGCCACCCGGTACCCCGAGGCCATTCCCCTCCGGGACATGAAGGCCCCGGGGGTCGCTCGGGTGCTGCTACGATTCTTCGCCCAAGTGGGGTTGCCCCGGGAGTTGCTGTCGGACTGCAGAAAGCCCTTCACGGCCCAGCTCACCAGACACCTGTGCCGGACGCTGCATGTTCGGCAGATCTTCACCAGCATCTTCCACCCTCAAACTGACGGGCTGGTAGAAAGGTTCAACCAGACCCTGAAGGCAATGCTCCACAAGCTGGCCCATGACCGCCCCCAACAGTGGGACCTGTACATCGATCCCTTACTCTTTGCGGTCCGCGAGACCCCCCAGGCCTCCACCGGCTACGCCCCTTTCGAGCTCCTATACGGGCGGCGGCCGCGGGGTATACTGGGGCTGGTGGAGGAGCAGTGGGCCCCAGCGGCCACCCCCGAGGGACGTCCCGCCCCCGAGTATGTCCGGGACCTCCAGACCCGCCTCGAGGCATGCCGAGCCACCGCTCGTGAACACCTCCGGGAGGCCCAGCGGTCCCAGAAGGCCTACTACGATCGGGGGGCCAAGGCGCGAACATTCCAGGTGGGAGAGAAGGTCCTGGTCCACCACCGAGTCATGGGCCCGGGCCCAGGGGCCCGGTGGCGCGGACCCTATCTCATCACTAAGGTGCGGGGGCCCCTGTCATACGAAGTCCAGTGTGGGCCAAGGCCCCGACACCGGAAGAGGCTGCATGTCAATGATCTGAAAGCCTGGCACGAGGCGGAGACGCTCCAATGCAACCTATCCCCCGACCCCCTGGAGCTCCTGCCGGCGAATTGCCATGGACCCCGAGCGGCCCCACGGGAGAGGAGCCGGTCCTAGACCCGGGCCTTCAGGATGACCAGCTGGCGCAGGCGAGAGCAGTGGTCCGCCAGCACCCTGGCCTTTTCTCTTGCCGGCCAGGCCGAACCGCCGTGCTGCTGCACCACATACCCACTCCCCCCGGACAGGTGGCCCGGGCCCCCTGGAGACCATTGCCGTTAAAACGGTGGGAGATCGTGGCCACGGAAGTAGAGGACATGCTCCGCCTCGACGTGATTGAGCCCTCCCGCAGCGCGTGGCGGAGTCCCATCGTGCTAGTGGGGAAGCCGGACGGCTCCGTCCGCTTCTGCGTGGACTACCGGCAAGTCAACGCCATTGCCACCTTTGACGCCTACCCCATGCCCCGGGCCAACGTGCTGATCGATCAGCTGGGGACAGCCCGTTACCTCTCGGCTCTGGATCTCATGAAGGGGTACTGGCAGATACCCATGGCAGCCGAGGACCGGGAGAAGACGGCCTTCGCGACCCCCCCAGGGCCTGTTCCAGTTCAAGGTCATGCCCTTCGGTTTGCATGGGGCCGCCGCCACCTTCCAGCGCCTCGTGGATCACGTGCTGGCCCATTGCCAAGAGTTCGCCCGAGCCTATATAGATGATATCATCATCTTTAGTCCGGACTCGCCGTCGCACCTGCAGCACCTGAACACGGTCCTGGCGGAATTGGCCGGGGCAGGCCTGCGAGTCAACCCCCGCAAAAGCCGGATTGGGTTCCAGGAGCTCACATACCTTGGGTTCCAAGTGGGCCACGGGGTCCTACGGCCCGTACCCGATAAGGTCACCACGTTGGAGCAGAGCCCTCGCCCTCGAACTAAACGCCAGATGCGGCGCTTCCTAGGGCTGGTGGGCTATTACAGTAAGTTCATACCCCACTTCGCCAGCCAAGCCAGCCCCCTTTCCGACTGCCTACGCAAGGGCCAGCCGGCTACCATCCACTGGAACCCCGACCGGCTCCAAGCCTTCGAAGCTTTGCGCGGAGCCCTGTCCGGAGCCCCCGTGCTACGGAACCCGGACTTTGAGCGTCCCTTCCTCGTCCAGACGGACGCCTCCGATGTCGGGCTGGGGGCGGTCCTATCCCAGGAGGTCGACGGCCAGGAACACCCCGTGTTATTTATCAGTCGGAAGCTGCAGCCCGCGGAGGTCAAGTACGCTACCGTCGAGAAGGAGGCCCTGGCGGTGAAGTGGGCAGTAGGCGCACTCCAGTTCTACCTGGCCAACAACCACTTTACCCTGGTCACGGACCACGCCCCCCTGCTGTGGATGGCCCGCATGAAGGACCACAACCCACGGGTTCTCAGATGGTACCTCTCTCTGCTCCCTTTCAGCTTCTAGCTGCGGCATCGGCCAGGTCGACTCCATGTGAATGCAGACTACATGTCGCGGATCCCGGAGCAGCAAGCGGGCCAGGAAGCGCCGGACCCCAGGGGGGTGTGTGTCCGGAGTGGGCCTCGCCCACCCCGGACTGGGCCCTACCCCCCGGCCCGACGGACCCCCAGGGGGCTCGTGGCCAACCCCCCCGCCCCCGCCAAGCACCCCCGCTTACCCCAGGACCCGCGGCGGCGGGCCCGGAGACGCCAACCACCCAACGCTTCCCCGGCGCCCCACCGCCGGGCCTGCCGCCGCCGCCGGGACCGCGGGGCCTACCGCAGCCGTCGCGGCCGGGATGGCCAGGCCTGCCGCCACCGTGGCCGCCGCCGGGACGGCCGGGCCTGCCGCCGCCGCCGCTGGGACGGCCGGGCCTGCCGCCGCCGCCGCTGGGCCGGCCGGGCCGGCCGCCGCCGCGGCCGCTGCTGGGGCGGCCGGCCCTGCCGCCGCCGCCGCCGCCGCCGCGACTCGCGGCGGCGGGGCGGCCGAAACCGGGCCGGCCGCCCGGCGCGGCGACGGCGGCGGGTTGGGGGGAGAGAAGCAGCAGGAGGGAAGGAGCAGCGCGGCCGCCGCTGCGGCCGCCCCAGGCAGCATCCCGGGGGCGGGCGCGGCTGAACGCCGGCAGGGGGAGGGCCCAGCTGGGGCAGGTGAGGGGAGGGACACCGGGCGAGTCGTCCCAGCGCTGGGTTGGCTGGATGGCTCCTGGGAGGGCTCCCCAGTCTGAAGGGACGCTGGGGATTGGCGAAGGGCGGGGGAGGGGAGAATCAAGCTCAGAGGCAATGGCAGGGGAGGAGGGGGTGATGGAGGAGCATTTGGCCCAACCAGGTGGGAGCAGCCAGGGGTCGGTGCCAGGGACGGGTGGTTCTGGAGAGGGGATTGGGGGAGAGCCAGGGGGCAGAGCCAGGAGGGACTATAAGAGGGAAGCTCCTGATGACGCCGGGGAGGAGAAGGCTGGTTGGAAGGTTGGTCAGAGAGAGAGTGCAAGAGACTTCCAGAGCAGCAGATAGGAGGCAGACTCTGGTGCCCAAACCACTGCCCCTATCTAGTCTGAGGCAGAGGGAGCACCCTCAACCTCCCCCTGGTGGTAGCCCGGAGGACGGCAGAACGAGGGGAAGGCGCGGCCGGCGGGGCGGGGCCTCACAAGTTGTTTATAAAACGGCAACAGGAATCAAGCCAAATAATGTCATTGCACAGATGTAGATTTTGAAGCATGTAATCTTGTGCACTCTTCATTGTGATCTCTTTATCAACACATTTATCAAAAAAGAAGAAGAAGACCATAGTGCTTTAATAGCAGCAACAACAAAAATACAGAAATGAAAAGTTGACCTCTGTACCTGTCACTAAGCTGGACACTATGAGAGGCAAAACCAGCATCTGCAGCATTCTCATTAAGAGTTCTCCAGGGAAGGAAAAGTATTTAACTTCTCTGTAGCTCAGGTGGTATGAGCGGAGGGAAAATCCAATGATGACCCCTGCAGGGAAAGAAAAGCAATGAGCAACTTCAAGCATCATCAACAACAATAATCATAACACTGGGTCTGAGGCCGGAATAGGATTCTCATTTAGGCCCTGTGGGCGTAGCATGAGCAGAACTTCAGGAGCTGTGGCTCAGAGGCAGGGCACGTCTTTTGCGCTCACAAGATCCTAGGTTTTATCCCGGCCATCTCCTATTAAACGGCATCAACCGGACAAAGATTTCTGCCTGAGACCCAGGAGTATTGTTGTCAGTTGTAGATGGTACTGAACAAAAGGACTGATGATCAGATTTGGAATAAAGCCATTTTTGTCTACATTACAAACTTATTATCAGTTTTACAGTGCCCAACAGTTCCAGCAAAGAATTCCTGGGAATTGTAGTTTTGCGGGCGAAAAATCCCTAAGTGCCACCTAAGTGTAAATATCCCTAAGTGTAAATATGCTCAAGTTCATTCACACAGACCTTGGCCCTGAGGAGAAATTGTCACATAAGCCATAGTCTGCTTGAGGTACGTTTATTTTCACTTGAATAGCCAGTCACAGAAGGTCAAAGAAGGTCACATGAGCTGCCCTGATACAAAGCATGGATGTTTTCCTTTGTCTGTCTGTAGCGGTTCCTTTCTCATGGGGAGTCGCCTGAGTTGTAAGCAGAACTTGACATTTTATACATCAGCGTGGCTGGAACAAGCAGGGTGGTCCTGTATACCAGTCTGGAATGCCCCTGAGGACATGACTATGTTACCTTCGCTCATTTTTTTCCTTCCTCAGGACAGGAGCAGCTGTGGAATGACCATGTAATAAGCAGGAATGAAAACAACTTAAATTCTTACTAGTATTTGTCTCTCACAGGGGGCTGAAGCAAAAGATGGGAGAAACCAATTCAGCCATTTTCTGACTGGTACTCCATACCTGCCTGTACCAGCTTAGTTTCAGCCCAGTAATAATCATAGATTGGATCCCACAGATTATTATATTTTATACTTTATTTTTATTTATCTGCTTTTTTAATGCCCCATCTTTCTTCCCAATGAGGACCCAAGGTGGCTTATATAATTCTCCTCTCCTCCATTTTATCCTCACGGCACCCCTGTGAGTAGGGTTACCAGGTCCCTCTATTCTCTCAGCGGGAGGATAGGGGCCTGGTACTCACCCTCGTGCGTGCGCTTCAGCATGTGCATACTCCGGTGGCAGCATGATGACGTCACTTTCGGAAGTGACGTCACCACTCTAAGTGCGTGGCGACATCACTTCTGTAAGTGATGTCGTTGCACTGGCCGCAGGAGCTCTCCCACGCTCCAATTTGGCTGGTTTGGGGCCAAATCAGAGCACAGGGATGCTCCTGCGGCCAGCGCAAGGGGAGAGAGGATAAGGCGGCAAATCCCCGGGCAACCCTACCTGTGAGGTAAGTTAGATTGAGAGACCTCAAGGTCATCTAGTAAGCTTCCATGGCAAGGTGGGGATTTGAACCTGGTTCGCCCAGATCCTAGTCTACACCATGCTGGTTCTCAACATTTCCACTTGGGCAAGGGCTCTTAAGAACATAAGAAGAGCCCTGCTGGATCAGACCAGTGGTCCATATGGTCCAGCATGCTATCTCACAAAGTGGTCAACCACTTACCCTGGATGGCCAACAGCAGGGCGTAGAGACTGAGACCTTCCCCCGAAGTTGCCTCCTGGCTCTGGCATTCAGAAGTTTGCTGCCTCTGAATGTGGAGCTTACCTTTAGTCACCATGGCTAATACTCACTGATAGACCGATCTTCCATGAATAGGGTTGCCAGCTCTGGGTTGGGAAATGCCTGGATATTTGGGGGGTGGAGCCTGGGGAGAGCAGGATTTGGGGAGGGGCTGGAGATCAGCAAGTTATTATGCCCTAGAGTCCACCGTCCAAGGCAGCCATTTTCTCCAGGGGAACTGATCTCTGTCATCTGGAGATCAATTCTATTTCCAGAAGATCTCCAGGCCTGACCTGGAATCTGGCAACCCTATCCGTGCATCTGTCTAATCCTTTTTCAAAGCTGTCAATGCCTGTGGCTATCACTATATCCTAAGGCAGCAAATGCCACATTTTAATCACTCGTTATGTAAAAAAGCATTTCCTTTTGTCCGTCCTCTTTTGCAAGTGGAAACACAAATATCCCTTGCGCTATGTTAATTTGACTGCATCCCATCTTCTATTTCAGCTTGCACAAGATATAGCACAAGTTACATTTCAGCAAACCATCCCCGCTTCCTGGAAAATGACCTTTGATTCATTGCATCTCCCAATTGGACTGTAAACAGTCTCAAATAGTCTTTGGCCTTTTGATTTTTGTACTTAGCAGCCCTGATTGGAAATGAAAGATCAGCACTTGATCTTATGGTATCTCATGCGCAAATGGAACAGTATTAAGTGAAACTTCTCTTCCACTATCGCACAGTGGGATCTTGCCCGCTGTGTTGACTCAGTTCCCATGCTTCCTACGTGTGCCTCAGCGAACAGCACAGAAGATGCTTGGCAGAAGATATTTGACATCCCTCAAGTTGGTGCTTTGGATAGTATCCAAAATGGCACCAATATGCAGAAAACTCTTGCAGGCAGGCCATTTTTCTACATGTAAGGAGATTCATGTGCCGGAAGTGCATATGGAGATGCTGGATCTTGTATTCCTCTTTGCCTTTCCCCCTGCAGACTCCCAGATCTTTCCTTCCAGAGCATCTCTGCACAAAATATTTGAAATTCAGGGCTGGGCAACACCCAGAAAGTTCTTTGGGATTTCATGGCTGAGGAGGACCTAAAACCCTGTGCCCAGCTGCCATTAATAGGCTCCTTGTGCCATGATTATTGAAGTGCTCTGGCCTACAGAGGACTGTGCAGTTGGCAGTGACAGGACTGCACCCATAAAACTGTGGCGTGAGAAAAATAACACCTATTGACCTACAGTGCATCTCTATTGAATTGCTGCAATATAAAATGTAGAATCACATTTAAGGATGGGGTTGTGGCTCAATGGTGGAGCATCTCCTTTGCATGCAGAGGGTCCCAGGTTCAGGCCCCACATCTCCCGTTAAAAGAGCTGGGCAATAGATGATATGAAAGACCTTCACCTTGGAGAACTGCTACCAGTCAAAGTAGCAGATATTGATGATCTTGATAGAACAATGGTCAGTCTTAGTATAATAACAGTGTTTATATACCTCTCTTCTAGACAGATTAGTGCCCCACTCAGAACAGTGGACAAAGTCAGTGTTATTATTATCCCCACAATACAGCTGGGGCTGAAAGGAGTGGCTTACCCAAGGTCTCCTGCTGAGTTCATGGCAGTAGTGGGGTTTGAACCAGCAGAGTGTTGATTCTCAGCCCAGCCACTTAACCACTATGCTATAGTAGTTCCCATGTCAAGCATCCATGTTATTTTTTTAAATTCAAACGGGGTTGGGTACTTTCATTTGATGTTTATGCACAGATGACTCAAACGCCATTCTTAAAGTTAAGTTCACACATATATGCTCATCACTTTCCGACTCCAAAAGCATGTGATGATGTGACACTCCTGTCACTGAATGCTGAGAGATCACGTAAGTGCACATGAATGTGTGAACCAGCCCGCAGTGTTACTTGTCAAATTGCACTAAAGCTGGATCTTGTATTCCTCTTTGCCTTTCCCCCTGCAGACTCCCAGATCCCAAAGTGGGATCAGCAAGACTCACAGTACATCCTGTAAATAGATACTCAGCTGTACAAGAATATCTCACTTGGGTACATTTCGCACTCGGTTTTTAGAGCGCGTTTGTACCTGTTCCACATCCCATGTTTGCAAGGTTTTCACACTTAAAAGCAGTCATGGGATGCAGTCCCACTTTTTGTCCGCTGTATCCCCGATTTTTCCCCCTGCGGACATACCCCGATGTTTTTTTAAGTTCGCTGCCGACTGGCAGCTGGCCCGCATTTTGCTAATGTGAACACTTTTGCCTCCTTTTTGCTTCTCTCCCCCCTCCCTTTCCCTGGGAGCTGATTGGTT
This sequence comes from Eublepharis macularius, assembly GCF_028583425.1. Lineage (NCBI taxonomy): Eukaryota > Metazoa > Chordata > Lepidosauria > Squamata > Eublepharidae > Eublepharis > Eublepharis macularius. The sequence goes on along the minus strand of NC_072797.1, from coordinate 23,236,870 downwards.
TGTGCAGAATTAACCACTCCCACCCTCCTCAGCTCTCTGAACTCCTTGTCCACCATTTTTTTTTAGTAAAGCGAGCTGAGGGTCATAAGGCTGCTTCTTCGTTGGTTTCCTTCCTCCCGGTATGCATGCTGTTTTATTTTTTTTCAAAAGCCAGGAATGATTCGTAAGCTTGCTGCTAATTCCCTGCTAGCTTTAAAATCAAGGAAAGTGTTAAATAGCTGCTTTCTCCTTCCTCCCTTAGGGTATGCACACACATTCTTTTTTTTTTAAAGACAAGAATGGGTTGCAACCTTGTAATGTTCCTGCACTTTCTTCCTGGCTTTAAAAGCCAGGAAAGGATTAAATGGCTGCTTTTCCCTCCCTCCCAGGCATGTTTCAGACTTTGCCAAAGAGGGGGAAAAACCCCAAGCATTTTGCACAGCCCTTTGGAAACAAGCCTCTGCTTCCTGGGAGGAGATTAATCGGCAGCATTTTAACCCTTTCCTGGCTTGATTTAAAAAAATGAGAGTGGTACATGTTTTCCCCCAGAACTTTGCCACCAATTGCCTCTCCCGTGGGCAGGGGACAGCCCAGTCAGCAAAAACGGGGGAAGGGTTCCAACATTGCAACGTTACTACGCATGCTCAATTTTTTTAAAAAAAAGTGTGACGTGAATTGCAAGGCCCCAAAAGCCCAAAATTGCACTGAGGTTTTGAAATGAAGCACAGACACCAAATCGAAATTGCAGTGGATAGTGTGAAATGAACAGGTGCAATGCCGAAGCCACTGCGATCGGGGCGAATGCTCATAAATGGCGGTTTAAACCGTAAGTGCAAAAAGGGTCTTGACTGAGAAACCAGGGTGCTGGATTTCTTTTCTTTTTAATATCACACCAGAAGGACCCCTGCAGAATCAGACCTGAATTGGTTGAATCTAGAGGAACTTCTTCTCAGTAAGAGTTTTATGTTTCCAAATAATTTACGAGCACCTCAATGGAACAAAGAAATCCCCCCCCCTCAGCTGTTATACAGGTTTTCCCTTGACCTTTCACATCAAAGTGGTGGAGGGGTGGTGGAGAACAAACATTCTGTAAAATGATGGGGAAAGCACACGTTTTCAAATGATAAAGAAATGCCATATACCTATTTTTTTAGAACTATTTATTAAAAGAAACTCTTCAGTATCGCGGTTTTAAAATAAAACAGGGCTGTTTGTATGCTTATATGTGTGTATGGGTAAAACTCATATACAGAGAATTTAAAGCAAGTTCAGCCTTTTTTATGGATTCTTTTACCCCTTCCTCAAATTTTCCTGCTTAGCCACTTTGAGATACTTAGGCAGCATGTGAAATTAACATGACAGACGTTTTAAGTTTTGTTCTCTAAATGTAAATCAAATAAATGTGGTAATCTAACATACTGTACAACTCGAGAGTTGGTTTCCTGGTTTATTTCTTTTAGTGGTTAATTTATACAAAGTTTCATCTGTACTTCTGTCTCTGTTTTATTTGGCTTAAATTTAGTAAATAAAACTTTTTAAAAATGTGTGCCATGTTTGTTTGTTTGTTTGTTTATAGTTCACCTTTCTCACTGAGACTCAAGGTGGATCACAGTGTGAGTTAGTACAGTCAATTTCAAGGACATTTCAATAAACAATGTAATAGGGTCTACAAATGCAAATTTGCAAAGATTTACCACTAGCAGGAATCCAATACAGAGTTCAAGAAATGCTGGGAAAGAGTACTACCCAGTAGGATCATACCCAAAGCAACAGATAACATACAGTAGAACACAGTAATAAAGTCTGTGATCCCTCTCTCTCTACTGACACATTCCTCCGAGACCACTTTGTACAGAACAGCCCTCCAATCCGAGTAAAAAACATTCCCCGGGGTTTTTAAGTATCTCAAATGAAGGGTATGCAGACCTATCCAAGTGCAAAGAAGCAATCGCCTGCTCTGCAGAAAAGGCCGAGAGATGGCAAACCAGCTGCCATGAACTGGTGTTTCAGAGGAAGTCTGTGAGAGAGGTTGCAGCAAACTAGAGAGGGTGAGCACATTCTCAGAAGGCAGGATAGTCCCGGTAATAGACTTAAGCAACAGCTTGACTATGGAGAGGATCATAGGATTTGAGAAACTTTGGTTCGTGGAGACTGGGGGGACTTTATCGAAAGCTGAGACACAGTTAAGGAACATTAGGGAATGAAGAGTTGGCAAGACAGGGTCAAAGAATTAAGGCGTATTCTTTGAAATGGTGTCTTCTTGCTGCTGAGAATTCCAGTAGCCTCCAGTTCAATCAGGAGAATTAGTATTTGATACGCAGTAATATATGACTTACTCTAATTGCGTATTGCACTCTGAATTACCTGAAGGGCTCGGGTTTATGGCACTTTCCCCCTATATTACAAGCTGCAAGAGGGCACAGTAGGTGCTCCCTTTTTTAGACAAGGCTCTTTGACAAGTTTATAGGAGAGATCATGTTCAGCAGCAAAAATGAAGACCAACTGGCAGCCAAGACAAAAGTCAGACTTGGACTTAGGTTCAAGGCAAGGCTAATGGGACAGGGGTGCTACTGGTCTGAAAATCTCCAGTGCTTATAACTTCTGGAAGAATCTTCTAGGAGAGCTCCAAAGCTCATCTCTTTAAAGAACATTTCCAAGAAGGGTCTAAATCAGAGGAAGACATGAACCAAGTGTGGGTGTGTGATATCTGCCACACTTGTCAACTCCTTCAGCTGCCCACATTCATCCCTTTCTCCTTGATCTCCCTTATCTTAGTCTTCTTTGAGGAAAGAGGAGATTGGTGGGATGCATGGATAGTTATAACAACAACAACAATTGTGCTTGTATACCACTCTTCTGGACAGACTAGTGCCCCACCAAGAGTGGTGAACAAATTAGTGTTATTATTATCCCCACAATACATCTGGGTTGCTGGTGCTGAGAGGAGTGGCTTACCCAAGACCACCTACTGAACTCATGGCAGTAGTGGGATTCAAACCAGTAGAGTGCTGATTCATGGCCAAACCACTTAACCACTGTGCTACAGCAGCCCCTTTCTCAATGCTCTTTCTCATGATTAGAGATGGGCATGAACTGAAATACAGTTCATCACAGCCCATTTCTGACGAACCCCCATGAACTTTAGGCTGGTTCGTTTGGTTCATTTTTTGGTTATTCACTGCAGACAGACTTGCTCCAATCAATCAGTTTCCTAGGCAACAGGGGATGGACTTCCTGCAGACCTTCTGTTGACCCAGAAGTGGGCTTCTGCTGGACTGGAAGTGATCTTCGGCTGACCTGGAAGTGATGGTTTTCTGACCTGGATGTGACATTTTCACGAACCAAATGAACTGGTTTGTGAACCAGGGCAGGTTCGTGAAAGTTCGTGCTTCGTGAAATGCGATGCACCACAAACCGCATGGTTCATTTTTTTCCAGTTCGTGCCCATCTCTACTCATGATGTTTACAGATTCCAAGCCAAGTATCCTATCATGGATATATGTTTCCACGTGGATGCTGTGGGAGCTGAGGCCAATCACAAACTGTTGAGAGTTGCAAGCCAGGTATCCTGATTTGATGGAGGCATCTGTTTATGAATGAGTGCTGCCTCAAAGGTGATGCCTTCTGGGCTCTGCAAAGTACCTCTTGCTTCAATGAGTTGGAGGACAACCAGTGGCTCTTGGATTTGGGGAAGAAGGAAGTGGGAGCCAGAAAACACATTGACACCACATTGAGGATCAGTGCCTTTGCCTAATGCTCTGATCCTACATTTGTTTTTATGGAAGTACTCAGCTGGATTTTACTTCTGAGTAAACATGTTTAGGGCTGTGCTGCACAAGCTGTTTTTGGCCTATGTGCCAATTGAAAAGTTAGTTACTATACAAGCCTCTTCCCCTTAAGCCCGGAAGCAAAATCTGGAACTCTTTTGTACTTTATTTTCACATCAAGGATAATTGCCAGCATTCATTTCCTTGCACTGGCTTTTAGAACAAGGTGTGTGAATAAGATGATTATCATAGTTTCCTTTTGAAAAAAAATTACAAATGTTTAATCCCACAACAGATCTGCATTATTACCGAGTAATCATAACTCAGACATATTCAGCACCATTTACTGTCCACATAGATGGTTATTTTGTGCCCATATACATGCATCTCCATGTGTGTACACTAGAGAAAAGCTGTATCGTCCCACCAGAGACACAGTGCCATCTGAAGGAGATGGCACAGAGGGTTTTTGTTTTTTTGGTCAATTCTGGCTGCATACTAGTTCAGTATATCCCCTGGTTTCCACATGCCTTTAGTTTTGGCTTCAGTTCCCCTTCCCCACTTTTCCCAGTTCTTTTGAGACCACTTTCCCCCCCATCTTTTTCTGGAGGCTGATTTTGAATTGATTTTTTTTCATTGTGTGTAATGTTTCTCTCCGTTTTGTCAGTTCTGCCCACTCCCATCTCCAACCCACTTTTCGATGATTGGACATGCATCATCATCAAACCACTCCTCCCCCAGCTTCTTCCCTCCCTCCAGGTTTTGTTTTCTTTCATTTTAAAAAAGTAAGAGATATGCCTTTTCCCTTCTATCTCTGCAAGGGAAGGGGCAAGAGACTTACTTAAAAAAACATGAAAGCTAGGAACTCAGAGAACCTGCTGCACCTATTATTATAATGGTAGGTTGATCTGTCAATATGAAATTGATGATTTAAAAAAAAAAAAAAGCAAAATCCCTGGTTGCCCAGGGAAGAGAGTGGTGGCCACTTCTGATGCCAGAAAAAGGAGCACGGTCAATATGAAATTGATGATTAAAAAAAAATGCAAAATCCCTGGTTGCCCAGGGAAGAGAGTGGTGGCCACTTCTGATGCCAGAAAAAAGAGCACGGTTTGAAAAGCACGTTGCTGCTGCTGCTGCTGCTGCTCTGGGCTCTACCCCAACAAAGATTGGTTTGCCGTACAAGTACCGGCCTCCGCCTCCTGGCCTCCTCTAGGTCAGTCCAGGTGGGGCTCTTCAGTTTGGACCATGGGGAGGGGGACTTAGGTATGGGTGGCAGAGCTGCTCCCCTTTTAGGCTTCCTCATGCAAAGACTGGCAGTGTGTTTATTTTCATTTCCTTTTGAAAATCCAGTCCTTCTATTGAGATAGCCATTTAAGCATTCACAAAAAAAAAAAACCCTTTTAAAGGGTGTGTTTGCTGTAACATCTCCAATGAAGCCACCAATGATGACAATGTTCTCACTAGAAAATCCTGATTAATTAAGGCACGTGAGGAAGAAAATAAACTGACTCCACCACTGTAAAAATGCAAAGGAAGGGCAGGCATGTGGAGCAGCTATACCCAAAGCAATTTCAGTGCTTGTGGATCGATTGCTAAGAAAATCAGGAATAAGCTGAGAGTGCAAAAAAGCCCAGTTATACCCTTCTGACTTCAGTGTATTTAGAAGGGTGTAAATCTAATTTGGATGGCACTATTAATTTCTAGAGACATAGCCATGCGGGCTGATTCTAGCACATGAATGCTCACTAACAACAGCACGGGAACAAAATACCAGAGAATATCTAGCAGAAAATAGGGACTGTCCCTGACAAATTGGGTCAGTAGGAAATATGGATAATACTCCTACAGGTCAAGTTACCCAAATGCACCCTACGCATCCTTCCCTTTTCACATTCACACAAATATGGGTCAGAGGTACCAGAAGAACCATTGCCTCCTATATGAATCTGCTAGTTCACTTCAGTCATCATCAGAGGCCCTTCTCTAGTAAATAAGAGCCAAGCTACAAGTGATGAATTACACTTGCCTGGCAAGTGAACAGACTCGCGTGTATTCCTCCCTGTTCACTTGTCCTTCACTTGCGCTCCACTTGATCAAGTGGACAGCAAGTGAATGGCAAGTGAACAGGGAGGATTACACGTGAGTCTGTTCACTTGCCAGGCAAGTGTAATTGTCAGGTCTGTTGCCCACTGTCCTTCCATACTGTTATTCCAATTATGTTATTTTGCAATAGCCTCTTGCACCTGCTCCCTGTTGCTTTCCAGATTCCGAGACGAGCGAGCCCCTTATCTCAGATGGCTCGCTGCAGTGGCCTTGGGACAGCTTCTTCCATCCCGCTACAGATTGTGTTTGGCCAGGAGAGCCGGGGGGTGGGGAGTGGGACCTGTGAATGGGATGATATAATGTATCCTGTGCTCAAGGTGTCATTCTTAACAAGAAACCTGTGTACAGCTAGACACCCTTAATTGCTTCTGTGTAACCTATGGACATATGTACTGAGAAGCCTGTGATATCTCAATAAAGACCTATTTACTCAAGAAAGCTTGGATTTCTTGCTGCAAGGGTCAGGGGGATCACCTTCAACGTATCCTGTCTTCCATAGACTGACAGTAATTCGTCACTTGTAGCTTGGCTCTAAGACAGGTCATGACCTGAGAGAGGATCTCTTCTGAAACAGCCCCACACCTCTAGAATATCCTCCTTTAAGGGGTCTGCCTAGTGGCTTCACTGTTGGTATTGTCTGGAGGTGTCCAGGGCCCCTCCAGACTTGCGCCTGCCTCCAACCCAACGTGCCCAGAGCCCAGCCTCCCAGACAGCCCCGAAGCTACCCCCCTTATCTGGCTCCAAGGAGTGGCTCCTGTGAAGGGCAGGAGCATGCCTGTCACCAGGCATGATGACATCACTCCCAGAAGTGACATCATTGTACCTCACTGGCCTGAGAGGCTTCTTGTCTCCCATGCCCATTCCCCAGGGTTTTTCTCCCCTGCCAGGCAGGTGAGTGACAGTGGGAGGCAGAGGCTGGGAGTGGGGAAACCCCCGCCACTACTGGGGGACTGGCAGCCCTAACTATATAGGACCTGGTAGTGGAAAGTGTTGTCAAGTCACAGGTGACTTAAGATGAACCCATAGTGTTTTCAAGGCAAGAGATGAACAGAGGTGGTTGCTATTGCCTACCCCTGTGTAATGACCCTAGACTTCCTTGGTGGTATCCCATCCAAGTACTAATCAGGGTCGACCCTGCTTAGCTTACAAGTGTGGGCGAGCCTGGGCCATCTAGTGTTGCCAGCTCCAGGCTGGAAAATGGAAGTTTTGGGAGTGGAGCCTGGAGGGGGCAGGGTTTGGGGAGGAGCCTCAGCTGGGTATAATGTCATACAGTCCACCTTCCAAGGCAACCATTTTCTCCAGGGAACTGATCTCTGTTGCCTGCAACTCAGTTGTACTTCCAAGAAATCTCCAGCCACCACCTGGATGTTGGCAACCCTAGGATCATCCAAGTCAGGGCATGTAGGACCTACTGCATCACATTCATTCATTCATTCATTCATTCATTCATTCATTCATTCATTCATTCATTCATTCATTCATTCATTCATTCATTCGGTACCATTCTACTTTACGGCACTCAAGGCAGCTTACAATGTAAATACAACTGACAAAAAATGCATTTCCTTAAAAAAACCCACCATTTAAAATTACTGTTTAAGACTGGCAATAGGACCTGCTATGTCACTGATCAAATGCTGTTATACCAAAGACTTGATCCAGGGAGCAAAAAATCTTCTTAATGGACTAATTCTGGAAGTGCCATCCTAAGAATGCTTTCTTGGGGTAAGCCTGATTGAATAAAATGGGACTCGTTTCCCAGAAGACATGCTTAAAATACTGGCCTTGATTAAACTGAAGTTCAGCACATATAAAACCCCCTGTTATGACCTGTACTTTCTTTAGGGTGGATTTTGCTTTAAATCTCCCCCTTACACCCTCTGGGTAGTTAGCTGCCACCAGGAATATTAAATTCCAATAGATTTTATTTGTTTTCCCTTTGGTAACGTGTTTATGCATCAGGCTCCTTCGTGGTTCTATGTGGCCCTGAAGATAGGAATGGGAGATAACAATGACTGCTACTCTGGGATATAACAAAACAAAATAAAAGTTTATTTTTTTAAGAAGCGTATTGGTTACATAAAAGTAGTTCTTAGTTCTTCTAGTTGCCTCATCCAAACTCATTCACACAGATCTCTTGTAAGGCTTCACACACAGTTAGCCTCTTTCTCTAGGCTCTATATTTCTCTCACAGAGAACTCCTCAGACAGCACACAGCTAGCCTGTTTTCTTTTCACTCTCAATTCTTTCTCTCTCAGGCGCACACACAGTTTGCCTGCTTCAAATAGAATGTTTAAGACTAACCAATTTTATTGTAGCATAAGCTTTCGAGAATCAAGTTCTCTTCGTCAGATGCCTGATACAGAGACTGGTCAAACTGTTTGACCAGTCTCTGTATCAGGCATCTGACGAAGAGAACTTGATTCTCGAAAGCTTATGCTACAATAAAATTGGTTAGTCTTAAAGGTGCTACTGGACTCTTTTTGATTTTGCTACCACAGACTAACACGGCTAACTCCTCTGCACCTATTCAAATAGAATGAATATATAGTCTCACAGACACACTCAGTTCAGGCTTCCACTCAGGTTGCCTTTCCCTCACAAATACATGAACACACTCAGGCTGCCCACAGCTCGCCTCTCTTGCCCTAACTGAATCTTTTTCTCTCTCCCTCAGTAACTGAAAACTGCCTTCACTCCGCCCACTCTCTGTCATCAGCCAATCATATCACTCACTCATCTCTCTCTTTCACCCCCACTCTTCACCTATCTCACCAAACATTTAAAGACACATGCACCCATTTCTTGAAATCATTACACCCCCGTTGACATAGATTATGCTTGGTTTTGCCTGGGTGTTAGCCTATATTTTAGAAGTATACTGCTATCTTTTAACTGATTAAATAAATCTGCATATCAACAGAAGTACATATAGGTACTTTTATGAGATACTGAAGGATGTGTAACTTACAACACAGGAAGGCTATTTAAAATATTTTCATTTTTCATTTCATATTACAGTAACACACTTAGCTCAAAATAGTTTGGAAAAAAACCCATGTATACCCTTCACTAACTTTTCAGTTTTTCACTGACTAATTAAAATTGACTCCACTTTTCTTAATTACAGATTTATTAATCAATTGATTCAATTTATTGATAAGCTACCATCTCACACACTTTAAAATACTTATGGCAGTATTAGAAAATGGTTTATAATTATTAGCCACTAATGTTCTAGACTTCCCGAATCTTTACCAAATCCAGAATACAAAGAGGAGATTGGAACAAAGAAGAGTTCAAAAGGCTTTTTAGAAAATGTTGCAGACTTATTTTGAGAATCCATTTTTGTATGTCATCACAAGGAGGATCCCTGCACACAGAAATGTCAATTAAATGTTATCTTAAGTAAAAATAATATAGCTTTTTCTGGAAAAAGAGGTGGTGGAACTCACTGGGTACCATACGCTGTCCATCAAAAGGCTATATTTGGGATCATGATACTTGCATGGACTAAATCAATGTGTAATTGGGGGTGTAGAATTGGTGGAGGCTGAGTGAAAAAGCTGGCAGGATTCAAACCTATGGCAGGCAATACATCCCTCAGATATATAGAACTGCAATAGGGATGTGGTGTAAGGAAATGGTTCAGAGAGAGGCTTTGGTAAACTGACAGGGACAGTAGACTATATTACTGCATAATTTGTTAACGTAGATATGCTCTAACTGGGTAATTTCTATGTTGTTTAATATGACATGTTCAAATCACTTTTGCTTGTTTTCAACAGTGTGTCATTTTTGTATTCCTGTATCTGAATTTGCTTCTGTATTCTTGTATTTGAATTTATGCCCCTTTTCAAATTTCTGCAGTGCATAGCCTACTATTGACTATCCCAGCTGCTGATCTTATTGACTTACATTGTGTAATCCACCTTGAAACTCAGTGATAAAAGTGGAATATAAAGAAAGAAAAGAAAGAAGGAAGGAAGGAAAGAAAGAAAGAAAATCTTCATTGCATTAACACAAAGGAGGACACAATCCATATTCCAACATACTTTTGTAATGAACATCAGGAGGAACGGGAGATAAATGATAGAGACAGACAGACAGACAGATCAAAATATTATGTTATGTTACGTTAACTGTATATACAGCTTGGTGGTTCCAGTTCAGATTAAGTATTTCAACTTTTCACGAATGATGGAAGAGATGAAACCAGCCTTGCCATCTATCCATGCTGGCTCAGTAACCTAGTGTCAGTGTACACACTTCCTCCAGAAAGTTGTTATAATGTTATGGGGCCTTAAGCCATAAGTAAAACCAAGCATGTAAGCCAACGAAAGCACAGCGCTGCCTAGCTCCAAAGTCATCTTTATCCACACTGTACAAGCGAAAATAAACAGTGTTGAAAGACAGAAGGACAGTGATGAGCCAAATAGATACCAAAGCAATGGAGTCAGCAAGCAATACATTTGTAACGTTTTGCATGTAATGTGTTTTATTTGGATTTTATTTCTGCTTGCTAATGTGGAGTTTTTAAATATTTGTAACTGTGGGTTGAAATGCAGGCCTCTGAGGAAAGAAGGAGGGAGAGTGGAGGGGTGAATGGCATCTGATGTAATTGGACAGTAGGTGGAGTGAACTGTGGGTGGAGTGAACTGCCGTTTTTATTTGTTGTGCAGAGAGAAAGTGTTCATTTGAGTTAAGTCAGGCAAATTGCGTTGAGTATCTGTGTCTGTGTGTTTCTGAGTAGGGTTGCCAGCCTCCAGGTAGTGGCTGGAGATCTCCCGAAATTGCAACTGGTCTCCAGGCCACAGAGATCATTTCACCTGGAGAAAATGGCTACTTTAGGGGGTGGACTCTATGGAATTATGCCATCCCAAGGTCATTTTCCTCCCCAAACCTCACTTTCTCCAGGTTTCTCCAGTCTTCACTCCCCAGATCTCCAGGAATTTCCCAACTTGGAGCTGGCAACCCTATTTCTGAGACAGAGTTAAATAGCCAGGAGAGTCTGGTTAAGTCAGCTTTTGTATACCTCAGAGAAAGGATTCAGGCTAAATCAGGTAAGCTGTTTGGATTCCAATCCTGAGAGCCTAATTTTATCAGTCAGACAAACTGTGTATACCTTTGCCTGTGTATATTTGAGAGAGAGATCAATCTAGGTCAGGCAAACTATGTGAAAAGGCCTGAGTGGATCTATGTTTGTGTGGATGGGAAGAAAGCTTAGTCTGCTATGGATGATCTGTGTGGAAAACTAGGCCGTGTGACTGAATCTGTTAATATGCCTTTGAAATGAAATCCTGCCCTCAAGTCATAGTTGACTTATGGTGGCCCCTGGTGGGGTTTTCATGACAAGAGACTAACAGAGGTGGTTTGCCTCTGCAACCTTGGTCTTGTTGGAGGTCTCCCATTTAATTACTAACCAAGGCCAACCCTGCTTAGCTTCTGAAATCTGACAAGATCAGGCTTTCCTGGGCTATCCAGATAAGGATTAATATACTTTTAAGAAGATATAATTATAGTTGAAACCACCAAGCTTAAGAACTATTCTAAAACCAATATGCTTATCAAAACTCTGCAACCATCACACTTATGTAGTTACAAATAAATTCTACTTTTCTTTAAGAAAAAAACAATCCCACTGTCTACCTTGCAACCAGCCCCATGCACTGATTATTCAGTCACACTACCACCTATAACAAGCCAGTTAAACTGAAAAAGTGAAAAGCCTTTGGTGGTGGTAAAAACCTTTTGAGGGAGTCAGGAAGGCAGCAATACATAGGTCACACTAACAAAAAAGGGAAGATGTTCTCCAAGTAAAAACCTGGGTAAAGTAGGGAGCACCCGAAGCTATGAGAGTGTGGAAATATAAGGAGTGTTGATTGGGACCAGGGCCCTCCTGAGGTAAAAATTTAAGGTAACTAAAGAGGAGCTGAACTAAAGGTCCAAAGCCAAAGGTTTAAGGTTAAAACAGAGCAAATCATTACTACAACCCTCAGATATGTAGAACAGATAGCTTGGCTAGCCGAGGAGGAACCATTGGGCCATGTGGAAGAAGTCATAATGGCTAAGATAATTTGAGAAACAAAGCAAAGTATAAAAGTGTGACAAATTTGAGAACATCTAAAGCTGCAAGTCTGGTATTTAAAATGTTATCCCAAGAACATACAACAGTTAACATTTAGCATGCATTTTAAAATTTTGTATACATAGACCCAGGTTCATACTCTGATGTTTCAGTTAAAAGGGATGTTGAGGAACTAGGCTCAGATGAAGAGCTGTTCCGTTAAAATCTGAGGCCAGCTGGTGTAAATTAATATAAGGCATGCATTCTGATTGGCTACCCAAGAATTATGTCAGCTAATATCAACTGTAGTCTTGCAGATAAATCCACAAAAGCGTCTAGCCTATTCATATCAATGTAAAGCATATGTGGTATATCAATATCCTGAAAGAAGGGGGATTCATATTATAGCCATATTGCAGAAATATCCTTACATGGTCATCTGGAAGGAATTCTCTTATCTCAGATGAGTGTGCAAAAGTTTTTCAGGCATTTTCACCTGATTATTCCAGAGAAATGGGATGGAAAATTTCACCCAGCATGGTTGAATGATGCAGTACTTAAAGCAATGAAAACACAACTTTGGGAGTTCTTTGCAGACAGGGAGTGAAAAAGTTATTTAATTTATTTCCTGTTTTAAAATATTTATATATATATATCCCTATATATCTTATATAGCCCAAGGAGACATAGATATTGTAGAGAATGAGAACAGATACTAAAGAGGGCACCAAGACTTGCATACCCTATAAACCAAACACATGGACTTACTTCTCTATCCCCAAACTCTAGCATTAGTCCAAGACTCTTAGTTTTAATAAAATTCCCTTGTGCTCATCAGACTAAATTCTCATAAGTTTTGCTCAAGTGTCTAATACAAAAAATGGCATCTCCCTGTGGATCAAAGAACCCCAGATTTTTTTTAAAAACCCCACACAGTTGAAGCAATGTTTGTGTTTGCACAGACACCACAAACTAAAGACAAAGGAGGTCTCACACTGGAGTAGGTTTGCCAACCTCCAGGTAGGGCCTGGAAATGTCCTAGACTGGAACTGATCTCCAGACGATCGAGGTGGGTTCCCCTGCAAAAAATGGCTGCTTTGGAGGGTGGACTTCATGGGGTCTCTCCCCTCCCCAAACCCTACCTATCTAAGGCTTCACCCCCCCAAATTGCCAGGAATTTCCCAACCTGGAGTTGGCAGCCCTACTGAATTGTCTTGAGGTCTTGGCTGCCTTTTAATAAAAATTGTCAAAACTTGTAACATTGGCAGGAGGTTTGGGAAGGGGAGAAAGAAGTGGAAAGGGAGAAAGGAAGAAGAAAGCAGCAGTGGGTGGTGAAGGGAGGGTTGGGAGGAGAAAGAGGTGATGGGGAAATCTCTGGGGAGGAGGAAGCAAGGGCGGCAACAGAAGAGTTGTGTGAGAGGAAGGCAGTTACAGGAAGGCAGGGAGCTGAACAAGAAGGGAGGAAGGAGGAACCAGAGAGTGATGGGAACTCTGAATGCACAACAAAGAATGTGCTCCTAAAGGTCAAGCTAGATGTGCAGGTTTCTAAAGACTTGGGTTCAGGTTCCACAGACCCAACTCGGGTTTCCCGCACCACAGAGAAGCTGTGGGGAATGGCTGTTAAAAAATAAAGGAGAGCCCAAATGGCTTCAGAACGTCACCACAGGGGGAGGAAGAACTCCTGCCTGCCTCTCCCCTCGAGCCATTTTCCAAAATAGCAAGTAGGGTGTGTGTGTGTCTGTTTTTGCTGCTTTATGTGGAGAATTTTGTGCACACAGAACAGTAAAAACGGGGGAAGAACCTCCCCCCCCCCGTGCTATTTTGACACAGGGAAACAGTTTGGGGGGGAGGCAGGAGCTGTTCTTTCCCTTGCAGAGGGGCTCTCTTTTATTTTTTAATAACCATTCTTCACAGCTCCTGTGTGGCTGCAGGGAACCCCAGCTGGGTCTAGGGAACCCAGACCCAACTCTTTAAAAACCTACATGTCTAGCTTGACCCTAAGACTGTCTGTGGGTTCTCATCTGCCCTTATTCAGTAACCCAGTCCTGGCTACCACATGGCACTCACTAGGATCACCAGGTCTCCTTACCCTCCCAGTGGGAGGGGGAGGAACTGGCACTCACCTCTTTTGCTATCTTATGGGAAGTGACATCATCATGCAAGCCTGGGAGCACGTGTGCGCTTCACACTGGTCTGATTTGGGCCCCAAGTGGGTCCGATTCAGCCCATTAAGGGCCCAAATCAGCCCAGTGTGAAGTGCAAGAGTACTTCAGGGCAGTGCAATGATGACACCTGTTCCCTTGCCTTTCTCCCCCCCCCACCACATCCAGGTGAATTGGGGGGGCAGAAGGTGGGGGTGAGGGATCCCTGCCCCATCAGGTGAATGGCAACCCTAGTGCAAACTGAATAGTTGTCTCAACTAGTACACAATGGCACGGCAGGCTCTGGGCTCTTTCCAATTTGGAGGAGCTCAGAATATTCATGTGCAGTGATAGCTGGAAATGGACAATGAGGGACCTAATTGGTCCTTTTCATCTGGATAGAGGAAGCAGCTGAGGAGAAAACTATAAAAGCAGTGAAATTCTCTTGGATGAAGAGAGAAAAGAAAATACGGATTTCTGGAGATTTAGAAAAGTCTGCCCTTGAATTTAATCCCAGAGGTGGATTCTGTAGCACCAAAAATAAACAAATGTGTACGGGAATAAAAATTTGTTAGTCTTTTGTTAATCTTGAGTTGGTTTGTTACTTTGTTGCCTTTTTAAAGTCAGACCCAAGACACTGTTTTATTTGAGGATTACAGTAACTCCAGGCAATTTTATTTTTGCTTCTACATTTAATTTCTTTAATTCCATTCAAGATGCAGGATCTAAAACAATGATTTTGGGATTACCATAATATTACAGAATCCCAAAACCTTTTATTTTTTATTATCTGTCTGTCTGTCTGTCTGTCTGTCTGTCTGTCTCTCTCTGTCTCTGTCTGTCTTTCTCTCTGTCTCTCTCTGTTGGTATTTAAATTTTATTAAAGTTAGCTTTACTTGTTATATAAATGGTTTTAATCCTATGTTTATGAATAGGATTATTCTATAGGGAATGAGATAATTCACATAACTGATATTTTTTGTACCGACTTTGGAAGTGAAATGATGTTGATTGCCGGAACATAAAGCCCTCCAGGGAACATATGGCTAGAGGCAGTCCTGCTGGTATGTAGGTCCCAGTCCATTAAGGGCTTTGAACATCATAGTCAATACCTTGAACTTGACTCAGAACTCAACTGGAAACCAGTGCAGCTGGCACAAAAAAGGTCTACTGTGTGCCCTAACTGGTGAGGATATGTGCTGCTGCATTCTGGACCAGCTGTAACTTCCAGATCAACCTAAAGGGCAGCCCTGTGTAGAGCGAGTTACAGTAGTCCAGTCTGTAGATTACTGCTGTTTGGATCTCTGTTGCCAGGTCACTAGTTGAGAGGTAAGGAACAAGCTGCCTGATCTGTCAAAGATAATAAAATGAAGACTTGGCGACTGCTATGACCTGGGCCTCCATTGACAGAGAAGCATCCAGGACTATGCCCAGGCTCCTCACCATTGGCATAGGCACCAGTGGTGCCCCCTTCCAGGGCTAGGAGCCACATTCCAAAACCCATTGACCTGCAGTCCAGATACAGGACCTCCATCTTCACAAGGTTCGACTTCAGTTGACTCTGCTTCAACCACCCAGTCACAGCCTCTAAAGCCCCAGCTAGGGTATCTGGCGCAGTGTCTGGTTGACCATATAACAGTAGATATAATTGGGTGTCATCCGCATATTGATGATGCCCTAAACCGAAACTCTGATCCAGCTGGGCAAGGGGGCACATATAAACGTTAAATAACATCAGGGAGAATATTGCCTCTTGAGGGACACAGCATACCAGTGGGTAGTGTGGTGGTGTCTGCTCCCTGAGTGTCACCCTCTGTCCCTGACTGTGGAGAAAGGAGATCAGCCACTGCAAGGCTGCCCCAGTTATTCCCACATTGGCGAGGTGGTAGGTCAACAGGTGATCATCATCATCATCATCATCATCATCATCATCATCATCATCATCATCATCATCATCATCATCATCATTTGCTGCTGCTGCTGCTGTTTAAAATCCATGCAGTAACCCCATTCCTGGATATCACGTGGCATTTATAGGGTTAGATTGCTGGTGAAAGAGGGAGGAGAGATGTCCTTCAACACTATGGTGGGATCACAGGACATGTATGAACAAAAGCCACATGAGATACATGCTGTAATAAGGAGAGGAACTGGGTGAGATTGAGCAAAATTTAAGAATGGCTTGATCCAATCCATAGTGCAGTCTGCATAATTCCTTCACTAGTATACAAGGCAAATACCTCTAGCACAGGGCACTGTTCTAATGTGGCTGTTAGAGCCACGAGTTAAATGCTGGATGTTTATGGTCTGTATTTCAGGTTAGC
Source organism: Eublepharis macularius (assembly GCF_028583425.1). Classification (NCBI taxonomy): domain Eukaryota; kingdom Metazoa; phylum Chordata; class Lepidosauria; order Squamata; family Eublepharidae; genus Eublepharis; species Eublepharis macularius. The sequence goes on along the minus strand of NC_072797.1, from coordinate 23,220,489 downwards.
AGTGAACTAAGTGTAGACATAGGCAAGACAGTAATCCTCAGTGTGGCCTCATGTACATGCTCCAAAACCTTTCACTTTAGGTATTCTTTAAAAGCAGGTGACATTGATCCAAAGATAACATTAGCTGCATTGATGAAAAGCTGATCAGGGGCGGTGGTATGCAAATTCTAAAGTCTGCCAATTCACCCAGACTACTGAGCGGTGTGACCCAAGGCTCACCAGACACTCTTTGACACTAAAGGAGCCAAGACTGTTCTGCCTACAAAGCCTCGCTGTGACACAAGTGCAGCCTGGACACAGCATCAAGAAGGCTGACAGAGAGGTTGGAGGTTGAGCAGGAGATGGCAAATGTGCAGAGATCAGAGGACGAGAGAACCAGACTTTCCAGAAAGAGGTCAATGGCATTTGCAGACCTTTGCACTGGCTGGATTTTTCTTAGTTCGTAACATGGGGATAATAATTACATCTGTACTTGGAACAAAGGTCCAAAATGGACCTGAGAAATGGTAAAATGTAAATATTTTTTAAAAAGCAACAAGATTTTCCAGGATAAAAACTTTTGAGAGTCAAGCTCCCTTTGTCAGATTCTCAAAAACTCATATCCTGGAAGTCTTGCTGGTCTTTAAGCTGCTACTGAACTCAACCCTTGTTTATCTCCTCAGACCAACATGGCTACCTATCTGACACTCAATGTTTTAAATAACAGTAATCACTCAGGTTTTGTATTGAAGCTAGAATCTCCATCTCAGTTCAGGTCAGAATCTCTTTAAAGCAAGAATCCCTCTAGGCTCCCCCCTCCCCCAATAATCTTCAATTCAAGACAACTCTTTTTGGGTGCAAATTCATAGATTCCAACAGTTGAAAAGGGACCCACAAGTTCAACCCTGCCCACAACTCCTCCCCAAGCCAGAATCTTTCACACATTGGCCTACAACAGACTAATCCACATAGCCCAGGCAGAGAGTCCTACAAACATGGATATGGCACCTCTTGGATAGGCGCAGGTTGTAACAGAACGGGGCATTGGAAGGGCTTTCAGTAGGGGTCCCATTTCCCCAGTGGGGGCAGGGGATCCACTGCTTCCAGCCTCAGCCCCCCGCCACCACTCACCTGGCTGGTGGGGGGAGAAGGTGCGGGGAATGGGCCCAGGAGCCCTTCAACGTGCTTCCTTATGCTGCAGAGCACTTGTCACACCAGGAATGATGTCATTCTGCCATGACAAGGAAGTGAAGCCCCCCCTCCCTCCCGAGCTGTGTTGGTAAAAATCTAGTGTTGGGCGCCAATTTTTATGTCATTCCCAGCGTGACAAGGAAGTGCTCAGGAGCACACACTTTGCACAGTTGCAGGGTATGTGCCCCCTAGCCCCCCCAGTCCCCCGGTTTGGGTTCTGGGGGACCTGGCAACCCTAGCTTTCAGATATTTTACTCAATTTAAGGGGTTTCATGTTATGTTTTCAAAACCTAGAATGTCTGAATGAGCTATAATTTACTTAAACACCTCTTCACACACAGGAGAATAATAGCGACTAGCTACACAACAAGTATACAAACAGTAAAACTAACAGCAATTTTAATGAAGGTAAAAGCAGAGGAGTCAAGCATTTAAGCTATGGGAAACGCTACCTCTTTCTCCAATCAGCAACTGTAGCCAGCAAATGTGAACAAGGGAATTCTGAAGCAGAACTTCTTGTTGCAAGGACTGAATGTTAGTATTGCTGTTTTGGTATGAAGTCTCTGTCTTGCATGGTGATCCTGCTACGGTACATGGTAGGGTTGTCTTGGAAAAGCCCCAAATTGATATGCTGGAAATTTCATGGTAAAACCATACCGGTTTTGGTGATTATTAGAAAGGGCTGATGTCAGTCCTCTTTAGGAATTGCTGAAAACTATGGTTTTACCATAGAGTTAGAATTTTCTGCAATTCCTAAGAGATGTGACATCACTTCCATAAAAAAATTTTTGTCACATCAACCACCGGATTGCAGGTGGGCATGGCCAATTGGGGTTAGGAAATCTTCCACCCACAGTGGGCACATGGCAGCCTTACTGTGCAAACACTTCTTCCTGGTTTTAGCCATGTACTCTTTCTCCTTATCATCGCCTGAAGCTTTGAAGTGCTATTACATGACTGCTTGTTGAACAATGAGTGGTACTTTGGGAGGTGGAAATATCCATCCTTTCCCAAATCTTTCTAATGTTCATCTTTTTACCAGGAAGAATCATAGTCAATATAAACTGTTCTCCTTTTTCTAGCAAATTTTTTTCTATGCTCTTTGCATTCTCGATGAGAACGGACAATATCCATGCAGAAGGAATATCCATGCAGAAAGAAAAATATCCATTTACATATTTATAAATGCAGGTACCAGTCTGTTTAGGGAAAAAAAACATTGTTGCAAACTGAAATCTTTTGCACTGGGTACAAACTTTAAGCTCACTTGTCATTGTCTGTATAGAGCTTCCCGAGACACTGTCTTAAGACAAATTCCAAAGAGTTAGACCACATATATATTTCCCATCTTGAGAAAGAGTTCAATAAACTGTAAAATTAGATCACAGTTTTATAACTTTCAGTTGTTCTTAAATGCTATTGCATTTGGACTATTGTGGAAGATTATCTTGCTCAAACTCAATATTCAGCCGAACAATTTGAAAATGTGGCTATGAGATTGTATGCTAAGAACTTTTGCTATACTGACATAATTTCATTTTGGGAAAGTCAGAAAGGTAAGTACTACAATCACTAAACTTTCCAATTTTTATCTCTTACAATAGACGCATTGCAGAATACACGGCTTCACTGGAATTGAATGTTACATTCTAATTTTCGTATTTACAACAGCAAATACAGCAGAGAGAAGAGCGGCAATTTATTTGACCACTTCTTCAATGAACACACAAGTGAAAGGAAGTGTTGAGGCATTACAATAGGGTCTGAAAATGATTTAGCCGTCCACTTCCATAAGAAACAGCTCGTGCCATGGCTCTGCTCTCAAAGATGGTTTCATGTGTGAGCAGAAAAGTTAAATAAGATCACCCATTCCATTCCATTCCATTCCATTCCATTCCATTCCATTCCATTCCATTCCATTCCATGAACTGTGAAAGCTCAAATTGTGATCCCCCTCCCCCAAGTTCACTGAGTAAAGCTCATGTAAATTTTTGTCTCTAACATTTAAACATTTAAAGGTCTCTAATGACCTTTAAGAAAAAAGCGTGGAAGTGTTTTCTTCTAGTAATGTTTATTGTTGTAATATCTTAGGAAGATACATCCATCAGTCCTTCAAGTCCCTTGTTTGTTCAACACTTTTTTAAAATAAAGGGCATCTCTACCAAAGAGCATAGCTACATTTTGATGGTTACATCTTAAACAGTGACACTTCTAATAGACCATGGCCGTTTCCACACACGTTGAATAATGCACTTTCAATGCACTTTAGTTATCCTTTAGAAGTGGATTTTTTGTTCCACACATGGAAAAGCAGTTACAAATGTTCACTAAAGCGTATTGAAAGTGGATTATCCAATGTGTGTGGAAGCAGCCTCTATTTAGTGTTCAGAAGTTCTGCATTGTGCTTCAAAGTCATAAGTATGGTCTTTCTTGTGCAGGAATTTGACAGCCCTGTTGAAATGAACAGAACCTGTGCGTGAACATGGGAGCCCTTCTGCACGTTCCATTAATGTCACTGGAGTTTGTACAAGAATATTTCACACTGAATGGTGTCCAAAAAAGTGGTTGGAATATACGTTGCTCGAAGTTGCGGGTTGGGTATACTCAGGGCTTTTTTTCTGGGAAAAGAGGTGGTGGAACTCCATGGGTTGCCCTCGGAGAAAATGGTCACATGGCTGGTGGCCCCGCCCACTGATCTCCAGACAGAGGGGAGTTTAGATTGCCCTCCGTGCCGCTCAGCAGCGCGGAGGGCAATCTAAACTCCCCTCTGTCTCGAGTTCAGGGGGCGGGGCCACCAGCCATGTGACCATTTTCAAGAGGTTCCAGAACTCCATTCCACCGCATTCCCACTGAAAAAAAGCCCTGGGTATACTTCTGATGGTGGTGGTAGAGAGTGCTCTCATGTCATAGCTGACTTATGGCTGACTCATGATTATCTTCTGAGATCTGATGAGATCTGGCTCACCTGGGCTATCCAGGTCAGGGCATACTTCTGATAATGGATTAAAATAACTCTGATGTATGTGTGATTCCTACATAAGTTTAGTAAGCAAACCATATCTGTCCCTTTGGTTCTAATAAACCAAATTACTTTTAATAATTTTCCAAAGCTTTGAACTCTCCAAAATAAAGAATATGATTTTTGTTTGCAGAAAGCACAATTCTAGTGTCGCATACACACAAACACACCAAACTGGGACCAAACCTTTTCTTCATATAAAACATATTTTCCCGCTATAGGAACCTAAAGTCTGAGATTCAGTCACTTCAGGTGTGTTCAAGCGGCTGCAGGAATGTTAACTTTTCTATGTTGAACAACAGACCACAATACTATCTTAACTGCTTTTAAAACTCTCCTCAGCTTCAAAAGAAGTCTGCCATGAAGCAAGTTCAAAACATCCTTAGCATGTGGAACTGTTTGTACTTATTTATAGCCAAAAAGAGACGAATTTTTCAATTGATATCCGGTTATTTTAAATACAGCATGGAAAATTCCTTAAGTTAATTTTATTTCTTCTAACCGGAGGTGTTCAAAATATAAAACCTCTACAAACATTGTCCTAATCGGCTTTGTAAACAATACCTAATCAGGTTTCTTTCTGTGACCCTTGAGTAGGTAGATTTCCCATTGGCTACAGAATTGCATGATTAACACAAGCAGTTAAATGACCTTGGATGTAAGTGGGCTCTAGTTCTTTAACTATAGGAAGAAAAACACTGTTTGGGATATGTGTGCTCATTCCTTTGGAACAATCACTGCCCGTTCTGGTCCCTTTAGTAATTTATTGGTTTTTTAAAGTAAAATGGACACCTTTTGTGAGCTGAGTGTGGCTATACTGAAATTGTAGCTGATTTTCTTTCACAGTTTCAACCATTTTGATTCACTGATCTGACAAAAAGAGCATCTGATGAAGGTGTTTTGTAAAAAGATGTTAGTAAAATGATGTGTCAAATTTCCTTCTGGCTTCCTTCTTTAGAATGTTACTGATTTAAACTGAATGGGTTTGTACGCAGGATTGAAAACCTCACTATGGATAATTAAAACTTTCTCCAAGCCTTCAACCTGGAGTAATCAGATAGAAAAATAACTCTCCAAGCTCTTCTCAATGGGGAAGAACATTGAATAGGAACACTTCTGTTCTAGTGATGTTTTTTCAAGATTGTCTCGATTGAATTACTCACCAACAATGACCGCAATGATGGTGAACAGCACAAAAAAATTCCGCAGTAGGTAACTTTTAACATCCTCCTTTGTGATACTTTGCACCCTCTTTTTTGCCATGACTGTACGTTTCCGAACTCCTTGCTGGAAGCGTTCCATCCTGTTGCCAGTTCTGGCGTCTTCTCCGTTACTCTTCGTCATCTAGACTTTGGGAGTGTCTTTATAAATTTGCAACTTTAAAATTTCCCCAGAAAAAAAGGAAACTCTTTCTCCTTGACCAATGATAACAAAAACCTAGAGAAAGAAAGAGAGAGGAAGCAAAGGAGAGAAAATCAAGCTACAAACTTTAAAACCATGAGTGGTGACCGCTGTAACATTTTCACAATCTGACTGGAAAACAGAATTTTCAAGAAATATATTGCATATATCTGCACGTTTTTGATTAATCTATGCTGCAACTCTAAGAACACGTTCCTGGGAGTAAACTCTTTGAATAGACCTGAGTAGGATCCTAATTAGAATTACTTAGGATTGGTCTCTTGCATGGCTATTCTAAGCACAGCTACATGATTCGAAGCCTGTCGACTTCAATGAACTTAAAAGGACGTTAACCTGTTTTGGATCATATGCTAAATGAACATGATAATGTTTGTTAGCATACAATCCAAAACATGATGATTTTATTTAGTATACAATCCCAAACAGGATGTTCATTCAGGTAGTTATCAACATTGCGCAAAATTAGCTGGATTTTCTGTGGGAGAGAAAGCGGCATGGTATAGCCTGATTTCATCAGATCTTGGAAGCTAAGCAGGGTCAGTAGTTGGATGGGCAACCACCAAGGAAGACTGCAAAGGAAGGCGATGGCAAACCACTTCTGCTTCTCACTTGCCTTGACAGACCCTTGCTGGGGTTGCCATAAGTCAGTTGCGACTTGATGGCACATAAGCACGCATTCAAACATCAGGGCACGGTAGCTGACGGGAATGAAATAAGTTTACTAGTACACAGTGTGATAAAGGAGAAAAAAAGTGTTTGCATCAAGACCGAAGAATCGTTAGCATAATCCACCCAATTTCAAAGCCCTGTTGATTTTAAAGACTGACATTTTCAGTCCTATCCTAAACAGAGTTATTCTGGTCTAAACGCATTGAAATCATTGGGCTCCGATTAGGCTCCAATTTAAAAAAATCACACCGTCTAGCATATTCTGCTTTTTAGATGAATTCTAGAGCAGTTGTGTGCTTTTCTTAAGAGACCCAAATGTGTTGCCTTGCACTAGACATACAGCCAGAACCGCCAGCATCTCAGGTTTTTATCTATTTCAGCACGATGCGCCTTTTTAAAACAAAAGGCAGTCCTTCACCTTGAGATTTGCTGTTCTCAGCGTACCAATTTAAAAAGAACCAATTAAATGTTAAAGCACCTATGAGGTTAACACTTCTTGTTTTATAATGCTCCAAAATAACATTTGGTGTTGATGCCAAACCAGAGACCAGAGCTGGTACTCTAACCACTTGACTGAAAGGGCGTTTTATTGTTTAATCAGGAAATATTGATCGAAATCCATTCTGATTTCCTTCAAATATCCCACAATTGCTTCCTATTATTATTTTATCTAGTCGGACAATCCGGTTTGTTCAACACAGCTTCCTCTTCCAGCCTCCTGCTGTGAAAACTCTGCACTTGCCACAATAATCAGATGTCATCACATCTAAGCAGAGACGAGACACAATTACGTTCACTACAGTGATCTTCTGACATGGCTTGATGTACTGAAGATAACATTTTGAATACGTTTATCACAAATTCTTGAATTAATTTCTTTCCCTTCTGTGTTTTAGCATTTCGGTCTGTGTCCTCTTACAACACAGGCAAGGAGTGATATTCATTCATTTCTGTAATCTTCAGAACACAGACAAACAGTGTACTGGCAGTTGTTCATACCACTTAAGTAACAGTGTGATTTGTTCATTTCTAACCCAATTAGAGATACATTCCCTCCTCTTCCCCCCAGAAGGGACTTCCCATCTACCTGTCCTAACAATTTATGATTAAAATAGGGGAGGGCAATTAAAGGCACACCAAAGGGTGATTACAACGCGGTGAACTAGAAAACGATTCTGCAGAGGAATCCAGGAGAGCAATTCTAAATCAATAACACTCACCTTTTCAGAACCTGGAACGCTCCAAGCAAAGCGGGCAGTGAGGAAAGTCAAGATCGCCAGAAGGAACCAAAGGGATGAAAGGAAATAAAAACGGAACGAACGCAACGAGGCAGAGAAAGGGAAAGCTAGCCAGGGGCATGTGCTTTGCAGACTGCAACTCACAAACCGCAGCAACTTAAGAAAAGGGGAGGAGTCTCGACTCTAGGAGGAAAAAAAAATAAAAACAGAAGGGGAAGTGTGTGCGTCTGTGTGTGTGTGTCTGTGTGTGAGAGGGGGAACGCTGGAAGTGGAGCTTCAGGAATATTGATGAGTCTTGGCACCCTGAAAGCAGAGTTGCCGGCTTTGTTTTCGCTTTTAGACCACTTTCACGCTTTGTCAGTTCAGCTTCATTATAAATGCAAAATCTGGACCTTGGGAGAACTGGAAACGCACACTCGCTCTCGCTGGCTCTCTCCTTGGGATCGTTCCAAACGAGGAGTCTGTACCTCCAGAGAGAATCGTATTCTCCCTTTAGGGACTAAAAAAAAAAAAAAGCGCAGGCTCGCTCACTTTATGATTTTCTGCAAAAAGTTGTGATGTGGAGGGGGCAATCCTCCACAACCGCTTTTTAAGGCGGAGGGAATCTTTTGGAGGGCTGGGCAAAACGTCAGTTTCTCAAGAGGTCTACTGGAGCCTTATCAAGAAGAGAGAGAGAGAGAGAGATCCCCTTCCACTTTGAAGTTCCACCAAATGCAAGACGGGGCTTGTTCGGAACGGCCTGCTTTAAAAAGTCCTGCAGAGTATATTGAACTCCAGCTTGAACTTTCAGAAACAAAAGTTAGGAAAGGTGGTGGTGGTGGGGGGGGGGGGGTTAACATGCATCTCTTTTTTGTTGTTCTTGTTTGTAAATTCACATCTCTTAGGATCACAACAGTCAAGTTTTCTCCCCAGAGGCTGTGTTTAGATGCTGAACACGTCTGAACTGATTAAACAAAGTCTTAGACGGAATGTTGGAGGGCGCTTCACGGTGATCATAGAAAGCATATTTTAAAATGTTTATCTCCACATCAAGAATGGAATATCAGTGCACTCATGCTGGGATAGTTTCAGAAAGTAAAAGCGGTTTTCTCAATTTCCTTGTCATATTTAACACAAAGATTTCCTGGGATTCACAAAAATGCATGAACTGAACACACAAAAGGATTAGTTGCAGTAAAAAAACAACAACAACAGAATCCAACAGGACTAGAGTAGCGTGCCAAACCTTTAATACCCCTCCCCATTTTCTTCCTTGGGAAGCAATTCCCACTTTCATTTTTGTGAAATAGCCCAGTTTCTGCTTTCTTCCCTTTCTCTCTAGCAGCTTTCTGCAATAAGAAATATCTTTATAGCTATCTGCGAAGACAGTGATGGAAAATACGGCACACCCTGCATTAAAATGTTTGCTTAGGGCCCTTCCAGATGCTGTCGTTTCCCAGCAGGAGCTGAGCAGGTCTCGCTAAGATATCAGATGCCATTCACCAAGCACTTCCCTTCTAGGGGAAGTAGTAATCCAAGTTAATGGGAGGTAGACTGTCATTCTTATCACACAAATGCAAGTGCAACTAGCCCTGTGGGTGTGGGTGTGTGTCCCAAGGTACTATTGGTCAGTGCCTGTGACATCATGACACCCTGCCTTCCTGATTTTGTGAAGTGAAGTGGCAGAGGAATGGGCAGTTCTCTGATGATTTTTACTACTACAAAGACACATTTCAGAATGAGAAGTTTGGGGACCTAGCAGGGATGAATTAAACATGCCTGCTGTCGTTTCTGCGCTCAAAAGTGCCCCCTCTTGAAACTGCTTTTTTCACAAATAGAGACGATCAGAGCTCCATTACACTGCTTTCCAGATGATATGTTGTTAGACACACTACATGGAGTTCTGCATTTCTTTCCCCGTATATGTCTGTGGATAGGGAGCGGGTAGCTGAAAAGCAACCTCGGGAGCCACGACTGAAAATGGAAGGATAACAGGGATAAGAGCTGCCCTTTCCTTCCTTCCTCAAGATAATTTTCTCCCATGAATGTACAAATAGCTGAAGGGGTGATTTTCAGCTGGAAAATTACCAAAGGGAAAAGGTTAACCAGAGCTCTCTCCTGGTGTGCACTTCGTTCCATTCAGATTAACAGCCTGTGGAGACTTTTTTTTTAAGAAAAGGCATTTAAAAAGTAACATCGAACTCCTTGTGATATCTTTAGATGCAAACATTAACACCTATACTAACTAATATATTCAAGCATCTGCTTTAGTTTCTTTTAATTGCCAAATGAAAACCATTTTGTTTTCCCAAGCATCATTCGATTAACTGGATTTTTCTATATTCTGCTTTGTAACTGTATTTGATTTTTTAAAATTATCTTATTGCAATACAGTTTTAAATGAGTGTTATAAGGTGCCTTGAGGACTATATTGCTTGAACAACAGCCTAGATTTTTAAAAAGATAAAGTAAATAAATCTATATGTCTAATTCTTAATATGAACACATTTGCGGATACTTAAGTGTGTGTGTGTGTGTGTGAACCCCTCCCCCCCAAATAACAGAAGCAGCACCTACAGCTTCAAGTAATGAATATCCTCTGCAGTGGCCTTTGTGCGAGTTTCTAGGTAACAAATATTGCCAGCCTTCAAGCCTTGGCTTCTGTCAGTAAAAGGCAGAAGAAGGAGGCAGGGCCCTTTCCAAGGTTGTTTTGGCCTTTGAGGGAGGACTCAGAGCCATGCCCAGCAATAATCACCAGGTTACTTGCTACCACCTGACTTGCATGACTCACCCAGGAGAGGAGTCATGATGTAGGAGAGGAGAATGATGTAGGCTATGTTGGGTCCCTATTTCAGAGAAAGATGGAGTATCAATTATATAATAAATATGGCTCAAGGGGGGAAGATAGAAGGTAGTTTGATTGGTGGGTGAGAAAGAAAGGAGGCAGCATGGAAAGATTAAGGATAGAGGATTTCCAGACAAAGGGAAAGAGGAAACAATGAAGCAGGGAAAGTGAAATCCCTCCCCCATGAAGGTTCTTGCAGGTTTCCCACTTGGGATGTTTATAATATACATAGATCCATGCTGTGATTCTAAGCACACAGGCAGGTAGCCATGTTTGTTTATTTATTGCGTATATACTATAGATGTGATGAAAAGAACAAAAATTTGTGAATGGATTTCTAACCTTTAGGCAGGGGTGGAATTCTCCTGGAATTAGAACTGTTCTCCAGACTACAGAGATCAATTCCTCTGGAGAAGAGTGCAGATTTGGAGCGCAGACTCTATGGTATACCATATATTCTAAGTGAAGTCTCTCCCCAAAGGCACCACCACCGAATTTCCCTGACTGAAGCTGGCAACCTTAGGACAGACGAGGTTACAAATTAAACATCAGTTTGCACAGAGCTGTTGTTAGTGAGATAATTTTGAAGAGGTCTTTAACGCTAAAAGTTTGACCTTAGGCTGCAGCGTTCAGTTATAAGGAGGCATTGTGCAATACGAAGGCTAATTCAACAGGCCTGAGAAATGCACAATGTTAACCAAGGACTGCAAGAGAACCCTGTGAAGTGAACAGTGTTCATGTGGCTGAGAGACAGAATTTCTGCAGCACCAGGTTGATGGAAATACTGGGAAGTTTGTACGTCAACTTGTGGTAGTATAGGGTTGGCTTCCATGAAAATTTCCACTTACTGAAGGGGGTTGATTTTCGACAGATTTCTGTCTCCCTCTGCAAACCTCCCCTCGGGCTGTTCTTGATGCTCTCCTGCTTCCCGGGAGCATCATTTCAGGGATCAATTGTGGTCCAAAGGGCAAGGTGGGGAGGCAGTAAGCAACGGAGAACAAAAGCAACCACCACACAAGGCTAAAGTGAAAAACAGCTACAACTTTATTGATTAGAGCCATTGGAGCCTTGGTGCAGCTTAGGGCACAGATCCAGACCAGTATGTCGTCCAATGACACTCCTCCTAGCTCAACGGCTGTGGGACCACCATAGGATGGCGGGTGAAGTGATTCCACTTTGGAGCAACCTACTTTGCAAAAGGACACATCCAACCTAATTTAACCTATACAGAAGCCTGCTCTGGGCTGCAGCTGCAGGGTGGGAGCAGGGGGTGGGGATGAAGAAGTCCTGTTCCACTGACAGAAATTCCTTCCATCAACAGAGATTTACTGCAAGGTTCAGTCTGTAGATATAACAGTGTTATTTCCATAGATTATATCTAATTTTTTGTGCTTACTAAAAAAAAAAAAGTTAGGCACATTTGGAAAGTGTTTCAGTGGCAGTTAAAATCATATCATCACGAAAAATGGTAATTGCCATTGACACTGACATAGAAAATTATATTTCTGAAGACATATTCATCCAGGTATTAGTTAAAAGCAGTGATGAGATTCTAAACTTTCTTCAGACATACTAGCTGTTCCTTACAAACAGAAGTTTCTTTTCCTAATACTGAACCAATATGCAATTTTAACTAGACATGGGCACAAACAGCTGTTCGTTGTTCGTTGCCATCCACGAACAACGAACAATGAACAACGAACAGTAACGAACATGACCCTGTTCACAAACATGTTCATTGTTCGTGGCACCTTAAAGATCCCTTTAAACTATCAGCTGGCAGGTGGCAGGGGGAAAGGCACCTTTCCTGCCACGTGCAAGGGGCAGGGCCCTTTAAACACTCCACAAACTGATCTTCCCAATGTCCAATACCCACCAAATTTGCAGGGGGCATAGTGCTTACTGTCCCCCCAAGTTTCAGAGAGACTGCACCCTGGGAAAGGCATGATCCATGTGCTCTCCCTTGCTGTTATTTTCTCTTCACAGTGGCAAAAATGGAACTGCCTGTTAGAAGACAGCTACTTTGAGGGGTTACAAACTGACCTTCCCAATGTCCAATACCCACCAAATTTACAGGGGACATAGTCCTCACTGTCCTCCAAAGACCCCCAAGTTTCAGAGAGATTATACCCCGGGAAAGGCATGATCCATGGGTCCTTCCCTTTGTTGTCATTTTTTCTTCACAGTGGCAAAAACAGGACTCTCTGCTGGAAGCTACTTTGAGGGGTTACAAACTGACCTTCCCAATGTCCAATACCCACCAAATTTGCAGGGGATATAGTCCTCACTGTCCTCCGAAGACCCCTCAAATTCCAGAGAGATTGCACCCCGGGAAAGGCATGATGCATGGGTCTCCCCCTTTGTTGTCATTTTCTCTTCAAAGTGGCAAAAACGGGACTCTCTGCTGGAAGTATTTTGAAGGGTTAAAGCCAGAAGGAAAGCCAGAAGGAGTTCAGACAGAGTTCAGTCCCTGCCGTTGCCAGGGGAATTGATTGAAAGGCCCCAGACTGTCTGGCTTGAGGAACAGCTGATGAAGGCAACGAAGGAGGCTTGCAAGGACCACTTATTCATTTAGAATGGAGCCTCACAAATGGCTTGTTTGCGAACAGGTGAACGGGCTGTTTGTGGGTTTTTTCCATTCGTAATGCTGTTCGTGCTCATGTCTAATTTTAACTAATGCATGCTATACTTTTAAAAATACTTTTGTTATGAAAATGGTATCATATCAGATATATTTCCCATAATATATGTTTGCTTGATGTATGAAAGGTTCGATATATTGTCGATTCAGCACATTTCATCAACAAAATCAGTTCTTTGAAACTCAATCCACAGGACATACTCGTCAGTTTTGATGTGGTATCCCTGTTTACCAAGGTTCCGGTAAAAGACACAATCGCACTTATTAATCAGATTTTTCCAGAGGATGTAACAGCCTTATTCCACCATTGTCTGACAACCAGTTACTACCAATGGGATAATGAATTCTATGAACAGATGGATGGGGTGGCCATGGGAAGCCCTCTCAGCCCAGTTATAGCAAACTTCTACATGGAACATTTTGAAAAAAAAGCTCTAGAATCAGCACCCCACAAACCTACAGTCTGGTTCTGGTTTGTAGATGATACCTTTCTCATTTGGAGCCATGGTGAGGAAGAATTGATGGAGTTTTTAAACCACCTCAACAATATCCACCTGAACATACAATTCACCATGGAGAAAGAAACTGAGGGTAAACTTCCATTTCTAGATACCTTGGTCATCTGCAAAGCAAACTTTCAGTTAGGTCACAAGGTCTACAGGAAACCAACTCACACGGATCGGTACTTACACAAAAACGCCAATCACCACCCTCGACAGAAAAGAGGCATAATAAAAACATTAGTAGACCATGCAAGACGGATATGTGAACCGCACTTTCTCAACGAGGAAATTAATCATCTAAACCACGCACTTCAAGCAAATGGCTACTCCAGAAATGAAATCAGAAGAGCGAGTAAACCAAGGACAAATCAAACAACTAAGGAAAAACAGTCTCCCACTGGAAAAGTGTTTTTGTCATATATCAAAGGAATCACTGATCAGATGGGAAAGCTTATGAAAAAGCACAGCCTACGAACAGTATTCAGACCCACCAGAAAAATACAACAGATGCTATGTTCAGCAAAAGACAGTAAAGACCCCCTCACTTCTGCAGGAGTATACCGTATACCCTGCAGCTGTGGACAAGTTTACATCGGGACCACAAAGTGTAGCATCCAGACAAGAATAAAAGAACATGAAAGATACTGCAGACTTGGCCATCCGGAAAAATCAGCAGTGTCTGAACATAGCCTAACTCAAACAGGACACGGTATCCTGTTCCAGGACACTAAAATACTTGACAACACTTCCAACTACTTTGTCAGACTGCACAGGGAAGCCATTGAAATTCATAAGCATAAACACAATTTCAATAGGAAAGAAGAGACTTTAAGAATGAATAGAGCATGGCTTCCAGCCTGGCAAAACACCAGGCTAACGAAATACTCCACATCCCACAATAGCCCTGCAGAGAAGATTAGCATATCAAGCACCAATCCATATGCAAAAGAACCTCCTCAGGATACAGTGACGTTTTCCTCCATTAGCATTCCACACCCTGGGAAACTCCTATAGGATGACTCAGCCCAAACCCGCTTTCCTGAGTAGATATAAATTACCTCCCAACATCTTCTCCACACTGTGACACTGAGAGATCTCTGTCTTTTGGTGCTACATCTCTGAAGATGCCAGCTGCTGGCGAAACATCAGGAACTACAATGCCAAGACCACGGCTATACAGCTCGGAAAATCCCCAACAACTATGAAAGGTTTATTTGTATAATATTCATTTGTATACTAAAATGCTATTTTTATGTACATCATTTATATAAAGCCTCTCCAGAGATGGCTCACAAGTAAAAACAGACATGATAAAATCATAAAAAGCAGCCATAAAATTATCAATATTAAAGCCAATTACTAATAACAAGCCATAAAAACAACATTAAGCTGTCTAAAATGAGATCCATAAAACAACTCTCAAGCTAGAATCAGACCATAATATAGTTTAAGAATATGAAACCTTTCAATTAAAATCCTGAGTAAAAAGAATTGTTTTGGTTGGGCATCTAAAAGTCAGTAAAGTGGACATCAGGAGATAGTTTATATTGAAAGATGATTTTGAAACAAAGCTCCAAGTTTCAAGAAAGGTCTCTTCCAAACTAAAAAAATATTAAAAAGAAAATGATTTTGAATTGTAGTCTTTTATGATACTATTGGTTTTCATTCTCAGTTGAAAGGCAATTGTATCAGTGAAGCATGAGCTGTGATGTCGCTCACAGATTGATCCTTTCACCGATGCTCTTTAACATCTATGTATGCCCTTTGGTGGAGATTACCCAGAGCAGTATGTGGATGACATTCAACTACACATCTCCTTAACTAAGCCACTCAAAGCAGAACTCTCAATGGTAAAAGTGCCTGGAAGCATGGTCAAGTGGTTAAGGGAGAACAAGCTGAAACTGAATGTGGGAGAGGGAAGTGATGCTGCTAGGGAAGGCCAATTGCTTGGGGTTATTAGCAATAGAAACTGATGTCATGACGGCCCACTTCCCTGATTCGTTGAAATGTCTAGGTATATCATTGGATTCAATGTTACTCTAAGAAAAGCAAGTCAGGGAAGAAGCTAGGAGACTTGTTATCTATAATGAGTGAGCTAACAAGCTCCTACCTTGATTGGACTGACCTTGCAATGCTGATCTGCAGCACTCTAACCCTGAGGCTAGATTATTGTGATACTTTATTTGGGGCTGCCCCTGAAAACTGCTTAGAAACTTCAGCTGGTACAGAATGCTTCCACTAGATTACTAACTGGTATGATCGTATAATTCTAGTGCTTCAGCAGCTTCATTGGTTATTTATTTGTTTCCACATATAACCTGTTTAGTTCAAGGAGCAACATCAAATAAATATATATATTTAATTTAAGAACTGGGAGAGTTCATGTCTACGACAGTGTGATCCTACCTTGTGACACCTGCATTTATAAAAATAACAATGAACCAACTAGGGAAAAAAATCTTATTTGGAACAATAATAAAGCATGTACAATAACAATCATGTAACAAATCAGCCCTGTTTTACTGAAGCCGACCCGGGTCTCAGTCTTTCTGACCTGTGCCTAGCAGTCCCTTAAAATGCACCAACGGTGCTCTGCATTGGGATGTCTTCTGTTCTAAAACATTAATAGAGAGCATTCTAAAACATTCAGGAGTTTCTAAAACATTAACAGAGAGCGTTCATAACAAAAGAGTGCTTCTGAGGTGAGAGTGCTTCTTCCTGCAGCTTCAGGCCCTCAAATCTCTCAGGGAAAATTGCGCCTTTTTTTCCTTATAAGGAATACCCCAACTCTTTAACTCCCTCTACTGGACCAAGGGTTACACGGTTGCCAGGTCCAGGTTGGGAAATTCCTGGAGATTTGGGGGGTGGAGCCTGGAGAGGGCAGGGTTTGAGGAGGGGAGGGGCCTCAGTGGGATATAATGCCATAGAGTGCACCATCCAAAACAGCCATTTTCTTCAGGGGAACTGATCTTTGTCACCTGGAGATCAGATGTGATTCCAGGAGATCTCCAGCCACCATCTGGAGGCTGGCAACCCTATTACACGGACACAATTCAAGGTGCTAATTGTTACCTTAGCCTGGGGCCCTCATATCTAATGAACTCCCTTTCCCCCTATGATCCTGTGCACCCGCTGACTTCATTGGGTACCTCACTTTGGCAGTTCTCTCTGTTCAGGAGGTTCATTCAGCTACAGTCGGGGTGCACACTCATTTTCAGCCGCTGCGCCCGGACTTTGAAGTGGCCCGCCAGACCTAGTAGGGAGGGACAACTCCTACCTTCTGTGCAAAGTGCAAAGCAGGATTATTTTGCCATGCCTTCAGTGGAAGTAACTAATGAATGTCTCCGGCAGCTGGTAGTGTCAGTGTTTTAACTGGATGTATTTTAATGTATGGTTTTTAAACTATGCTTTGTAATTGTGTACGCTTATCGTTTGTAAGCAGCTTTGGGCATTATGGAAAGGTGGGATATAAATGCTTCAAATAAACATATATATAAATAATTGATAGTACCAAATTGCTCCATCTATGATGAGTGATTGGTGTACACAAAAATGGTGATACAGATGGATGAATACACTGAATACCATTTCTGGTGGGCAATAAGAGGGGAGAAGTCTTGGATTCCATGCCCTGCTTTGAGCCTCGGGGGACCTTGTTGGTCACTCTGTGAAGCAGTAGGCTGAACAACATGGACCATCATGGGTTGCCAGGTTCAGGTTGGAAAATTCCTGGGGATTTGGGGCTGGACACTAGAGAGGCCGAGGTTTGGGAACAGGAGGGACCTCATCAGGTTTTAATGCCATAGGGTCCACCCTCCAAAGCAACCATTTTCGCCAGGGGACTGATCTCTATGGCCTGGTGATCAGTTGTAATTCCAGGACATCTCTAGCCACCACTGGGAGGCTGGCAACCCTATCTATTGGTCTGATCCTGCAGGGCCTCTCTTATGCTGTTAAGATCTTCCTACACAGGATTTTGAATGCACAAACCTGAAGTGTATGTGGAAAAAAAACCTCACTTCCCATACTGAGGGTGAGTTGCTGAACAGAAGATCTGCACTGTTACTCCTGTTTGGGACTCTTTATGTGGAAGGGATGAATCCAAACCATGCCTCCTCCAAAAGGACTTTCAAAGCTATGAATACTAACTACTTTTTTCACTGTGTGGGAAATCCTTAGCTGCATGCACACTGCTGGGTTCATGGTTGGGGCTCCACAACATCTTTTCTTTTATTGCCAGAGTGTCTCTTCTGACTATTTTACAGTGTTTTTATTGTTTAAAAAAAATCTGAAGCTTTATTCCCCTTTTAAAAACCATAATCCCTTTCAGAGGAAAATTTAATCATAGAGGGACTCTTAGGGTTTATACTACCCAAAGCTACTCAGCAATATCTTTGCAACGCCTACTATGCTCACAAGAAACACTGATTTCATCTTGCTTATTTTGGCTTCCTAACTCAATATCATGTCTTAAATAACTCTTCCCAGAAAAGCACTTGGTTACTGGAAGACACTATCAAGGAATGGTTTAAAAAAAAAATCTGGCACCAACATCACTTACTGGTTAAGTCTTAATCTATGACTGAAGAAGGCTGAAGTAGGTTGCATGTGTTCTTTGCCAATGTGTTGGTGCATTACGCTGGCAAAGATGTACTGTAGAGATCTGCCTTAACTGATGCTGTAGAATTATTAAACCTAAATGCTTACAGGCTTCACCTGTGGTTAGATTCTTCATCAACGCAGATTTCACAAAGAAAGAAGTTTTGAACACATTATAAAGTCTATCTTTTGCCTGAAACAACTCATCTGGGATGTCTTTTATGCTTCGTTTTTTACTTATCCTCTGCTAACTCACCACCCAAGATGATGGTTGGATACTGAAATGGAGAAAATCAATGGTTTGGGACCACCCAACAACAGAGGTGTTATACTGGGGAAAGATCACCTGCTACAGATAGATTACCTCATACATGAGAGATCATAGAATCAAAGAATCATATAATCATAGAGCTGGAAGGGGCCATACAGACCATCTAGTCCAACCCCCTGCCCAGTGCAGGATCAGCCTAAAGCATCTCTGACAAATATTCATCCAGCCTCTTCTTGAAAACTGTCAGTGAAGGGGAATGCGTTTTTCTAGTAATAGCACTGGGTCCAGTATAACCCCTAGGCTCTTAACCGAGTCTGCATCACACTGGCTGCTCATATTTAGTTTACAGTTCACTATTACCCCAAGATCTCTTTCACATATACTATTGCCCAGAAGTGTATCCTCCATCCAGTATTTGTGCTTCCCATTTTTGTGGATAATTCTGATGAAGGGCTCTCAAAAGCTTATACCGTGAAAATCTTGTTGGTCTTTGAGGTGCTACTGGACTTGATTCCTGCTGATCAACAGGTGCTCATCTTGTGATCTATCAGACTTCCAACTTTAATTGTTTTTGCTTGTTGTATGTAAAGGAAAAATGAGATAAGATTTACGCATTAGGGTTGCAGCTCCCATCCCAAAGTGCTATGGAAATAGTTTAAACAACACTAGGATAAAGACGAGGATACTGATCAAAAGAATGGACAATTAAAGTTACCAAAAGCATCTGTGGATAATTCCAAGTTGGATCATGCTGTCGTATCAAGGCCAACCCCTGTTGATCCATAAAGAGGTTGGCATGAGTTCTTGATGGCTGGAGTTACTTTTTTACACCAACAGTCTTGACTGTCTTATGAATCTTTATTTCATCTTCACCAATGCAAATAATGGTGTGAATGTTTATCAAACCAAATGCTTAATGAATTCCAGTTGGTTTTACAGCAGCAAAGGCAAAGCACGAGTCATGAATATTAAACTTAGTTAAAGATGTTTGTTCATGCTGAGCCTATGAATGTAACTTTTTTAAAAAAATTGAATATTTATGGTTATAGGATAATTAATCAAAGCACTGAAGACATATACACCTCTTTTATAATAATGATTCTAAAATAAAAGTGCTTGCAATTCAAAGTAGCTTTTGTAGTAATGACTGTTATAGCCACCACTCTTTAGCATTTGGACATTTCTTTGGCAGGAAGGTTGGACATTGTCTATTGTGAGAAAGAAACGGGCTCTGAGAAAATATGCAAATTTTTAGCAAGGGAAAATGTAGCTTCAGGTTAAGGAAACAGAAGAGCAGAAACTCTTCTATACTACATATGTGAACTATATATATGTATACAATGTACTTACAGTGCCTGAGATTATTTCAGTCACCAATGTTTTGGAAGTTTTCAGGAAAATATAATTCTCTGCCTTATTAACATCCTTAGCAAATAGGCCCCTTGAATATATATAAACAGAATTTTTCTCAATCCATTGTCCAGCTTCACTTACTCCCCAAAACTTGATGAATTTGGCCATAAGAAGCAGAGCGTTGGATCCGCCTCTCCCCACTTTTCTACCAGAAAAAGAAGTAGGATGGCGCCCCTTTTGACCACTGAAAAGGCTATGCAGGAGATTATGGGACACGTAGACAAAATACAGGCAGGATGGGAACTGAAGTGAGGAAAGGCATGGGTAGAGCCATCCAAGAGTGTGAGATAGCCAGTCCTTTAGTGGCAGAGGTCTAAAGGAACAACCAACATTACTACAGACTTTTAAGTGCTTTCGTTTGACCAGTTTTCAAATGAGATCATTGTAAGCCTCTTGGGAGGAAAGGGTACAATGTATAGAGAGAAGTGTCTATTTCCATCTCCTTGTCCAAGCCCAAGGACAGACTGGTGGCAGTAGAAGCTTAAGTGTTTTTATTCAAAAATTGAAATGATACAGCTCTTTGTGCTACATCTTAGTGACGGGGGGACCTGAAAATATCTATAGACAACCAACCAATTATCCTAAATTCTAGGCCAGCCAGCATGGCTTCAACCCACACAGCCACTCCCTTAGGCATTTCCTTCCCTCTCCTCCATTTCCGTAGGTTCTCCACTGTCTTTGCTCCTTTTAACTGTCTCTAGACTTTGGGGTCTGAGCAAATGCCAGGCTGTTGTTGATGAGTCCATCTGGTATACTGGAAATACTGGAGGGCTTCTCAGCATCTTCCAATTCAAACCAATCCTTGTAACCTCTCCCCACTGGGTGGAGCTACCTTCCCCAGTAGGTATGAGCCAAAATGAAAGGCAAGCAGCTCACCTGACAGATATCTTCCCTGGAACCTTGAGTGTTGTTTTACAATGTTTAATCTGTATATGTTTTCAAACATGATAGTTTCTAGATATAGGTGTTGTCCTCAGCACCAAACAAAACTGGAAATGCTATGATCTCTCCTTCTGTGATGTATTAAGTTTAATGCAAATATTTTAAAAAGAGAAAGGTGTTCTCATGCTGAGTTGTATTTATTTAGGTGCTGTCTCTTCAGAGACTGGTATGAGGTGGCTCACAAAAGAAAACAAGATAAAATCATAAAACCTTAAAATCATTAAAATTCCCAACAAGATAAAATCATAAAACCTTAAAATCATTAAAATTCCCAACAAGATAAAATCATAAAAACTTAAAATCATTAAAATTCCCAACCATTAAAAACCTAAAATTCACAACTGTTAAAAACCCACCAATAAAACCAAGAAACATAAAGTGGATAAAAACATAAAAACAGCATAACCCCCCCACCCCCCAGAAGCATCCTCTAAGGCTCAAGGTTGACAGCCTTCCATCCTTCTGAGGTCAGTAAAATGAGTTTCCAGGGGGTAAAATATAGATGACTGGGGAAGGCAATGGCAAACCACCTCGTAACAAAAGTCTGCCTAGAAAATGTCGTGATGCAACATCCCCCCATGGGTCAGTAATGACTCAGTGCTTTACCTTAAGTAGCAGCTTCATTATTTATTGTACTTTTTTCCAGCCCTTGCCAGACATAAAGATGATAAAGACAATGTTCCAGGGGATTGGGAGAGATCTTAACCAGAATGCTAGTTGTGGAGGCATCCCTATGTCTCCAACCTTCTGCAGTTCCATCCTAAACAAAAGAATAATCCGTTCAACACTAATCCATCTAAACCAGCATTTGTTTCACACAGTAGCCAACCAGATACACCCAGAAGGCCTAGGAGCAAAGACTGAAACCTCCACATGCTCTTGCTACTGCCCACTGATATTCAAAGGTATTCTGCCTTTGATGGTGGAAAATCCATTTAGTCATCATAGCTAATTGCCAATGATGGTCCAGGCAGCTGCTCTGTTCCCCTAATATGGGAGCCAGTTTGGTGTAGTGGTTAAGAGTGCAGGACTCTAATCTGGAGAACTGGGTTTGATTCCCCACTCCTCCACTTGTAGCCAGCTGGGTGACCTTGGGTCAGTCACAGCTTTCTTAGAGCTCTCTCAGCCACACCCACCTCACAGGATGTTTGTTGTGGGGATAATAACATAATGACATAATTTGTAAACTGCTCTGAGTGAGTGTTAAGTCATCCTGAAGGGCGGTATATAAATCAAATTTTGTTGTTATTATTATTATTAGTAGTATTCTTTTTGAAAAGTACCTCATCCATTTGCCTTCCCACAGTTTTCAGACTTAGCCTTTATTTCATTCAGTCATCCTAACTTAAAAATAAAGAATAACTTTGCAGAATCAAACCAGGCTCTTCATTTAGTCCAATATTTTGTTTCCCACAGCGGGCCACAATGGCTGTCCAGAATCTTTTCCCAACTTTGAGCATGGAGGTCTCATTGAACTATTTATGATAGTTACCTCCTAATAAACCTGTCCTAATACTTCTAATAAGATTCAAAAATTTTGGATCATTTTAAGAGCCATTTAAGGTCCAAATCTATATTGTATCCAGGGCTTTTTTTCAGCAGGAACGCGCTGGAATGGAGTTCCGGTACCTCTTGAAAATGGACACATAGCTGGTGGCCCCGCCCCCTGCTCTCCGGACAGAGGGGAGTTTAGATTGCCCTCCGTGCCACTGGAGTGGCGCGGAGGGCAATCTAAAACTCCCCTCTATCTGGAGAGCAGGGGGCGGGGCCACCAGCCATGTGACCATTTTTGCCGAGGGTGATTTAAATGTTAAAAAACTTCCCCCTTGTTCCCGCTGACCCAAAGTGACATCATTGTGCGGTCCTGGGAGCATGCACACACTTTGTGCACATGCATGTGGTACCAGGGGTACTACCTCCCACCAAGAGTTGCCCCCTGTGCTGGCAACCCGCTGAGTTCCACCATCTCTTTTCCCAGAAAAAGAGCCCTGATCGTATTCATTCATCTTTAATTAATTGCATTCACACATATGCACTATGTTCCATCATTTCTTCTTTTTCTCTTAGGCTAAGGACAGCAGGCATATTCTCCTGCTTTGATTCTTATCCCTGGGCTGACAAGTAGCTGTCAGGAATGCTTAAATAAATGCACACCTTGCAGCTTGGTAGAATTAGTTAAATTAAGTGGACGCTCTCTGGGAAAGAATCGAAACCTTGCCCACATTTTGTATGGAAAGGGGAACAAGTTCTTATTGGCTGTGAAACGATGCCAAATCTTCTTGACATGGCGACATCCAGTCCTTTGGAACTCAATGTGAAATAGCCCTTAGTTTGCTTAATGTACTAAAACTGAAAAGAGCCAATGAGAGATGAGACAGGCACCTTAGAAAACAGCATTTAAAAGCCAGTGTAATGGGAAAACAAGAGACAAGCTCATTAAAAGTCTTCTATAAAAGTCTGGCTCCAGAAAATGCCAGAGTCTCATTCAGTTCTGTCTACCTCCCAGTTTTAGCTGGAAACTTGTGATCTGTTGGCAAGGGATGTAAGGGTTGGATCCAACCAGCTTTTCCCGCTGATGAAATGGGGGGGGGGGGGGAATGGGATCCCTTTTGACCACCAGAAATGTTGTGCTGGGGATTATAGGCAAAAGCCACATGAGTCAGGGGGCTATAATAAGAACGGAGCAAGACTGGGTGGAAAAGCTGGCTGGATCTAACCCTATGAGCGCAGTATATCCTGGACTCACTGCGTTCCAGATACTGGCACATCCCCATATTGAAAGCAATTGTTCATTTGACTCAGGCTTCTGTTCCCTTCTTCAGAACTAGAATACACATTCGTGAAGAATGAAATGGCCCTCTGTATAAAGGAACAAGCAATTGCTGAAGGAAACACAAAGTCCCCCCCCCCACACACACACCAGCTCCATACTAGAACAATTCACAAATGAATGAATCAGCAGGTAGATGACTGAGAACTTATTGTGCCCACCACTTTCTAACTAGCTAGTTGGCTTTAAATTCTGGCCTCATTTTCATTCTTTTATTTACTTCATTTATACCCCACTCTTCTCCCCAGTGGGACCCAAGATGGCTTACTTCATTTTTCTCTCGTCCAGTATATCTTCACAACAATCCCGTGAGGTAGGATAGACTGAGAGGGTGTAACTGGACTAAGGTCACCCAGCGAGTTTCCATGGCAGATTTGGAGGGGTGTGTGTGTCTCACCCTGGTTCTCCCAGATCCTAACAGGATACTCTAACAACTACATTACAACGGCTCTTCCCTAACCCCATGCCTGGGATACGGTGACAATTCTCTTAGTCCAGTGTGATGGCAATGTTGTCATAATTCAATAGTAGCTGAGTGACCCAGTAAGGTTAGAGTTTTATGGGGCAGTGGGCAGTTAGAAAACAGCTGTTGGCCTGGAAGGACAGTGAGGGGGCAGTTAGCAGGCTCAGATACAGGAGTAGAGTGGGACATTAAAGCAGCCCTTCAGTGCTGGCAGTGACTGAGGGTTAAGCATTTCAGTACATCTGTATAGAAAGACAGGGAATTGTTACACAACAGGATAAGAGGTTAATGTATGTTCATCTAGGGGGTAGCAATTTGTGTAATCAAAGCCACAGGAAGTGTTACTAAATACCAGTCCCTTTTCCTCAAATTTGAATGCTTTATCTATCCTTCCTCCAGTTTATCATCACAACACCCACCACCTTGTGAGATAAGCTACGCTGAGAGAATGGCTGTTCCAAAAGTCACTTAGCAAGCTTCCATGGCAGAGCAGGAATTTGAATCTAGGTCCAGCATTCTAACCACAACCAGATTATGCAAAGCGGCACCAGAGTCTCATATTTTTTGCTACCAGATCTTTATTGCTCTATCCAAAAGATCCCTAATCCTACTTGAAGTTCTGCTTCTGTGGTTTATCCCAAATCCATCCTACCTCTCCCTGGGTATTCTTTTTTTTCCAGAGCCTGGCCACTCCTAATAGAGATAATTTACTTTAAGACAAGCATGTACTTAATTACGTTCTTAAAATCTGAATGTATGTTTAGTTAGATTGAATTAATTAAAATCAGGCTGTTGTATTCATTTGAGCTCTTCATATTCAGGTTTGGTCTAGACACACAGCAAAATGAGGTGGTAGAATGGACTGACCTGGTTAGAACTTGGACTTTGTTCTGGTGTTTTTTCCCGTTTCAAGGAGCTTTTATAGAGGAGACCTCTCTCTGCACTGCTAAAGTGGTACAGCCCATTCTGCCATCTCAGGATTATATCACCTCATTTTGCTGCAGTCCAGGCCTAATTTTCACCTGAATGTTGATTTTTTAAAAAAATTACAGACTACATTTACATTTTGTAGAAATTTCTGTTCCTAGAGGAATGGTTTTCCTGGTATTTGTTCAACAACCAGAGAAGACCTTCTGAACCCCATGAGACTTCAATGTCACATATAGTGGGAAAGTTTATTAAAAACAACAAAAGTGGAAAAAGTTTAAAAGATGCTAATGGGGTCCCCAATTTGGACTGAGGTTATGTTTGGGGGGAGGAAGAAGGTGTTTAAATTTTCTACTGTAGTTATATGGACTGAAACGAAATTCAAATGAAAAAGATGGGCAAAAGACAGGAGCCTGTGTTTTTTCCTCTTCCTACTTGCAAAAGATGCAAGAGATTTTACTTCCAAAGTGCTGAGCAAAATGAGTCACAATAGGCCTCCAAGCAGTCCATCTCCTCTCATGGACCAAATACTTGGATCCTTGTAATGCCATGGTAAATCTAGACTTGACTACTGTAATGCACTGTACATAGACCTCCCCTTTAGGTTAATTTGGAGACTCCAGTTGGTGCAGAATGCTGCAGCTTGATTATTATCAGGAACTAGAAGAAGAATGCCTATTACTCCTATTCTGCAATCATTCCATTGGCTACCTGTTACCAGACTCAGTTCAAGATTTTGGCTGTCCCATACAAAGTTCTTCATGGCCTATTGAAATGTCTTTGAAATCGACTGTACTACTGACTAGAGATGGGCACGAACCGAAATATGAATAAAAATTAAGCACGAACTAGGCCAGTTTGTACCACGGTTCATCAGATCCCATTTCTGACAAACCACCACGAACTTATAGGCTGGTTTGTTTGGTTCATTTTTTGGTTTGTCACTGCAGACAGCCTGGTGCCAATCAATCAGTTTCCTAGGCAACAGGGGATGGACTTCCTGCAGACCTTCTGCTGATCCATAAGTGACCTTCTGCTGGCCCGGAAGTGACCTTCTGCTGGCTCAGAAGTGATGATTTTCTGACCTGGATGTGACATTTTCACGAACCAAATGAACCGGTTCGCGAACCAGGGGCAGATTCGTGAAAGTTCGTGGTTCGTGAAATTTGACGAACTACGAACCGCATGGTTCAGTTTTTTTCTGGTTCATGCCCATCTCTACTACTGACTCACACTGTGTAATCTGCCTTGATTTGCAGCAAGAAAGCTGGATTGTAAATAACGTAAATAAATAAATAGGCCTTTGAACACCCCAAACGGCTGGCTTGCACTATGTGGGTACAATAGTGAAGGAAAAAAATATTGTTTCTTTGTCACCATCACCACCACAGAGTATGCGTTAAAATGAATTTTCATCTGTATTGAGTCTTTGTCTGCAGTCACTTTTACCCGTCTCTGTTGTCTTTTCATTATCACAGCTCCTCAGTAAACCAAGGGGTTTCCTGGGTTCTAACTCTTGAGAGAGGGCGCCTGGAAGCAGATCATGCTGGGTCATTTCCTCATTCTAGAGGTCAACCAGGGCATCAACAGGAGTACCAACCATATCAACAGGAAAATCCATTCGACACCGCAATGTTTGAAGGTTCTTTAGAAAAAGCCTCAGGGCTTCTTTTTTGATTTGTATTTATTTCTCAACTCTTTTCTCGGAGGATGACTGTCTCACTGGGCTTTCGAAGTTGCTTTAGAACGATTCTGTTCAGCTTCTTTCTATCAAGCTACTCAAGATAGGTCTCAGAGAAGGGAACGTTTACTGGCCACAGTGGGATATCGGTACTCTCTAATAACTCTCTCACACTCCCACAGTCCTCAGAACTATGTGCTCCGTGCCAGCACTTTTAACACAAGGGGGCTCTTCGAAATCCACTTGAATTACTCCCTGCTGACAGCTCTGTGCTCAGGATACACAGCAGGGCTCAAAAAAACAAGAGGAATCCATTATAATTCTTTTTTTTTTAACAGAATGCATCAGTTCTTATTCAGCAGCAGAACAGCTGTGTAAACAGCAAAAGGGGTCGCAAGGCGCACTTCTTATTTATCCAGAGGGTTTTCTTTTATGCATTCTGGTTATCTTGTATGTGAATCCATCCCAGACAGGTCTAGGAAACACATTTAACATTTTGTATGTGAGTGCTTACCCATAGAACATGTATAATGTAGGTAAGTTCCCCAGTGGATGGCTGGGTAGACTTCTGGCTTAAGGTCTACCTCATGTATATATTTCTTCAGAAATCATCAGATGTCACAGTTACATAAGAGTAAATGAATATTAGGGATCTCGCAGACTCTTCAGCAACACTTGCTGTTTATACAGCGTGATTTCTGCTGAATGGCTGTGACATCAGATGAAATTGCTTAAAGGCCCTTTCCTCTGATATTGTGGGTGTGGAGGCCGGAGCAGTTAAGTAAGCAAGGAAGAGATTTGGGTGTTGCTGGGGGAAGATTCAGTGCAAGAAAGGCTATCATTATTCTTGACATTAAATTGCAAACAAATAGGTGTGCTTTC
The DNA here is from genome assembly GCF_028583425.1 of Eublepharis macularius. Lineage (NCBI taxonomy): Eukaryota > Metazoa > Chordata > Lepidosauria > Squamata > Eublepharidae > Eublepharis > Eublepharis macularius. The sequence continues at coordinate 23,192,995 of NC_072797.1, read as the reverse complement.
TTCAAGCTTTTACCTCATATCACATTGTACTGATTTGAGACAGAAGTATTCCTGAGGAGCAGGGCTTTTTTTCTGGGAAAAGAGGTGGTGGAACTCAGTGGGTTACCCTCTGCAGCGCGGAGGGCAGTCTCAACTTCCCTCTGTCTGGAGATCAGGGGGAGGGGCCACTAGCCATGTGACCATTTTCAAGAGGTTCCGGAACTCCGTTCCACCGCATTCCAGCTGAAAAAAAGCCCTGCTGAGGAGTAACAAATATGGTATGAAACACAGGAGGAGGATGCTTCTCTGACTAAATGAGATTCTACTCAGTGGCATCACACACACACACACACACACACACACACACACACACAGAGAGAGAGAGAGAGAGGAGAGAGAGAGAGAGAGAGAGAGAGAGAGAGAGAGAATGTTTCTCATATCACCTCAGCAATAATAAAATGACCAAGATTATGTGGAAGGGGCTAAATACCATACAAGGATCTTTAATCTTCTGGAATTACTTCTGATCTCCAGGCAACAGAGGTCAGTTTCCTTGGAGAAAATGGCTGCTTTGGAGGGAGAACTCCATGGTCTTATATCCTTATAAGGTCCTTCCTCTCCCCAAACCCTACCCTTACCAGGCTACACTCCCCCAAATCTCTAGGAATTCCCCAACATGGAGTTGGCAACCCTAGCTTCTCCTCAGTTCTGAGGCAACACATGGATTAATGCGAAGGGCAATTTCTACATCAGACTGGAAACATTTATTTACTTCATTTTTACCTAACCTTTCTCCCCAGCGGGGACACAAAATGGCTGACTATGTCCTCCCTTCCTCCACTTATCCTCATAATAAGCCTGAGTTAGATTTGGCCAAGAGTGTGTGACTGGCCCAGCATCATGGACTACATAGACCTCAGTACCACATTATAATGTCAGCACTGCTAGGCTAAAGGGTCAGGAAGATGGCAGTGTGGTCAAAGAAACTGCTGTCAGGATGAGTTGGCAGGGGCCAGTAGCTTTCCTTGCCATCTTCTCCATAGAAAGTGTGTTCATTTAGCATTGGTCACTGATTCCATGGACTGTGTCTTGTTGTTGCAGGATAATCTCCAACCCAGCTCTTTGAGAGCAAGGATAATGATACATTGAGAAGAGCATCCAAACCCCTGCATTGTGGTATGTTCACCCTTCACTAATTTTTACAAAGATGCAATTATGCCAGACCACTCCATCGAAGCCAATCTTTTTTCGCACTCATACAGCCGTCTTCTCTCTTCCTCTTTGTCTGCAGTCATGGAAATGAGTCAAGTATCCCTGAAATGAATGTGCAATGGCTTTGGGAAGTCAAAGATGTCTGTTGCCCAATTCTTTATTGTTTCCCAGCTAAATCAGCACTTTGACGTGGAATTTGCCTTCCTTCTGCTCCTGGACCGGGTTCCGGTGTAGCTCATGGATTAGCTGGGAAGGAGAAGGAAACGGTCGATGTTTAAAAGCTTTGTAAATCTATAGCCAGATCCTTTCCTATCTAATTGCTTGGTTAACAGATTTAGAGGCTCAGAGTTGGTAAAGCATAGCGGTGAGGTGTGAGACAGGAAACCCTCCCCCCCTTCAATCATTCCCCAGACATTTATTGACCGAGTAGCCTCAGGAAGCTTCTCTCAGTCTTGCCCCAGTCCCAGCAATATTTTTATTTTATTTTATTTAGATTATTTATAGTCCGCCATTCTCACTGAGACTCAAGGAGGACTACAGTACAGTCATTTTCAAAGACATTTCAATAAACAACGGAGAGACTAAAACTGCTTTATCTTGTCCATCTGTTGTATATTACTTACACAAAATACTTGGAAAGGTGCATTATGTCACAGCAGACCATTTTCCACCTAGCTTAGAACTGTCTACTCTGACTGGCGGTGGCGTTCCAAGTAAGGCTGAGAATGTTTGTTCCCAACATTTGTAGCCTGAGGGCCAATCTAGATGTGACCGTGTCCCCATGGCTGTGATAAGGATGCCACTGCCATTAAAAATGCCCAAAGGGGCCATTTTTTATATGCCTTCAGCACGGTGGGTTGTTGACTCCCATCCCCATACTTTAGCAAGTGCTGAGACGGCCGTTCTCCCCTCCTGCATGGTTGTTTCAGCACTTGGAAAGGTGTCGGGGAGGGGGGGAGGTACTAGAGAACCATACTGAGGGTCTTGAAGCATTTTTAAATGACTTTGAAATGGTGGTGACGCCATCATGTCTAGTCTGGCACCTAGATCTTACTAACTTTGAACCTCCCACATGCAAAATGCGGTCTGAGTCTCAATTTTCGCCGTGATCTGTTAACATAGCATGTTAGCTTAGAGCTGGTTTGCACTATGGAAGGGGGAGGCTGTATCAGGAACAAAATCCACACAAGACTTGTTGCTTCAGGAAAGAAGTCCTTTAGCACAGAAGAACTCCTCCATACTGAGACAGGAAAGTTAGAGAAAGCATTCTAGTTATTTCTCTGAGCTAAGAGGGTGAGAGATGGCAGAAAGCATTTACGCATGGTGGTTGGCGGGGAGGAATCAGCTGGAAGGAAGGAACCCCTAAGCATAGCATCATGCTATGAGTAAACAAAGAGACAGCAGCAGATAGAGTTCTCAACTCTGGGTTGAGAAATTGTAGGAAATTTGGGGGGAGAAGGCAGGATTTGGAGGTGGGAGGGACCTCAGGGGGTATAATGCCTAGAGTCACCCTCCAAGCAGCCCTTTTTTCCAGGGGAACTGATCTCTGTTGTCTGAAGATAAGTTGTATTTCTCGGATATCTCCAGACTGCACCTGGAGACTGGCAACCCTGACAGCAGAACGAGAAGACTACAGGAGCTAGGCTTGCTAGGTCCTCCTGTCCTCCTGGTGGGAGGTGGGGGCCTTGGCACCTACCTGGTCTGTTGGAGGTTGTGCATGAGCTCCCAGGCTGGCACGGGAAGTGACATCATCATGCGGGCATGGCCCCCCCAGGAATGCTCCCGCACTCTGGGGGGGGGGGGTAAATTGGGCTCGATTGGTTCTGAATCGGGCCCAAATCAGGCCGGATTTGGGCCGATTGGGATCAAATTGGGCCACTGTGGAGCTCAGGAGTGCTCCTGTGCTCTGCAGTGGCCTGATCCAGGCTGATTCAGGCCACTCACTGCAGCAGCCCAACCTGGGCTTATTTGGGCCCAATTCGGCCCAGATTGGGCCCAAATCGGCCTGGATCAGACCTGAATCGGCCTGGAACAGGCCTCTGTAAAGCACGGGAGCATTCGGCCCGGATCGGGCTGCTGTAGAGCACAGAAGTGCTGCTGTGCTTTGCAGCAGCCTGATCTGGGCCGATTCGGACCCAATGCGGCCCAGATCCAGCCCCTGGGAGCACACTAAGGCCCCCCAGGAGCACGCATCCCCTTCCAGCCAGGTAAGCCTCCCCTGCCAGCCAGGTAAGCAGAGGTGGGGGCAGAGGGTGGGAGAATGGGATCCCTTGCCCCTAGCGGGGGACTGACAACCCTAACAGGAGCTGACCTATCTAGCCCTGCTAGTTCTACTGCCCCCTCTTAAAGCACCAGTGTGCTCTGTGTGGAAGAACATTGCACAGGCTTTTCTCCTTCATTCTTTTTATGCCTGGAAGTTCATGTGGCTGGAGTTAGAGCATCTGCTTTGTATACAGAAGGTCCCAGGTTCAGTTCCCAGCATCTCCAGTTAAAAGGATCAGGTAGGAGCTGATGTGAAAAATTTCTGCCTGCAACCCATGAAGAAATCATTAAAACCAGTCCTAGGCACATTCCCTGATACCCACTTCTGCCTCCAAATGCCTCAACAGGATAGCATGATCTACTTTATCCAAGGCTGTAGATAGATCTAGGAGGAGCAACAAAGAAGCATGTAACCAGAAAAACCAACCTCAGTCGCAGAATTATAAATCAAATCTACCTCACATCAATAATTCATTAGCCAGATATTTAAATGTACTCTAAAACTGTCTCACCTCCTTTCTTCCAAGATATATTTTAGTTTAAGAAGTGGTTCCAGCAACCTATAAATCTGACCTAAGCAACTCTCCTTATTTCTCATAATAACCTTTTGTAAACTGTAGGGTCCACTCCAGGGGGTCCATTGCACCACCTCGCAAGCGCTCCCGCACTCCCCAGCAGGCCGATTTGGGCTCCAAGTGGGCTGAAATTGGCCTGCTGTAGAGCACGGGAGAGCTCCCAGGGGTGGCATGAGGCTCTGCATGATGACATCGCTTCCGGGAAGTGACATCATCATGCAGCCCTGGGAGTGCACACGTGCTTTGCGTGCATGCAAAACATCTAAAAAGGTGAATGCCAGGTCTCCCACCTCCCGCTCAGAGAGTAAGGAGACCTAACAACCCTACCGTGATTGGATGCTAATTGTACCTAGGGGATGGAGTAAGCTGCAGGTTAGTCAGAGTTGTTCTAAGGGGAAGAGTTCACTGTACATTGTTCAAATACTGATTAGAGGTGTTTTGTGGAAAGAGGAGTGAATTTCTGTAATCTGAAGGAAGTCTGTGTGTTCTTTTCTTGGTGGATATTATTAGCCTAAGTGGCAACTGGGGGATATGTCTTTGCAACTGAGTTTATTTAGAAATGTTTGAAGATTTGTACCTATCTTGAAACGAATACACTTATGAACTACTCTGAAACCATTACACATGTATTTTTGTGTATACTGCCTTCAAGCTGTAGCCAACTTATGCTACCTCTGCTGGGGTTTTCAAGGCAAGAGATCAACAGAGCTGGTTTGCCATTGCCTGCCTCTGCATAGTGACCCTGGTCTTCCTTGGTAGTTTCCTATCCAAGTACTAATCAGTGTCAACCCTACTTAGCCTCCAAAATCTGGTAAGATCAGGCTAGCTTGGGCCATCCAGGTTAGGTACATGCAAGTATTTATAAATAAACACTGAAGGATCCGTTTTTAACTTACAGCCACCCCAGTACCCCAGCTGCAAGTTTTTACCAGTTGCAAACACTTGGTCTAAGAACTCTTCAGGTTTCCCTACTGCTCTTCCAAGGTTTCCACACACGCCCTTCCCATTTTTACTCCATTTGTATCCAGCCCTTCCTCCAAGGAGGTGAGAGAAGCGTTTTAAGGTAGGCCAGTGGAATATATATATTGCAGCCATCTAGTGGCAGAAAATGGAACAGCAAGCAAGGTGGAAAATTACAGCTCTTATACAGGCAAAGTTAGAGTTACCTAATTGTCATAGTTAGGATAAACTAATTGTTTTACAGCAATGACTGCATAACTGACAAAGCAAAACAGTTAACATTTATGATTGTGATTGAGCTGTGCTGTTACATATTGGCTGTGCTCACCTGACCTCAAGTAGCGGAGAAAAAGGGTGTCTATCCTGGCAATGGAAGCACGATGCTTGAAAACAGCTTTTCTTTCTTGATTACTGAGTTGCTGCTATAGATTAAAATTGCTACTGATTTATCGTTGCATGTTTTAAAACATTTACAAGGCAAAGCATTGCATAGCACAATACTGGAGGAAAACTACATAACCTAGAGTGGAGGTGTGGATTTGTAAGGTTTGGTTTGTTATGATTATGGGGGTGGGGGGTGGGAATGACAATGACCTTCAATCCTATGCTCAGGGCTGTCTGGTTCCCTGCTATGGCAGGTTATGGAAAACGAGGAGAGTCGCTCAAGTGTCCTTATCAAAATCACTCACCAGGCAACAAAAAGCTCTCTTTCCCAACAACAATTATGCTTCCTTTATTAACTTAAAGCCCTAACACTTCTTCATCTGCCATTATTGCTATCCCTTACCATAACTTTAATACCACACAAAAACGCAAACTCACCCATCCTGTACTCAATCCATTCCGTACAAACATTTACTAACTTCCGTTTTCTTATTAATGCCAACAAACCTCTTAATCACCTTCAATCCTGTGCTCAGGGATGCCTGATTCCCTGAAACCCTCAGCAGGGGAAAAACACACCAATAATAATTCTGTCTGCTCAACTATGAGAGAATGTTTATCAAATCCAAGATTCCAAAATGTTAAAGTTACAGGTATCAGCGCCGTCTCCGGGTGATATGAATATTTTGTACTAAATACGGTAAATTTTGCTGTGGACAAGATCCATGCCCCTGAGGAAGTCCTTTGGGACGAAATCTGTGTCATCTAATAGCCAGCCCTAGTTTGGGCTTGGAATGCTTTGAATACCGTCAGCTGTCCACTGGAATATCTGCAAAAAAAGAAAAGGAAAAAAGGAAAAGAGACAGATGCAACTAACAGGAATGTGTGCGTTATAAGAGACTTACCTGTTGGATTTTTTTCCCGGATGATACCTCTGTTTTGGAGATGCAATAAGTATATGAATTTGTATGAATTGTTATTCATGATAAGACAGTTTGTATTACTTGAGAATTTGTATATTACATGTATTTATTGAGAGTTGAAAACAACACTTTAACATTTTGGTATCTTGCATTTGATAAATATTCTCTCATAGTTGAGCAGACAGAATTATTATTGGTGTGTTTTTCCCCTGGTGAGGGTGTCCCTTTCTGATAGTTCGTTAGCTTTTACCAGGAGTGCCTTTGTTTTTTGATATTGGTTCCCTAGCCCCTACTGCCACCACTGCTTACCAAGTTGGCAGGGAGGACCACCAGGAAACAGTGGAGTTGGGCCTGAGGCACACGCACAAAGTGCCAACCCACAGCATGGCGCTGGCCAATGATGTCATTTCCAGTGTGATGCGGAAACGATGGATCACACCAGGGGGCCGATTCTCTAAAACTTGTATTTGGGGCTGATTGCATCTATGAAATCCCATCTCCTTCTGCACACCTCGAATTTCCTTACACCCCCAAATAGCGCCATTTTGGAGTCCATTTTGATATTAACCAGGAGGGAAGATCAGGAAGTCCTGCTCCATTCATGTGCAGATTTTCCAGGAGATCCAAGCCCTGATTTTCTATCATAGCACACATTCTGTGCAGGACAAAAATAGACTGGCACTGCTTTCATTTACGTTTCCTCCCTTCAGATATTTAAGTGATGTATCTGGCCATTTTCACACGGCTTACCTTCTCTCGGAACAACCTGGAACATTGCGCAAAAACCGCTGAAGATCGCGTTTTCTCGTGCGAGATTTGCGCAACGTTGCGAGAAAACGCAATCTTCCGTGTTTTTGTGTGATGTTCCGAGTCGTTCCGAGAGAAGGTAAGCAGTGTGAAAACAGCCTCTGTTGGTGTGTACTATCGGCACTGTTACAGCTTATTTTAGGATCTTTAATTAGTGTTTTTTTCGGACACAGGTGCATATCTTTATCCAGTGATCTCCAGCCTTCTCTGCCTTCTTCTAAACGTTTGACCTCAATAGGAGACCAATTATGAAATACAATGCCTAGTCTGTGATCATAAATCTTTTTCTCTTCCATAAGAACACACATCTGGGCAGGAGTATGCAAATAAGGTTGATACTAAAAGAGTTTGCTCCCACAGGCTCATGTCGTTTTAGTACACAACTGCCCGCATAATTTTAAAAATTGTGTTGATTTTGAAAAAGGAATTGTTTTTAACATACATTTCTTCATTCAGATACAAAACCATTGTTTTTTAGATTTAAGATCAGGCTAAAAAAAGATGGGATTTATTTACTTAATTTATTGTCTGCCTTTCTCACTGAAATCCGAGGTGGATTACACAGTGCAAATGAAATACAATACAATGAACAAGTAGGACATTCCTTGAGCAAGTACAATAATGAACAACAGTTAGGGCTTTCAGTGAAACATATACAATAGTGTACAGTAGCAGAGAAATAGAAAATAAGCATAAAGTCAAGCATAGAAATGAAATCTTTCTTAGACTACTCCTAACTAATTTATATAGCATGTTAAGCACCATGGAACTCCCTAGTGGCACATATCTACATCAGCATACAATATCCAATAGCATAGCATATAGTCCCTGTCCTATCAAAGCAACCTTCTAAGCTACTTCTTATGACACAGCCCTATAATCTGGGTAAAAAGCCCTCCTGTATAATTCAGTTTTGCATAGTTTGCAGAAAGCCAAGTGAGTGGGAGCTTTCCTGACCTCCTCAGGCAGGCCATTCCATAAGGTGGGGGCCACCACAGAGAAAGCACGTGTGTAGGCAGCTGCTGATTTTGCCCAACTGCCAGATGGTATCTGTAGAAGGCCCTGTTTGGATGAGCAAAGCTGCTGTGGCGGAACATAGGGGGAGAAAGGGTCACACGGATATGAGGGCCCAAATGTGATTGTCATGACCTTGAGTTGAGCCTGGTAACTGGTGACTGGAGTGAGAGTTTAATGCCTATCAGCTAAACTCCTCAAAGTTGTCTGAACTGTGTGGTTAACCCTAGCATCTCAGTCATGCCCTTTATCTTAATCCCTGTGGGGCACCTTCACAATCTTGTAGTTCAAAGCTAGTGGCCAGATCCTGTGGTGGCACAGGCAGAATAACATCCTGGCCGTTTTCACACATCTTAACCATCGCGCAAAATTGTGCAAAACCCACAAAACAATGACATCTTCACGGTGCGATTTCCCATCATGATTTTGTTTTGTGGTGTGATGATGACATTAGAAATCGTGCCACGAAACGGAGTCATGATGGGAAATCATGCCCTGAAGATGCCATCGTTCTGTGAGTTTTGCATGATTTTGTGTGACAGTTAAGATGTGTGAAAATGGCCCTTGGGTCAGAAGAAAATTCCTTGCGCTGGGGAGGAGACACAGCCATCAGCAAAATGGATCCTCAGTATTCAGCCTATCTATCATCTGTCCATACAACTTGCTCATGCAGGAGGCAACCCAGAAGATGACAAATGTCAGTCCTTGTAGTCCAGTCGGTTTAATCCCATTGAGGAACACACAATGTTAATGGGATGAACTGAAATCACTACCAAGTGATTCATTACTCTACTGCAAGTAACAATATACTTATGTTTAAAAACCAAAGGTGACATTGTTGAGTTTAGGCTTGCTCAGGACTGCAACTGCTGGGAATCAACTGTGCCTATTTTCCCTGGTCCTGTCCATCATTTCCCCCACCGTCCTAATGTGTTTGTTAATATAACAACATAAGAACTCTGTAGGTTCATCTAGTCCAGCCTCCTGTTTCTCATAATGGCCATCTAGGTATTCTGGAAGACCCTAGAACTGGGTACTGTGGCCAGGCCTTGTCCCTGCTGCTGCCCCTCCGCAACTGCCTACAAACATGGAGGTCCTATTCAGCCATCATAAATAATAGCCATTAGTTATGGCTTTTCCCCATAAATGTGTCTATTGTCCTTTTAAAGCCATCTCAGCTTTGAGAAGGTAGTAGATCTGTGTTCTATTCCTTTTGCAGAACTATTCAGGTTTGCAGACCCAAGATTCCCTGAACTGTGACCTCTCAGGAGGCAGAGAGTGACCTCTAAGCAGCCAGATGGCCTGCTGGTTTCTCCTACCTAGATAGGATTATAAAAATTTCCAGGCCAGGTGTGGCTTTTGCTTGAATAACTGTCAGCTTTGAAAGTCTGCTCTGCAGATGAGAGATTTCTCCACTCTCTGCCTGCCTGGGTGTGTTGAGATCCACTCATGCCTCAGTACTGGGTATGTCATGTCACCAATTCCCAGCTCCCCAGGCTGTCAACCTTTTAGTGATCATGACATCATGCTACATGTAAAGCAGATTTAAGCCCTATTCACTAAGTCATTTGGGTGCAAGTGAATGCTCCCTCAGGCATGACCCAATACCCTTCCTTTTCCAATCCTGCCTCATGCATACAAGAATTTAAAGTGTATACATTTTTGCTTTATGCAGGGCTTTTTTTCAGCGGGAACGCGGGGGAACGGAGTTCCGGAACCTCTCGAAAATGGTCACATGGCTGGTGGCCCCGCCCCCTGATCTCCAGACAGAGGGGAGTTGAGATTGCCTTCCGCGCCGCTCAGCGGAAGTGACCATTTTCTCCAACGGCAACCCACTGAGTTCCACCACCTCTTTTCCCAGAAAAAAAGCCCTGGCTTTATGTAAATAGTACACTTGAATGGGCGGAGTTCAGGGCAGGGCCAGCGGGTACAACCATGGCCTCTTTCCTCCATGCATTATAGTTACTTGCTTCTCTTATGTACATTTGCTTGCTGTTCACTCTTGCGCATCTTAAAGAAATTATAGTTTTAAAAGGTAATTCCAGAGGGGCAGCAAAATCAATGATCTTATCAAAGATCCTCCATGTATCTCATGAAGTGAACTCCAGTTTCCCAAAACTGATACCAAAGTACATTTTGTTAGTCCTTATGGTGTCTGTAGACTATTGTTTAATTATTTGAGATGTACCTTTATAGTAGGGAGATGTAGCTTTATAATATGTAATAAAGAACAAAATGCAAAGCTACAGCCCCACATGGAAATCAAAATAGTTCATTTCCTTTGATTGGGTGTAAGAATTTACCAATTTCCTTGGAATGTATTTGTGTGTGTGTGTGTGTGTGTGTGTGTGTGTGTGTGTGTGTGTGTGTGTGTGTGTGAGAGAGAGAGAGAGAGAGAGAGAGAGAGAGAGAGAATATTAATAGTTGCCATGGCACACATCGCTGCCATAGCAATAGTAAACAAATTAGTTATGTGATTGAAGCTTCTGTTTGGTAGGAGAATTGCCCTATGGGCAATTCCTGTCATTAGCGAAGAGTAAAGAGAGCTTTCAGAAACGAAGCCTTCTCTCCCGTCCAAAACAAGACACATAAAAGGGTGTACACTAGCCTTTGAGAGGCCTATTCAGGCTGTCAGGAGTGCTGGAATCCGACCAAGTGCAACAGGAGGGCCCTAGTTCTCATGAAAATATTAGACATTCCAGGTGGTTTAAAGCCAAAGCTACTACTCTGAATTTTATTTTTGGAAACAAGTAATTATCCAAAATGATTGCCTATGCATGAGACCTGGTTCAAAAGAGGTGCAGTTCAGAATGGGAATGTACCCTCTGCTTGTCGGTGAATATAGCAACCTGGGAGGTAGGTTAAGTAGAGAAATGGGCCTGTTGCTAGTTTTTAGCCTAACTATCCTTACAAGGTTGTTGTGAAAATGCAGTGGAGTAATTCCCATGTATATTCCCCTGAGTTCCTTGAACTAGGATTGCCAGTCCCCCACTGGGAGTAGGGGAACCCCTGCTTACCTGGCCAGAGAGGAAGGGGAGGAATGGGGAGGCAGGCCAAGACCCACTGGAGTGCATGGTAAAATGGCACATGCATGCTCTCTGGAGGCCCAGATGACATCACTTCCAGTTGAAAACAGGAAGCTATGGGGTACGGGCTATGAGATATGGGCTACAGGATCTCAGTGGGCCCAATCGGCCCCAAACATAGAGCATCTCTAAATGAGACAAATTATATGAGGATGCTCAAGTGACGCAAGGCACAGTGTTAGCTGGGAAGCTGAGTTCTTAAAAGGACAGATCAAAAGAAACAGCAATGGACACCTTTCCTTTTTGTTTTCTAGGATCTATTATTGTTCTAGGCCATAGACAAGGCTCCAGAAATTATTTTTCACAAGTTTGGCTAAAAGAGCGATCCTAAGAAGAGTTTTACCCTTCTAAGTGGGAGGGCTACCAAGTGTTAGTGAAGGAACATCAAACCAAACAAAAAGGAATTCACCTCAGGTGGGAAACTATAGTGGGAGACAGGTGAATCAGAGGAAGGAATTCCAAAGGTTCCATGCCATGACCAAAAAGGCCCTTTCTCACCCAAATCAAGGCTTCTGAAGATGACCATAGTGGGCAGTCCTTAAGATATGGTGGCCCAAAGCCATATAGGGTTTAAATTTTTTTTGCCAACACTGGCTTGAGAAATTCCTCAAAATTTGGAGGCACTACCTGAGAAGGGACTTTTGTTTCTCCTAGACTGTATGGTATACCACAGAGTCTGACCTCTGAAGCTACCATTTTTTCCAAGGGAACTGATCTCTGTCATCTGGAGATCAGTGGTAATTCCAAGAAAATTCTAGCCCCCATGTGGAAGTTGGCAACTCTAGTTTCATTTATTATTATTTTCGATTTTTTGATTTTTATTCCACCCTCCCCACGAAAGCAGTTTTAAAGATCAATTCTAGTACCTCAAATTGGACCTAGAAACCACTTGGGAGCCCATGTAGATGAAACAACACTGGAGTGGTATGATCTCTCTGACCCACTCCAGTCAATGCTCTGGCCATAGCATTCTGTACCAGCTGCTGCTTCCACCAGTCTTCAGGGGCAGACCTTTGCAGTAATCTAATATATATGTAACCAGGGCATGCACCACAGTGGCAAGATCTTTCATGCCCAGGAAATATCACAGCTGGCTCACCAGCTGAAGCTATTGAAAGGTGTCCCTGGCCACCTGTTTATTCAACTGCAGGCCCAGGTCCAGAAGATCCCCCAAATTACAAACCTGGTCCTTAGAGAAAGTACAACCACATCCAGAACAGGAAACATCACAATTCCTGGGTCAAGCCATAAACACCTCCATTTTGATGGGCTAAAATTTCAGCTTGTTAGACATCATCCACTCCAAAAAACGCCCACAGTTTCCACAGCCTCCCTGGGATTTGCTTACAAGATAACTGATCTATTAAATGTCAAGCACAGGAAAGCATTCACCAAAGCACATTTGGATATTTTACAACTGGCAATGCTAAGAAGTCATTATAATGGGACCTTGTATAATGAACATATCTGCCCCTGTGACCAGAAATCTCTTGAGGACCTAGTCCATGTGGTTTTCTGGTGCCCATGATTTGTAGAACATGAACAATATCTTGGAAGTTTCTTATCAAGATATCCAGGGAGATCGGACTAGAACAGACTTATAATGTCGCTTGCTGATAAAAATAAAGGGGTAACATCACAGATATCAAAGTTTATCACATGGGTGATAAAGACTCTGTAAAAATCATCTGTTGCTAGCCTGGTTGATGGATGAACTGTAGGTGCTATGCTGGGTTTGATGTGTTAATATAGGAACAGTAACTTGTCTCTAATTTTCTGTTTTGTTGCTGTGATTTTAATGATTGTGTATTTTAATTTCAAGTGGACATTTTAAGCGTTTTAATCGGTATTGAGATTGTTGCATTGCATTTTTCTCCTGGTATCATTTGCTAAGGCTATTAACTAATGCAATAAAGCTTATGTATGTATGTATATTTCTACTTAAATTATACTGGTAAGATCCCTGAATAGATTCCACTTTGTGAAAATAAATGTTCTTCCTGGAATATTCATGGGCTTAGATTCACCAAAAACATCCGCTGGCTGAAGGATTTCCATCAAAGGAGCATGACTTTCTTGCCCCCATTGTCCCACTGCATTCTAAAATGGCCCCTCAATAACCGCTCATGTAGAATTACGCCTCCCGCATCAGGACAGTATGAAAGGGGAACCAAAGGTCTGCTGTGAGAGGGAGAAATTGGCAAAAATCACCCCTCCTTCTCTCCACGCAATTCCTCAGGAGAATGCGTTTCAGGGTCTGATATTACATAGTTGAAGCATGGTCTCTTCTGGGATGAATATTCTGGAGTGCCCCTCTCTTTCCATTTTTTTGGAAGCCACCACACCCTTTAGCTTCTGCATGTAGTAACAGAAGTTGTAACACAGTCATGTACTCACCACATCAAATTTCCTTTTATTTTTCGCTCCTCATTTTCTTGCTGCTTCATCCGTGCCTGCAGGCTATCCACTTTACTGGCCGAGTGCCTGCATGTATCTTGAATGTTTTTTGATCTGCCAGGAGGGAATTCCATAGTAAGTGTACTGCCTTGCCCCACCTCCCAGCTGTTCATTCTACAAGGCCCTGGATGGTTGCCAATGAAGCTGCAAATGCCTGGAAGCTTTGGAACCAGGAGAAAAACCACAGAACACAACCAAGTGTTTAGGTGAGCAACAAACGATGAAATCTGAAATCCATGAGCCAAGGCTGCATCTTTATTTATACCCTGCTTTTCATAACAAAGGAGACCTAAAGCAACTTACAACACCCAGCAAGCTTTCATGACTGAGTGGGGAACTGAATCTGGGCCTCCTGGGTCTTAGTCGGACACTCTAACCACCATGTTTATTACTATCAAACATCTGGGGAAGGGGGGGTGGAGCAGAAGATTGAAACTGTTTGAATGGTACAACCTGGGCCAGCAGTAATGAACCCAATCTGGATCTGAGATTAGGGTTTTACCCTAAAGAAATGCATGCCCAGTTACAGTTTTTTCATGTATTTTTAGGGTCCATATATTCAGCTCAGTGATAATTTATCACCAATTGATTCAAATGGAACATACTTCCAAGATTCTGAAATGTTAGACTACCAACACCTACCTCCACTTGCTGACTGTTATTTCTGACTATGATATGCTATGATATGTTTACCGAATGTCTTAAATAATTATCTTACATTTTTCCTCCCCCCCCCCTTCCTGGGGAAACAGGTACCTTTCTTCCAAGTCACACTTTGTTTTTTCTATTCCCAGAAGTAAGAGGGATTCTACATGGGCTCACATCTCTGTGTGGTTCCCCTGCCACCTGGCAGTCCCTGTTATGCATCACCCCCAAGATACCTTAAGAGGATCCCCAATAAAAGGGAAACTGGGCTCCCCCAAAAGTTCCATGCCCAATGCCAAAACTATCCCGACCTAAAGTTGTGTCAAAGTAAGACAACAATTTGCAAACCCCAAACCCCAGTGCAAGTCACAGAAACGAAAGCCACCAGCCAAGGAATGACTCCATCCAGATTAATAGTTGTACAGAGCCCCCAATCACCAATCGTGCAGAGAAGGAGGTACGGGTGGGAAGCCAGCTAAGTGCCAAGTGCTTAAGAGAAGCCTGTATGGCTCCCACATGTAGACCCAGCCAGCGAATGAAAGGGAAGCCAGAATCTTCTGGTCTATCGCTGCCACGCTCTCTCCTATGCAAACTTGCCCACCTTGCTTTTGATTGGCTGGCTGGGTGTTTTGAACAGAGGGGTGAAATGCTTCTCTGGAGAGAGAGAGAACCCTCAGAATAGCATGAGAGGCAAAGTGGGGTCTGCAGCAGGAGAACAAATTTGTAGATATTACCTCACTCCTTCCATTAATAGAAAATTTGGTCTGGATCCAACCCAATAATTCTAGCCCCTTTCCCCAACTCTCCTAAAGCCCTTGGCTTTGCTGTGTCATTTAAAAGCCATGAGTGGCTTTTCCCTGGTGAGTGAGTTTCTGTCAGGCCTGGCTAGGGGATTCTCTCAGACTCTCCACTTCATCAAACACGGTTGTATCAGTTAAAGGTTTTATTAGATATTGCTCCCTAGAAGTGCACTGGTATGTAGTAATTGCCTGGAATGCTAAAGCAAAGTCTTCCCCAAGAGGTTTTACCTCCAATCCCCTCCCCCCAGTCCAAACAAGAGTCAATCGAGGTCAGCGAAAGTCCTGAAAGAGATGCAGGGCTGAGTTTCCCAAGGTTGGTTCCCAAACATTCAGTTCCAGCTGCACTGATAACACTACTCAATCCAAGCAAAGCATAGCCAAGATACAGTGAAGGAAGAAAGCTACACTACTGCCCATCCCACCCCCCCAGTAGATATATATTCACAGGTATGGCAGGCAGGCTGGCTTGCCTGCATGACAGTTTCATACCTTCAGTGCCGCTGCTGGAAACACACAGTTCCCATGTGGCTGCCCATCAAACTTCTGACAGTAAAGGTACATGTGGAAATGCCTTTGGGAAAGATCTGAACATGTGACTAGTTATTTTACTTACAAATTTAGATATATTGTAACCCTCCATATTTCACACCGGTTGTTCAATCTTCAAAGCACTTTGCATATCTTATTTTACTGTAATCTTTACAAAACCTGGTAACGCAGATCAATATTAACCCCAGAATGGTTTGCTTCCTAAAGTGTTCAAAGCAGAGGTAAAATTTGAACTTTGGGTCTTTGAGATCACAGTTCCTTGAATGAATGAAACATTATGTCACACCAGTTCCTTTGTCCTGCAAATTTTTCAGAGTGCCAGCATAGTAGTGGTTACAATGTCACTCTAGGATCTGAGATACCCAGGTTCAAATCCCTACTTGGCCATAGATGCTTGCTGGGTGTCTCTCTCCGCCCCCCACTCTCAGCCTAACCTACCATACAGGAGCAAGAGTCCAGTAACACCTATAAGACGAACAAAATTTTGGTATGGTATGAGCTTTCATGAATCACAGCTCACTCCTTCAGATACCTGTGACTCACGAAAGCTCATACTCTACCAAAATTTTGTTAGTCTTATAGGTGCCACTGGACTCGTGTTCTTTTCTACTGCTAAAGACAGACTAACACGGGCTACCCATGTTGATCTACCACACAGGATTTTTGTTGTAAAGATAAAACAGAGGAGGGGAGAATGATGTCACCTGCTTTGGGGACCCCATTTGGGCAGAAAAGTAGGGAATAAGTATTTAAATCAATATGCTTATAGGTTGCTGTTTTCTGTCTGGATTCAATACAATTGTTGAGGATTTGTTCATTCCTTGCTGAACTGAAGGTAACTCCTGTGATTTCCAATAATTTTCTATTAAAATTCTTTCTGCAATCAGTACTACCTACCACTCTGAGCATGAAGCCCACTATGCAAACAGTAAGGATTATTATCTACCACCACCATGCTGAGCACAAGATATGGACATTTATAATGTGCTTTGCTTAAATTTTTTTCTCATTGCTCATCCTGATCCCGCAGTGTTGGCACAAGACCTTTGTTCCAGCATGCATCATCCATATCTTTTGGTAACAAGTAGGTTAACTGAACTTGGACTGATGACAAATTGTGCTGTGCGGCAAAAGATGAGGAGAGCTGTCCCAGCACTGCCGATTAAGTTGTACAAACCAAGGATAGTTGCAGGTTAGTCTAACAAGTCTCTAGGATAAAAACTGACAAAACATACAGCTATTGATATCCTCAAGATGAAGGCTTTGTTCAAAAGTTAAAGAATTTGCACTGCTCAGTGAGTAATATTATCCCAGCGAGGTGAATTTTGATGCTTCTCTTCTACGCATTCACATCTGTTTGCATTTCCATACAATGAGCTTCAAATCCAAAAAGAAACTGTAGATTTGTCGTTCAAATGCAGCTGATTTTCAGCCCCAGATACCAACAAAAAGACTACTGTGTGCTGTTGAATGGGCATGCCAGAGCTTTATCACATGACAGAGTCACATTTCAAAAAGCTGATAACCAAGAGGCTGCGTGGGGGTTTATTGTGCCGGTACCTGCACAGATTGCTGGATGTTTTTGCAATGTTTTGCCACTCATTCTTCAAGATACACACACACACTTTTGTACATTTGTGCAGCTCTAATAAATTGACATGGATGTGAAATAGCATGAGATGTTACTTTATTACATCTCCATCACGAGCCCTCTGTTTAAAAGCTTAATTTAAATCACAGCACACTGGAATCAAGGGTAAAAAATCAAGAGTGCCACAAAATAAACCAAGGACATCTGTCACATTGCTTTCCTTGTGTACCTTAATGGCTGAGAGACTCTGGTTGACCCTCACATCTGCAATCTGAGAATAACAATACTGACCTATTTTACCAGATTGCTGTAAGGATTATAGGATAACCAGTTTAACAATAACCACTCCCCTCTTGTTTATTTATCTGGATATTTATACCCCATTTTTCTCTCCGTTGGGTCTGTAAAGCAGCTCGCAGCCTTGTTCCTCCCTTTTCTATTTGATCCTTACAACAACCCTGTGAGGTAGGTTAAGGTGAGAGAGAGAGAGAGAGAGAGAGAGAGAGAGAGAGAGAGAGAGAGAGAGAGAGAGAGACTTCTACCCACTCAAGCTTCCATACCCAACTGAGGATTTGAACCCAGATCTCCTAATTCAATAATTTAATCAATACAGCATTCTGGCTCTCCTTACTAGGGTACATTTCTGGCCCTTATGGCCACCATCCTTTCCAACTCCATGATGATCTCAGCTTCACTTTGGAAGAAACTCCAAGTTCGATCTACTTTTGCTGGCACCAAATCAACTAACTCCTATTTCTTGCAAGTGCTCAGTTTGAGACTTGCACAACCACTGCTCCTCCTTCTCCTGGTCCACTCCTTTGTTTCTCCCTGCCACATTACAAGATTGTTCTTGATTTTAAAAAGCATGTCCTAGATGTTAAAATTCTCTGCTGTGGCAGGATGAGAGCAGCTTATAGGTGAGGACCACCCATTCCAAGTATCTGCAGATCTTCAGGTGTCCCTAGACCCCCAGTTTCAGAACTGTTGATCTACTAAACTGTTCATATGCTGCTTTCCCAATACTCCAATGGGTTTACATAAAACTCGTCATAAATCATGTTTAAAATAATAGCATACATTATTATTAAGAGAGAGATGTATATATCTCTTCCAAGTAAAGTTGGCTAGGATTGAGTTTTAGTTTGCTAAAGGAGAAGCTTGTGATTTTCTACCAAGGAATTTGCGACTTCATTGATAAATACAAAAGTGATACCATTAAACTGAATTCTTTCGAAAATGACTGTACTTCAATAAAATGTGTGTTTGGCATCCGCATCTCTCTCAGTCTTTCTTCTAGCTATCTAAAGTACAATTAGCAGTAAAATACTCCATTCTTAAGGCCACCAATGAATTAAAGTTCAAAAACAATTAAGATTTGTGCTTAGTATGCAGATCAGATCTGCTCAAACTCAAAAGAAGGGCATTAGGATTCTGGACACCTGGTCTTGCCTGGCTGTGAATGAAGGACAGGGTTGAATGTTGGAGTCCAGTTGTTCAATTCTGGTAGTTAATCCTCTTTGTAACAGTCAATTTACATATTAGAAAATCTAAAGGCAGGAAGTACAGAGCCGTGCTTTCAATTTTTGTCTTTAGACTGTTCTTTCTCCCCTCCTTTTTTTTCCACAGACAACGGTCACAAATTCATGAAAATGAACAGATATGATACTGATTTGCTATGTATGTATGTATGTATGTATGTATGTATGTATGTATGTATGTATGTATGTATGTATGTATGTATCTATCTATCTATCTATCTATCTATCTATCTATCTATCTATCTATCTATCTATCTATCTATCTTCTGCCTCTCCCATTGAAAATACCCACCTTTGGCTACATTATGCTAATTATTTTTTTTCATATTTCAGGAAGTTCAGAAATATCAAATATATAATGTTCAAAGCAACATGGAAAGGAAACCAGCCTGTAGGCATGGAAGGAGGGAAGAGTTTGCAAGCGGGTCCTCCTCCCGACAGGGATTGGTGGTAGTCATGTGCAAGCCTTACTGGTGGGACCTCCAGTGGAGGTAGAAAGAGGTGCCATAGAGTTTCTATGGTAATTGTGCCCTCTTTTTCAGCCCATGGGTATGAATACAATCCACTAGAAAGCATGGATTGAACAGGAAGCGCTAGATGTACTCTACACTCACAAGGTCTGCTGTTCTGCAGTCCCACAGAGTTGAATGTTCAGTTGAATTTCATTTTCAGCACGTCTGAGCCTCCTTACATGGCCAGACAACATGCATTACAGAACTGCAAACTCTTAATTAAATCACTTTTTGTCTGATCCGTGACATGCATGAAATAGGATTACGTGCAGGCAGGGGCCAAGGCTCAGTGGTAGAGCACAGGATACAGATGGTCTTTGGCATTATCAGTGAAGGGATCTCAAGCAGGAGGTGTTAGGAGAGGCCTCTCTGTACCTAAGATCCTGGAGAGTCACTGCCAATCAGAAAAGCAAGATCCAGTCCAGGAGCACTTAAAAGACCAACTAGAATTCCAAGGTACGAGCTTTCGAGAAGCAATGAGCTTTGATTCTCGAAAGCTTGTACCCTGGAAATCTAGTTGGTCTATAAGGTGCTACTGGACCTGGATCTTGCTCTTCTACTGCAGGCTAAGGCTCTCAAGTGCAGCTCCTGCTCTTCCCTAACTCAGAGGGCAGAGGCACACAGACACTCATGGCTGGGTCCTTGTAGACAAAACTTGCCCATGAGAGACTATTCTCACATTAGCTTGATAAGCTGCCACCACTCCCTTACACCATTCCTAGGCTATGAAGTAAGGGAGAAACTTCAAGCCTGTAGGGGACTTAAACAGAAAGTTTACCTTGCAAGGGTTGACTTATAAGCAGAGTTTCCCAGAACAAAGTTTTACCTTGGTAGGTGGTTAAGGGTCAGGCATGGGGTATTGCTAGTCTTTTGAGATTTCAAAGTCAAAGACCACACAAGATAAAAATATAATTAAGATCCAGAGGAGTTAGCTGTGAGAGTCCACTGCTACTGGGCTCTTTTCTAAATAAAATTAATTTATTTAAGGTGCAAAAGACATACAAAATTAGACAAGACAGATTGTGAGGTTTAAAATAACAAAACCTACAGCAAGTCGCATTAACTATACATACCATGGTAATCCAACAGAAGTTAGGCAGAACCAAAGTCTCTTTTCAGAGGCACACAGGATTTCAGTTGTTTGGTATAAGACCAGGGCTTTTTTTCTGGGAAAAGAGGGGGTGGAACTCAGTGGTGGAACTCAGGACTGCACAATGACGTCACTTTGGGTCAGCTGGAAGAAGTTTAAATCGCCCTCAGCAAAAAAGGTCGCATGGCTGGTGGCCCCGCCCCCTGATCTCCAGACAGAGGGGAGTTTAGATTGCCCTCCGCGCTGCTCCAGCAGCGCGGAGGGCAACCTAAACTCCTCTCTGTCTTGAGATCAGGGGGCAGGGCCACCGGCCATGTGACCATTTTTAAGAGGTGCTGGAACTCTGTTCCACTGCTTTCCCGCTGAAAAAAAGCCCTGTATAAGACACAAAGATGGTTGCAACAGAGCTTCCATCCTACAGAACAGAGACAAAACTGAAGCAATAGCTGGGTCACGTTTCTAGCTATGACCTGACTACAGCCTAAGGTCTCATGTTGGGTAGTTAATTTATGGTTCTTGGTGTCTTGAATGACCCAGGCCTGTTGACCAATCAGGAGTCCAAGAACTGATGTCACCATTACTAGGTGCATACATGCAAAAGGAGGAGCAAGACCAATCAGCAGCTTGGTGCCACCCCTCTCTCTCGCAGGTGCAAAATGGTCTGATCAGACAAGAATGTTAATTGGCAGGAACTGTACCATGGAAGCTCCATCTTGCTAACGAGGCTAGCTCACTGTCTTATCTCACAAGGTCACTGTGTACCAAAACTCTCTCTCTGAATCTCAAGATGTTGTCTCAGGAAGGCCCAAGAGCCTGAACCAAAGTTTTAAGAACATGACTACAGTTTTAATGCAAAAGTCAGGCATTTTCTTGACACATGATTACCCACTTGAAACTCTTGCAGATCAGAGCAGACAATTCTGGACCAGTGTAAGACAGCTTCTTGTGACCACTGATGAGGGTATGAAGTAAAAACCAGTATGAAGTGATGTATACTGAATGCTGGATGCAAGTTACAGGTGTTCCTCAGGCAATAATGCTGTCCTTTAAGAAGATATTTCTGAGGGATGCTTTGGTGAAGGAACAAGGGGTGTAGATTATACTCCTGAGTACGGCCTGTTGATGTAGATGTGCTCCTAATGGGTACTTCCTGTGTCATTTATTTTATCATGTCAAATTACATATGTTTTGTTTCATCAATGTTTTACCTCTGTATTCCTGTATTTGAATTGTATGTTTCTTTTCAAATTTCTGTAATACCTATCTTATTGGATTGTGTATTGAATCTCCCAGTTGTTGATCGTGTTGACTAACACTGTGTAATCCAACTTGGTGAGAAAGGCAGACTATAAAAAATAAATAAAAATATCACTTACTGTGGTGGTTGGTTGCCGTGATTTTGCTTTAAGGCTTAATTGGGAGACCCATGCTGTAGAAGAGCATCTATTGGAATTTTGGAGAAAAATTAAAATAATGTTGATGAAACTGGAGAAATTTCTTTAAGGTGGTGGTGTCACCACAACCCTATATTTAAGATTGCTGCTGAAATTTGTACTGCATTTTGTGAGAATTCCTCTCTTTCCCAACGGCCCATCCATATATTACACTTTTCAAACACAAACCATTCCTGTGAGTGATCTTTGGGAGAAATATAATGTATGAATTGGTCAAGCACATCCATTAGACTTAATTGAAATACATAATCCAAGGCACTTTTACCATCTAAACACAAAATCCTCTCAATGAAAAGGATTTTCCCCATAACATACAATCACCGCAGAGCAAAGGGGGCATCCAGGTATTTCAAAGACATCATCATCTGAGCACCTGCTGCAGAGCATTCCCTAATAATTCAGAAGTCCTCTCTGTGTTTTATTATAGCTCCAGATTACCAATATATCCATGCCAGGTTTTACATATGGTTCTCTCTACAGATTGGATCTAGGCCAGCTGGTATGAAGACCCTTTGCATATTCCTGAGTGATTTCGTCTTACAAAGGGCATAATGAAACCCAAATGTCTGGGGGGGGGGTGGAAAGTGCCCTCAAGTCATAGCTAACTTATGGCGACCCCTGGTGGGGATTTCATGGCAAGAGCCTAACAGAGGTGGTTTGCCATTGCCTGGCTCTACAATCTGGTCTTCTTTGGAGGTCTCCCATCCAATTACTAACTTAGGCCGGCCCTACTTAGTTTCCAAGATCTGATGATATTCGGGTTGCCTGGGTTACCCAGGTCAGGCTGAACACTCTGTAGTGCAATAATAAAATTCTCCACCTTATCGACAATGTATTTGTGACATTAAAATGTTTTTATACTTACATCATTATTAATGTAGGGTTATATGATGTAGGGTTCTTATCCAAAAGGGTTAAGGTAGACAAAGAGCATAATTTTCTTCTGAATTTATACTTTGAAGAAGTACTTTGGCTGTTCATTCGATTTATGTACCATCCTTCAGGACAACTTAATGCCCACTCAGAACAGTTTACAAAATGTGTTATTATTATCCCCACAATAATCACCCAGTTTTCCAGATTTGTGTCCCCCTGCTCTTAACCACTATGCCAAACTGGCTCTCAGCAGTTTTTGAGTCTCTCTACACAAGATATCTTACACGGGGACGGACAAGTGTAAGGAGACTCAATGTTAGCCAGGAAGAGTAGTTTAAAAAGATAGAGCGACAGAGATCACTTCTCAGAGGGTTTGTTAATTTCATCGACAGAGCCTTCTGTCAAAACTAACATTGCATCTCCCTACACTTGGGTGTCCCTGTGTAAGATGTCTCGTGTAGAACAAGAAGACCAGTATCCCCATATCTTAGACAAGGAAGTATGAAATTAAAAGATAGTGGCTGGGTAAGATTTGAATTGGCAGTTTCCTTATTCAGTGTTTATTCCCTTACTATGCTAAATCAACTCTTGTTTAAACAAGCCCTCATAAAAGACTAATACTGTAAAAAAACCCAAGTATCAACAACTACACCCATCAGTATTCTGCACAATTTAGTTCTCATGCTTCATACCCCCTCCCCTTTTTTGGGTTGTCTCTCTACTGTTTTGGCAAGAGACAAGAAGTTCTGTTACCACAGCTACCCCAGGGACATGTGGTACTGCATGTGTGCAGCATCTTTTAAGAAAGTACGGAGTGCCATGGGAACCAAGTTGTTGACTCCTGTTGAGGCTGCAAAGAGTAGCGATGGGAACCAATGAAATGACCCACTCGAGGCAATGAGAAAACTTGCTCAAAAGGAACACAAGAGAAAGCTTTCTGTATGATCGTGGGAGTGTTTGTCACAAATGTATGACAGAGATTTTTGTACTCCCCTCCTTAACAGTAGATGAAATTGCTTTTTAAAAATTTCTCATAAGTATCTATGGTTAGGTCTGCTAGCAGTCTGAATAGCCCTGCTTAGCCTGAGCTCTTCAGAATTTGGAAGACTACTAAAGAAGATGGGTTGCTATACAGAGGAAACCAATTCTCTTGCTTGGAACACGTCATTGATGGGGTCGCCATGAGTTGGTTGCAGCTCGACAACATGTTTGGTATAGTGGTTAAGAGCAGCAGGACTCTAATCTGGAGAACCGGGTTTGATTCTCCACTCCTCCACTTGAAGCCAGCTGGGTGACCTTGCGTCAGTCACAGCTCTTCCAGAGCTCTCTCAGCCCCACCCACCTCACAAGGTGATTGATGTGGGGATAATAATAACATACTTTGTAAACAGCTCTGAGTGGATGTTAAGTTGTTCTGAAGGGTGGTGTATAAATCGAATGTTGTTGTTGTTATTACTTGCATACGCTGAGCTGAAATCCATAGGATAGTTGTTGTTTTGTTGTAGGATAGTTGTTTCCTATGGGAAAGCCATATGGGGACTGTAAAAATAGAAAGCTTATCATGTCAGGGATTGCCTTGAGTTTGTAGAATTAGGCAGTGACATGCACTTCAAAACTAAGGCAATGGTATTTTGGTTACATCATGAGAAGACAAGATTCTCTTGAAAAGTTAATAATGCTAGTAAAAGTGGAAGGCAGTTGGAAAAGAGGAAGACCTAAAATTAGATGGCGGGACTCAATAAAAGAAGCCACATCCTCCAGTTTGCAGGATCTGAGCAAGTCTGTTAACGACATTTTGGAGGTCTTTCCTTCATAGGGTCACCATAGGTCGGAGGCAAGCACTTCTGGTAGCCACCTATGGATCTGTGTAGATTGTCTATACAACTAAGGTTATCTGTGCGCTTAGTGATATGATCTGGTCTCCAGGCAATACTGCTGTCCCTTTTTTGCAGTTGCCAGTAACTGGATCTGGGAACTACTACATGCAAAGCATATGCTCTACTAAAAGGTTAAGGGAGCAATTCGTTATTTACGCTGCCAGGAAGAGCCCACCAAAGACTTCTGTGAGCGGCATAAGCAGAGTGCGCAGTGATCTCTCATCATCAGATAGTACTGGCCAAGTTTCTTGTAAATCTTTCTGGTGAGAAGTCAACCCAAGTTTTGCTGAAGGACATTTGTTTCTTTTAGGGTCCCCATTGGAGAAGATGGGGGGGGGGGGCAGTCCAAGGTCATTCAGTGATGTCATACTGCACACTGGCCCCTTACATTCTCTGCATATTTGTATGAGGGGCATGTTTCTTGCAGGTATAAGGTTCAGTTTCAACCGAGTACTTGAGCTTTGTGCCTTGATTAATCAACATCTGCATCTCCTGGTAGGATTTGAGTTCAGTAGCACCTTAAGGACCATCAAGATTTTCAGGGTATAAGCTTTCAAGAGTCAGAGCTCCCTTCTTCAAATACTGAAGAAGGAATCTGAAGAAGGGAGATTTGATTCTCTAGAGCTCTTACCCTGAAAGTCTTATTGGTCTCTAAGGTGCTGCTGGACTCAGATCCTGATGTTCTACTGCAGAGCAATACGGCTACCTACTTGAAACTATCTGCTGGTAGTTCCTGATGCTGTAGACCTTGCTGCTTGGAATTCTTACCCCAAGCATACTAGCTCAGAGGTTCCCAATTGTGTACTTCCAATTCAGTACTTCTGAGGTGTTGGAAACAGGGAACGCATTCTACCACAAAACGGCTGAGGGGAGAGGAGGCGTCCAGCCTGGCACGCTCATGCAACTGGCAGCTGCCCGGTTCACCCCAATGGGATGGGGGTGGGCGAGGGGAAAGGCAGGCAGGGAACAGGCAGGCAGGAGAAGGCTGGCAGGTGTAGGGGCGCGGTGGGGGCGAGGGTGGAGAAGAGGAGAAGGCAGGCAAGGGAAGGCTGGCAGGCTTGGGGTGTGGGGCACGCGGCAGGGGTGGGTGAGAGGAGAAAGCAGGCAGGGAGAAGGCTGGCAGGCATGGTGAGTGCAGGGAGAAGGGAGGCAAACAGGCAGCGTGGCCTGTTCCTGCTCTAGCTGAGAACTCGCCATTTCTCCCCACTAGGGGAGCGCGAGAGCATGCCTGCACAGTGGAATCGAGGTGAGTCGTTCAGAACACACTTTCTCATTTATAGGCAGGGCTCATTTCGAGGGGGAACGCACAGGAACGCAGTTCCAGTAGTTCCCAAAAGAGGTCACATGTCAGGTGGCCCCACCCACCTGACTCTCGGCCATTTTGGGCCCATTTTGGCCTGGATTGGGGCTGAAATGGCCTGGATCAGGTCTCTGATGGGTGGTGGATCACTCTCCCACTCATCAGTGGCCCGATGCTGGCCATTTTGGGCCCCTTTTCAGCCATTTTCAGCCCCTTTTTGCCATTTTGGGCCCAGGAAAGACCCCCAGGATTGGGTCCAAAACAGCCAGAATAGGTGATGTCGGGGGTGTGGCACATGCAAATCAGTTATACTAATGACACACTTCCAGCGATGGCAAGAGGCGTGGCATATGCTAATAAGTTATGCTAATGAGTTCCTCCAGCTCTTTTTCTACGAAATGACCCCTGTTTATAGGTATAGATGATGGAGGAACCTTGTGTTCCCTGCAAACACAGATGAGATTCTTCCTGAGTTCTTATGAAGCAGCTCCCACTCCAATGAGGTTGAGGAAAGCCATGACTAGCTTTTTGCTTTGGGGAAGAGACGTTTTGGAGAAGAAACAAAACTGCTTCAGGAAACTGATTGGTGGGCACCATGTTGCCCATGTTCAAGATCACTGAGCACCATGTTGGGGCTAACTGTGTCAGCTGTTTCCCTGCTAAAACATTCCTGTTCAAGGTAGGCCTCTTCCAGGCTTTCCTTAGTATCCCACAAGCAACATGAATCTTTTATACATTTGCAACTTCTCCCAGGTATTTGAGGGAGCATCCCAGTACTTAAGAATGATTCATCAGTTCCTATTGCAGGGCTTCAAATATACAGGCACTAGATTAATGTAGATGCAGTATGTATGAAACATGGTCTCATGAAGGCTCGTTATTTTAACAAGTTTGTAATTTAGTTGCAGAAGAACAGAGTGTCAGGTTCTGCCAAGGGTGCTGCCCTGTGAGACACTGGCCTGCCTGACTTCAGCCTTAAAGGACCTTCGGGGAATATGTGGGATCCCGCTCTGTGGAAGGAGGGGGTATACCTCACCCTCACACCCTCTCAGTCCACTCGCAGGTCCCTTCAACCTGGCCTTGTCCTGGCTGCCTTCCATGACAGCTGTCCCCATCCAGCTGTCGCTCTTACTCTTACTCCTCCTCCTCCTCCTCCTCCTCCTCTTCTTTCCTCCACCTCCTCTCCACTGTTCGTGTTCGTGTTCGTGTTCGTGTTCGTGTTCGTGTTCGTGTTCGTGTTCGTGTTCCCGTTCCCGTTCCCGTTCCCGTTCCCGTTCCCGTTCCCGTTCCCGTTCCCGTTCCCGTTCCCGTTCCCCTCCCCCTCCTCCACAACAAACAACCCACCCTGCCCTGTGGGTGGACTTCTC
Organism: Eublepharis macularius; assembly: GCF_028583425.1. Classification (NCBI taxonomy): domain Eukaryota; kingdom Metazoa; phylum Chordata; class Lepidosauria; order Squamata; family Eublepharidae; genus Eublepharis; species Eublepharis macularius. The sequence continues at coordinate 23,165,737 of NC_072797.1, read as the reverse complement.
TTATATTCTGTCCCTCATTCCTGGCTCCACCTGCCAGCCACACCCCTCTTTTGCCTTCTAGCCTTGGCCTTGGCTGCCTTAAGCAGCTGCACCTGGGGTAGCTAGTCTGGCTGCTTTGGGCAGCTACAGCTGTGCTCTCTTGACTGGCTGCCAAGCTCTCTCTACTAAGGGCCTCAGGCAGCCCCACCTGTGGCTGCTTTACTTTCATCCCCACCTAGTTCTGGCTGATTTCTTCTAGCCTGCCTGCAGGTTGGGACGTGGTCCTATGCTGTCCTTCCTCTACTGCAGGTAAGGTTGCTGGCTGTCTTGCTGCTAGCTGGCTGTCCCTGCTTCCTGGGCTTTCTCCCTCTGGTCTGATCCCCTCCTGGCTGCTCCCACTCTCCCTGCCTGGTCTCTTAATCTCTCATCAGATGGTGGGGCTAGGTGGCTTCCACCTGCCCCATCTAACCTTCTGAGGCTTGGGTGCTTCTTTCCCTCCCTCTGGTGCTGGTGGGCTCTGGCCCTGGGTATCTGTTGGGGTGGCTGGGAACGTGTCTCCCGGCTGCCTCCCGTCCCCTCCTCCCAGCAAGTCTGGGGGCTGACCCTCAGACCCCGGACACAGAGTCTTTCTTGGAAAGCTTCCTCTTCCTTTGCTGAGCAACTTAAATTACATCATTCTAACTCATGTCCAACTGGCTAGTATTTGGCAAGACCTTTTGAACTATGAAATAGGGAAATGTAAAACTACAGCATCCCACTTGCCTGTAAATAAATCTTGTATCTTTTATTTAATCTTGCTGGGTTCCTGAAGGTAGATTAGGGAGTGTCCCTCCCCACGGAAACAGCTCGCATTGATTCTGTGCCATGGAGTTGGAACCATGTGGGGTCATGGCGAGGACAGAAAACAATACCTGCACGCTGGGACCGTGATTCTCATGGATTAAACTTCAAATGAGCCATTCCCCTTCAATTATTGTTGAGTGGAAAATGGCTACAGCTTGTTCTTACATTTGAGAGCAAGATCATGTTTTGAGGTAGGCCTGATCAGTGGCATGTATTGTAGCGAGATTACTTTTTACTTTGATTGTTTAGACAGACAAATAGGCATCATTAGGGAAAAAAGCGTCAAACATTTTTGTCGCCGTTGTCTCTGGAATCCGAAGAGTAGAACAAAAATCCTGTTCAACCCCCTCCCTCTAGCCAAAATAAGGGAACAAGAAAATAGACAGGGAAAGGTATTAAAGGGTTTTGAATTCATTCAGCAAGTCTAGGTGGAGTACTGAAGGCTCTTTTCACTGAGTCCCTCTCGTAATGGGGAAGGTTAGTACTGGTAATAAAATATCTGGGGTTGGAGACAGACTATAGTTATTAATAGAACTGAAATATTCAAGAGGGCTTTTCTACATGGGTAATAGGATTGTAAAAGTAAGAGTTTAGAGACTGTGGTCTATACTGCTGTGTACAGATTGTACTGTATGTTGCTGTAATTAGGATCCTAGTATGTGATTTTTTTGCATTGTTTAACACATCATGTTAATACTTAAGCTTTGCTTCAGTTCTGCTCCTCCTCTTGGAAGAGAGGGAAATGCTAGACCTTACAAGGAGCAGGCATCACTAAGAACCCACATAGCCAATGAAAGCTGTGGCCCTAATTGGGATGGCACATGCTAGAGAACTCAGATCCTAGACCCAATCGCTTAAGGTTCCATCCACATATCCCTGGATATTCTACTATCATTGCACTACAACATTCATTCAGAACAGATTGTCTTGTGTACACAGAAGAATCTGGTTTTGAACAAATGCCATTTCACAATAATAGCATACTATTCAAAAATGTGAGGATGGAGCACAGATCTGTCAACACAACCCCCTGGAGGATCTGCCTGAGGTACTGCATTCACACAGCCCCATTCACAATGAAATGCAAGGCTTTGAGCAGAAGTGGAGACCCTTCTAATGAGATGCTTCTAGTCTGGGGGCTCTGGGTAGGGGTTGAGGCTGGGTAGGTATACAGTATATATGAGCTCCGCCTGTCTCTAATCTGCGCTGAAGGATTTTCACTCTCAGGGTTCTACAAGCTCATGTAGCCCTTAGCATTTCATGGTGCACTGACTGACCCTCTGCTGTTCTTGGGGTTTCATACAGCGGCCGTCCCTGGTGTGGTTCCGTGGACACCTATGTGTTCCTTAGTGCTTGCTTGCTTCTTGAATCTTGAAGATCATGGCTGAAGAAGCTTGAACAGAACAGGAAAAACAGGAAGATTTGGGTCCCACCCTAGCAGCTGATGTTCGAGCAAAGTTATGCCTGGGGAAGGTGGAGCTTGGGGAAGGACCTCCAAGCTGTCCTAGCAAGAACAAGAACATTGGAAACATTAGAAGAAAGCAACTCTAATGGATCAGGAGGAGAAGCTAAAAGTACCTTAACAGTGCAATCCTCAGCAAAGTTACTCCAGTCTAAACCAATTTAAATCAATGGGCTTAGGCCTGTTTAACTCTGTTGAGGATTGCTGTTAAGGTCTTCAGTGCCTTGGGGCCAGGGAACTTGACAAAACAACTGCTTCTTGTAATGTCCTGTTATTCAGTTACGATTTCCTTCCCAGGCTCTGCTCTCCATACCTCCACTTGATGAGGTCAAGTAGCTGACAGCAAATTTCTACCCAGACCTTTCTAACCAATCCAAGCACCAATGTGCTATAGCAGTTAGAGTGCTGGGCTTGGATTTGGGAGACCTGGGTTCAAATCTCTGCTTGTCCATGGGAGCTTTGCTGAGTGACCTTGGGCTACCCTCTGACATGCTCAGTCTAACCTACTCCACAGAGAAGTTGTGAGGATAAAATGGAGAAGGAGAGAATGCTGCAACCCACTTTAAATAAATAAAATAATTGAGAGGTTCCATGTTTTTAAGCTGAATGACTTCTTTATGGATATCATTTTAGGCTGATGAATGTTGTGTTATGCAGTTGTGCTCATGGTTTATTTTTAACTGCTTTTTAAAAATAGCATGTTTATTATAGACAATTTTTGTGCTGCTGGCTTTATGGTTTTGTTGTTTTTTAGCTTTGTGAGCCAACTCAAGCAGGTCATCTTGAGCATATCAATTTCCCTAAATAAATAAGTAATACCACCTGCGTTTCACCATTTTTCTCTTGTGGATATCAACCCTCCCTTTACAATTCCTAATACAGAAATCAAATCATGTACTTGATTGAAAGGATTAAAGGGGATTACACTTGTTACAGTTATTACTGCATGTAAAAGGCTTGGAGATAAAAAGTACAGCGCAAGCGCAAAACAAATTGCAATCCTCCAGCCACCTAATAAGCGAAGTGTAAATAACGTATAACTAGGGCTTTTTTCCAGCTCAAACGCGGTGGAATGGAGTTCCGGCACCTCTTGAAAATGGTCACTGGAGCAGTGCGGAGGGTAATCTACACTCCCCTCTGTCTGGAGATCAGGGGGCGGGGCCACCGGCCATGTGACCATTTTCGCCGAGGGCAATTTAAACTTTAAATAACTCCCCCCTTGTTCCAGCTGACCAAAAGTGACGTCATTGTGCGGTCCTGAGTTCCACCACTGAGTTCCACCACCTCTTTTCCCAGAAAAAAAGCCCTGCGTGTAACTTTTATCTGCAATTCTGGGGGTCACGAGGAGCACCACGGAACGTTGACAAGGCAAGCTGGGAGAGCAGGGAGACCTGGTGTTCCTATGTGGTGATACTCATTGAGTACCAGCATGTTTGGGGTAGCTTTCTCAAGTCCTGAGCAGAGAATTCGTGAAAATCAGTGCAAATGTATATATGAGTACCAGTACCATTTTAAAGAACCCACACAGACACACTGTATAGCTCTATTACTTTTATTAAAATGCTCCCCTAAACAACTTTGTTTCACAGTTTGTGGAATGACAGGATTTCATACCATGCGTGGGTTTGTTTTCATGTTCTGTGTCTGATGCAGTCATTATATTCACAATCAAGGCGTTGTTTAACTTTTTATCAATTAGGCCCCAAATCCGCTAAGGCTTTTTTAAAATGCTTCCGGGAGACTGCAGTGACTTGGAATATGGCCCTGAAATTCTGGGAAATGAACACCTCTGGAGCAGAGAACTGTGTGACTTCTAGAATGACTAATGTGTGGAGACACTCTGGAGCTCGGAGCAACACATTCTGCCGAGAGGTAATGAGAAGGTCTTTGTCTCCTCTTACTAATGAGGAAGACCCTTCACAACAAACATCCTCTTCTCCCCTGTCTCTCTCTCTCACACACTGCCCCACATTTCCTGTGGATGAGGAATGCAAGCACTTGACCTGAGGCAGTTAGCCAAACAGAGGTGCAAACCCTGGGAACAAAACAGCCTGAACAGTATGTACATTCCTTCTCTCTCCTGCTCCCAAATCTCCATCACCTGGATACATAGGACAACTTGTTTTATGTCTCTTGGAGATAGATATACACTTAATGCACATCCCCCCCTTACAATTGCTGTTTTAATAAGTCTAGCTGTAGGCTGTTAATAGCAAATTGCATAGCCATTTTCTATTGCTCTTTCTAGTTTAAACGATGGGGATTTTATTGCTACTCCATTATAGTCTGCTCTAACTTTAAGCAGATCTCCTTTCCCAGCCCCACTGAGTTTCTTTTAACTGGAGATGCCAGGGACTAAAGCTTGATAATTTTCTAAGAGGAAAGGCTGTTCAGTTTAGGAAAAAAGACAACTAAGAATAGAATGTGATGGAGGTTTTTAAGATTATGTATAGGATGGAGAAAGTGGATCAAGAGAGAAGTTTTTATCCCTCTCTTATAGTAATAGAACTTGGGGGGTGGACTATGGTTCCCAGGTCCCTATACCCGCCTGATGGGAGGGCGGGATACGAGACCTACCTGCTGTAGCTTTCTTGTATGGGTGTGCTTGCAGTGGGGAGTGATGGCTTCACTTCCAGGAAGTGATGTCATCATGTCAGCTGCAGGTGTGCTCCTACACTTTGTGCAGGGTGAATTCTGGCCCATTTGGGCCATGATGCCCTTTCAGGAATCGATGTCACTCATCACACCTCACCAGAAGTGGGTCCTGTATGCACTTTATGGGGTTGCCTGCCAGTGGCAAGCAATCTCTGGGGGGCTTGGCACCTCCTACTGATCACCAGCAATTGGCAGGCAACAGGGCAAACCCTTGGGAGATCACCTGCTATTGGCGGTCACCTGGGCTCTTCTTTATTTTTTAACAACCATTTACTTTTTAGCTGCTGTACGGCTGCGGAAACCTGAGTAGGGTCTAGGTAACTCAGACCCAATTCTTTAAAAACCTGCATGTTTAGCTTGACCCTGATGAATGAGTTGCAGTTGAGAAGAGGGAAATTAATCCAGCAGTTCATTCATTTATCATATGGCAGCATTCTAATTATGTATCCATATAACAAGGATATTTTAATCACCTGTCCTTGGCCAGCTCAGACCTACCAGGATTGCAATGAATTTGAGAGGGGAAAGAAAGGAAATTCTCAAATTACCCTAATTCAATGTGCTTTCAAAAATTCCCCTTTAGATGCTTTTAATTTGATTCTTCCTGCCCCCAATAGTCCAAATAATGGATGATATTGAATTCTGGAAATGTAAATGTGTTAGATCTGCCAAATTGATTCTTGCTTTGACTAGTGCAAAAGATGGTGTCAAGATTAGTGATTGGTATACAAATATAGGAAACATATCTTGCCATTGCTAAAAGATCTCCACTGGCCACTGATTTTCTTCTAGATTTATTTAAATGCTAGCTATTGCCTGATCATAAATTGCTCATTTATGCTTGTATTGCTTTTATTTTATTCTAAGTGGGGCTTTTATTTTAGAGTATTATCTAATTATTGCATACCATCTTGAGAACGCACTCAGTTAACAGTACCAGATACAAATTGACAGAAATAAATACCCTTTTTGCCTTAAAATGTATCAGTGCGACGTGATTGATTTTTAAAAAATCCCTCATAAAAGTTATCTACTTTATAGAAACCAATCCAGTACATTTGGAAATCCATGTAAAAGCCTCCCTCTTGAGAACCTAGAAATATATTTTTAGTTAGAACTTTTAGACAGATGAATTTCGCCTTCATCTGAAGTTACGTTCAATTAGCAAAAATTTACATTATGGATATATTGTTAAGAACACTGGTCTTGGCAGCCATAGTTTTGTTCTACCATTTAATTTGTATTTTCCTTCCCCTTTTGTATAAGGATGCTAATCTGTCTGTTGCATAAAGAATACGTCTATTGCATCCCAGAGCAGCGTTCCAGTTCTGCAAGAATTTATGCATCCAACCCCACACTCAAATTTCACCTTCTGTAGAAGAAAGACAAATTTTGCTCCCTTTATTAACACAGGTCAGGGGGCTTTCTTCTCCAACAGAGGCAAGTTAAATATAACAAATGTTAATTTTTATGGCTTGATTTTCAGGCTGGAATTTTTTTTTTAAAAAAAGTAAAAGCCAGGGCTTATTTAACAGCACCACCCTCAGGCAAGACATAAATTTAACCTGAATGGAAAATAATTTAGTAAACTTAATTTTACGTGCAGTTCTATTAAGCAGTTCTATTAAATGGGGCTTAGTCCCAGCAAAATGTTCATAGGGTTGCAGTGGTTGACAAAGTGCTTGCTGAGGAAACGAGAGACTCAGAGCGGAACCACAAGTGACAAAAGGCACAGGTTGGACACTTGTCGGCTTCCCTCAAGTTCTGATGGGAAATGTAGGCAGCTTGGCGCAAGGCCGGATCTTGGGGGGGGGGCAGGGGGGTTGCCTGCCCCGGGCGCCATCAAAGAGGGGGCGGCAAATGGGCAAAGAGAAGAATCCGAGTTCTCCTCCCCAGCAAACAGCCGCTCGTGCCCAGCTCTCCCTCTTGTTTTTTTTCTGCCTCAACTCTCAAGAGCAAAGCACACCAAACGGTGGGACAGCCAGCAGAAGGCATGTGTGTGTGAAGGGGGAGGGGAAGGGGAAGGGCTCCACTGCCGCCCCCCCAGGCCCCGGCAGCCAGCAGGCGCCTCCATTTGCTCCATCAAAGAGAGAGCGGCCTGTGCGCCGGCAAGGAGGGGGATCTGCATTCGCCTCTCTTCCCAGCAAATAGGCGCTTGTGCCTGGCTCACTCGCTTTTTTCCTGTCTCTGCATGTGCGCGCTGCTGCCTGGGATGAGAAGAGCTTGAAGTGCCACCGCGCCAAAAGGTGCGCATGGAGGGGGAGGGGGGGCTCCTCCATCACCCCACCAGCTGGCAGGCACCATTCTATTTGCTGTATTTGCTTAGAGATCAGCACAGAGGGAGACGATCAAACCAAGGCAGGAAGGTAGGGGCGTGGGATACTAATACTAATATACTTTATACTTTTAAATTCAATTATTCCACATAGCACA